>NC_085138.1:235236737-235546012 GCF_035046485.1 Aedes albopictus | reverse complement strand
TCTTCCAGCAACTGCTCTTGAGATTCTTCCATAAGTTTCTGCAATGACTCACACAAGAATTGAGAGGGCTTAGAAGCAAACGGGTGAAAGTGACAAAAATATACCTTCGAGTAAATGAGATTTCAGTAAATAAAGTTTTCCATTAATTTTTCCTCCCATGCAAAATGTATAAGGTTTCAAAATGGACCCAACTTGCTCCGATTCATTGTAATTCATCGTAAAATAATCTTAAAAAGTTCCTAAAAGCTTAAAGTTATAAGATTGTTTTTATATGCTCAAAATCGACAAAATGGTCACTTACACCCCTTTGCACCTGGACTCCTCAATTCTTCTTGCATTACCAATAGGAATTTCTAGCTGGGACTCCTCCAGTAATTCCTGCTGTAATTTATTCATGGATTTCTCCAGAAATAAGTTTGTTCGTGAATTTCGACTGGAATTTGATTTATGATTTCGAACTGGCTTTCTCAGTCTAGGGAAATTCAAAACGACTGGGCGATACAAAACCAGTCGTTTTGAATTTCCCTAGACTGAGAAAGCCAGTTCGAAATCCAGAAATAAGTTTTTCCTACTGGGAATCCTCGTGAGAATATATTATTAACTACTGCTGGAATTGCTCCAGGACTTCTACTGGGGTTTTTCAAGACATTTCAGGTAGATACCCTCCTGATTTTTTTTTCTAGGATTCCAATGCAATATCTGCAGAGAATCCTCCAGTAATGCCTGCAGGACTTTAATGAGCAATATTTATATTTATTGGAGTGGAGATATTCCATGGAAATCTCAGCAAGAATTTCCCAAGAAATTCCAGAAGGTATTTTTGGAATCCCTGTTGTTTACTGGATGTATTGCAAGAGGAATTCCTAGAGATATCCTTGGAGAAGAATTTCAAGGAGAAATTCCGGAGAGATCTTCAGAGGAATTCCAGCAGTTATCCCTACAAAAATTACTGGAGAAATCTTTTGAGAAATCTTCTTAGAATTCCTCCAGGAATGCCTGATGAGATTGTGCTAGAAGTTTCTGCCGGGATTTTTCCCTCGGCAAGGAATGTCCCTTTAAGATGCTACAGTTTATTCAAATCCTCCCGAAATATTTCTATGAATTGTTGCTGTGATTCCTTCAGGAACTCCTACCAGGATTTCTCCAAGCATTTTTGCTGGGATTTCACAAACATTTCCAGATGGTATTTTTGCTGTAAATGCTTTTAAGAATCCTCCAGCAATTCCTGAATAATTTCTGTCATTAATGGCTTGAGGAATACCAGCAAGACTTTCAAGAGGTTTCTCACCACAAATTCCTCGAGAAATCTGAATCAATTTCAACTTAATTTCTCAAAGGAATCTGAAGGAGATTTCCAATAAGAAAACGAAGAGAAATTCCTGAAACAATCCCTAGATACATTCTTAGAAGAAGCGCAAGAGAAACTCTGAAGGATGTTACAGAAGATAAGTTACAGTAGTAGTTGGTGGATAAATCCAATCAATAATAATTCAATAAATCCCAACAAGAATGTCTAGAGGTAACCCCAGAAGATTTTTTTTGATAAATTCCAAAAGTTATTACTAGAAGAACAACTTGAGGAATTCGTGGTTTTAACCAAGTAGGCATTTTGGGGAAATTTGAAGTGAAATTTGTAGAGGAATGTTTTGAAAAAAAAACCTGTGAAAATCACAAAAGAAACTTTTGTAGAAATTCCTGTGGAATGGGCATTCTAGAGTTCTTTTTTCGTAAATGAGGTCCTGAAGAAATTCTTGGAGAAACGCTCAGAAAAAATGTAAAGAGAAAGTTTTGGAGGAATCCAAGAAAAAGTTTTTTGAGAAATCCTCATGAAAATCCTCCACAAATTAATAATGGGATTTCTCACGAAATTCTTGCTGAGATTGCCCCAGAGGTTTCTCCAAAGATTCTTTTACATTTGCTGCATGTAATTCCTGCAAGGGTTCCTATAGGAATTCCAATTGTGATTTCTCCAGAGATTTTTCAAGGATACGTTTAGGAATTTCCCTAGCAACATCACCTGAAATTTTTGCTAGGATTCCTTCAGATATTTCTACTATTTTTTTCAGGGATTCTTACTGGAATTTCTCAAACAATATCAGCTGAGATTTCTTGAGTAATTGCTCTTAGGAGTCCTTCTGGTACATTACCAGAAGGAACTGGTTGAGGAATTCCAACAAAACTTCCTGGTGGATTCTTCAGGAAATTATTGAATTATGTATTGCCAAAAAAGTTTCTGAAGAAATTTCAAGTGGATTTCCGGCATGAACTACTGGATAAATACCTGAGAGCAGGGCGCAAAATTTTTGAGCAGGCGAGTTGAAGTTCACCGTGCGGAAATTTTCATTCACTTGCCTGCATATTCATATTCAGCTGCTCGATACTCGTTTGTCAACTGAATGAAAGTCAATGAATATTTGGATACATCTTACAAAGTGTTAAATTGCTGATGAAATATTAACGTTTCGATTACATTTAACGGTGCTTTACACAGACCCTTTTCCCATTTGATTGTTGTGGAGTGTTTTTGGAAGGAATCGTAGCCATAAACGTAGGTTATTATGAAGATGTTTCTCGATCGGCTTTATATTCAATGACTACGAATTGACTGATTGTGTGAAGAGCGAGAGCGAAAATGAATTTGTTTGTTTTGAATATTCAGTGCAGAATCATTCGAATTCGTGCTGTTTTCAGTCAATGACTATGAAAATTTTGCACCCTGCCTGAGAGAGAGGAGACAGCTCACTGACAGCCACGATGTTGACATGTCTTCTTCTTTCTTCTTTTTACAACTTTGTGGGCCGCACAATGGTTTGAAAATATATTATTGGTCAAAAATGATTTGCATATTGAGTTCGTTGTGACAGAGCATGAAAAATAAATGGATTCGTTGCGCTGGTCGAGGAAAATTGATCAATAATATTTTATCTTTTATGATTACAACAAACGGAGTGAAATTTTAATAAGATCTTTTGGATATTTGGCCACTCCACACCATCAATGTGCGATTTTCAGCTCAATTCGCGGTGACAGTTTGTGACAGGTCCTCCTTGACATTAAGTAGCACACAATCGAAGCACTAAGAAAATTTTCTTTAGGGATCCTCGTAGAAATCACTGAAAGAATCACAGCAGGAAAATAAACAAAAATGTCTAGAAAAATCATAGCATTTTTTTGTACGTAGGAATCTAAGCTGTAATTGCATGAGAGTTTACTGTAATAATTTTTAGAGGAGTATTATAATCATTAATAAATAAAAAAAAGAGAGAATTTCACCAAAAGCTCCATAGCTTTTTTTAAAATTTTTGGAAGTTGAGATGCAGGCGCTGTACCACTTGGAGCGTTAATCCAGTACGAAGAAAAAAGCAGAATGAGGTGTATTCCATCACAAAGAACAACTTTGTAGAACACTCGAAAAATCCTAAAAATCCATAGAAAAAGTTATATCCGAAAACCTATTACAAGGGATCGTCCACAAACAATGACACACAACTCTTAAAGTTGAGGAAATAAGGTAATAGTTTGTTCGGCAAACTTTCCAATAATAGCCTTTTCTGCAACTTTGTAGAAGACACCAATACTCTATCTTTATTTTTGAGAAAAGTGAATTCCTATCGCACTTTTAGGTGGATTAATCATCTAGGTGAAAATTTTAAAATAAAGAATTAAGTATATAGAACAATATCTTCTAAGACATCATACTTCTAAATTCAATATATGAAGCCGCAAAAAAGGATTATGAATGTGAACCTTAGTATACAGTATGTAGCAGGTTCCTCCGGAGATTATGTCCTAAAACCTGAACATCCGGATCTGGTTCCGTAGCGGTGGCATGCCCATAGCACAGAGCGATCATTTAATGGCCAAATACATTTTACAATACAAATTTCAGAATGATAATGTGTGTGATATTCAATAAAATTGCCGAAAAATACCCCCGTGGCAAGGCATTTCTCAATGCCCAGAAAGGGGGGAGGGGTCAGGGGGGATGCCACACCCAGATATTGGAAGACCAACTAACCGCATTTAATTAAAAATTGGTTTCAAATTTTTTGATTGTATGGTCTTTGAGAAATAGCCGATTGAAAAAAAGTGGTTCGTCTAGGGCTTTTGAGGGTTAATACTTGTCCCATCTTTTTGCACAGTACGTACACTACAAAAACTGCAAATATTTATTTTATGTTTCGTACACATATATTTTTGCAATTTGTCTAGACAAATACTGTTTATGTGTGACACACATAATGAACTGTTTTTTGGTATTTATCGTTCTGATGTGCGATTACACATAAAAACAATACAGAATGACAAATATAATCAATAGATGTGCTCAAATGGTTTTGATATGAACGAATAGAAGTTTTACCGGGGATTAATAATACAAATTTGATCCATAAAACTGTAGAATTGATCTTGGAATTGATTTTAAAACAAATCCAAGAGATCATTTGAAAAGAGCCAAATATTGTATTGCACCGAAAAGTTGGTTGATTGTTAACCACCAGTGAGCGAACAATCGGTCAACTTTGCACCTCCGAGTAATGTTTCAAACTCGGTTTCAAACTGTGGAAATTCTTTAAAATTCCCATGTTTCCAACAATTTTTCGATTTCAAGCGATTGAGGACGACTTTTTCATGCTCCAGTGCACATAGCCGCTATGATTTTAGTCAAATTACTTCACTGGGAGCTGCAACTCCTGCCCCGTTTTTCCTTGTAAACTGAAACGCATCGCCATTGTTGCACTTTGCTGATCGCGGACGGCTGACACAGACGCCATGCATTGTTATTATGTGTGTACACACATATTTTTTTGCCATGGGTGTTAACACATACCAACTATTTGTGAAACTAATCTAAAGCATAGATAACAAACATGTAGATTATATTTTAGGTAATAAAATGTATGTGTGGGAAGGTCAATTGGATCGATGTGAATTTTCACATAGAATAAATATTTGCAGTTTTTGCAGTGTACGAAGTGGAAACTAGCCATAACGGTGCCCACATTACCGCCAACACCCCTAATGATGACTTTGCCGAAATTCGCCACCTGGGAGCGATACAGTTGACTTCTTTTCTGGTTGACCTAAACGTTGTGTTCTTTTTCAGATTTGCGAAAACAAAAAACATCAACCGTCTTGTCAAAATAATTCTATCGCTCTCACTCATCCCCCTTCTCTTTGCGTGCAGCGTTCTTCTGCATTCGTCAGTATTCTTTTCACCTCAGCACGGTTCGCGTTTCGAGTGCGGAAAATGATGTTTGACGCGGTGTTCAGTTTTCAAGAAAAGCAGTGATCCGCGACCACCAGTGTGCCAGGCCGCCATTTTTAAGAATCCAACATCAGTATGTAAACATTTGTGTATCCACAATGGATTCCATTGTGGATACACGATAGATGTTGGCTCCTGTCAGATGCATTAGGTGGGATTAGGGTTGCCACATACGTGTCCGCGACTAGCACTAGCTGCGCTTTGGAACCTAAATTTCATTCATCGCACCCGTTCTACATCTTGCCCAGCTTCGCTGCGTAACGCTGAACTGCTCCACCATTAGGGAATTCATTGGGCTCTCTTTGTTCATAGTTTTGGGGCTCTGCCCTTTGAAGTGGAATTTCGTTGGATTCAAGATGAAATGAGTGGAAGAAAGAGGAGATGAAGTGGAAGTGATAATCTATGAATGTGAAAGATTTCTAAATCCAGTCGCAGCGAGCAGATATAGGATGTGAATCATATTTAAATATCATCGGTCAGACAAGAGTCCACGTAGATCAAGTTTTCGATAAAAACACACTATAGACTTGGTGGAATATAAAATATTTTTATTGAGAGTTGCTAACTCTGGTGCTGGTTAAACGAGCTTGCAACAACACTGAGTCATATTTATTTGGGTTTTACCTGATAAGCTATATTACGCACGAAATCAGCATAATGTTGAAGACAAAAACGCAGCAACAGAAAAATATTCTAAACACCATTATCAGCGCCTTGCCAGACAACCGACCGATCACATCGCTGCAGCTGGTAGAGGATTTCGAAAAGTGCCCGAAAAACTTCCAGCCAATAAACAAAACCTACGATCAGGATCAAGATGCGGATCTCTTCCGGGAAAACATCTTGTTCGGCAAAAGAAGCTGTCGTTATTTGTGCCAATCGAAAACGGAAGGTCTGCCCGACTACATTCTCGAAACGCTGAAAGTGATCGGTGAGAAGGAAGCCCTTCCGGAGGGATTCTCGCAGCTAACCCGAACGGCGGACAGCGAGCAGAAAGCGTGGCGCAAGAAACAGTTGGTTTATCGGCTGGCCAAGAAGGGAGTAGCCAAGCAGGCGATAACCGACATCATTTTGTGCTCCCGACTGCGTCAGGCGCCGGAGGGTTTCACCTTGGCGGGGTAAGTGAGATTTGATCGCTCGATGATCATGGGTATTCACCTGTGATGAATCATCGAATGAAATGAATATAAATGGCAGAAAATCGTTGGAAAGTTTTGCGTCATATAAAGATTGAATGGTGACAGGATTGTGTTTTAAAACCACAAGAAAAAGATGTATGCTGTTTCGACAGCACTTCCTACTTTAGTAACAGCTCGTTCATTAATTCCGTATGAGATGAGCTTAGAAGATTCAAGTTCTAACATGTAAAAAAGCACTAATTTAAAAACGCTATAACTAAACAACGTAATTTCCTGGTTGTGTATAAGTTTTTCTAAATGTATAATTATTATAAAATATTTTTCTTGACCTGGAAAATAGTTTATAACTGCCAGTCTTTTAAATCTAAATACAATACAATACTGTAAAACGGGGCGAATATAAACACCTTCCAGCATAGGGGTGGTGGGGGTAAAGTGGACAGGTGGGGTAAAATGGACAGGGTACAGTTTCATGGCTTTTATTGTTTTTCAAAATGTTTCAACGATTGAAGCTAATGCCTAAGCATGAATCATTATACTTTTGCTGATCTTGAACATAAAAATCAAATAAACCTCTTCAAGATGACAAAAACTTAAAAAATCACGTGAAAAATAGGAAATGATGTAAAATCAGCTTATAATTGCTAAGGTTTTCTTTGTAATTTATTTTCAAATTATTACAAGTTTTACACCCTAAACCAATAAAGTCCACGTAGAAGAATATATTTGACCGAAAAAAAATAAGTTTTGGATAAAAAAAAGCTTTGAAATTTTTTTTAACAAAATCAGACTGTGGGGGTAAAATGGACAATCGGTTCAAATTTCACCAAAATTTCATTTTTCTTTTTGCAAACTTCAGAATCATTAGCCGTCATACCTATCGTGAGATAGTTGAAGTAAAAAGTTATAAAAAAATATATTATATCAATAAAATATAATTTTCATCCAAATCAGTGCTTGTTTTTTACACTATTTTTACAATAATTATTTAATAACTTGATGATTTTGTGGCTATATCGGTCTCTTTCTACTCATAGTATAAGGGAGTAGAGATCAAAGTGGATAATGAAATGATAGATATGATAGAATTCGCTAGGTAGCGAACAAGTGTGAAAATTCTATAGAAGGTGAAATTAGGCAAGTAGGCCATGTATTGAACGAATACATCGAATGCGTGAAACTTCTGCCGTGCGACCTGTGCTTTTAAACAGATCGGCTTGGTTGGTAGTTCATACCACCTTACCAAGACTGGCAAAAGTTTCAGGCACCCGACTGCCTAATGTATTGTTCTGTTTTCATCACAAATTCTATCGATCGGTAGCTTTTTCGGAATTCGCACTCTGTTCATAGGGGTATGCCTATATCGCGGCGTGTTCTTCCTATTAGCTTTTTCGATCTTATAGGATAGAACACTTCTTTTTGAGCCAAACTTTTCATATCATATGCTGATCTATCATATCTATCATTTCATTATCCACTTTGATCTCTACTCCCTTATACTATGAGTAGAAAGAGACCGATATAGCCACAAAATCATCAAGTTATTAATAGAATACGGTCGATAAATCAGCATATGATAATTATTTAAGTGTGTTTCAAAGCTTGTATTAAAAGTTTTAAAACAACAAAATAAAGGTATCGTATGAAATTTGATAGTTTGTATTTAAAAACATAGCAACAATATGCTGTTATATAACTTTTAACGACTTGTTCATTTTACCCCATCGATTGTCCATTTTACCCCCACCAATTTTTTTCACGCTATTTTGATGCACGATTTGGTGAAGAAAATAATCAAAGAAAACAATATTTTTCAAATGCAACCCCTTACAAGATTTCGAGAGTATATCATTACCTTCCATGTTACTCGGAAAAGCAGATGGATTTTGCCGCATTTCCGTGGGAAACGACCAAAATGCTTAGGTTGTCCACTTTACCCCCACCACCCCTACTTAGGCAAGTATTTCTGGAATATCAGTTGCAAGGGTCTCAACCTTGGGTCCCACCTCCCTCTTTAATTGCTGTAATTAGGGCTCAAAACCAATATTTATTTCGTGAACTTATTTAAAAACGTTTGCTTGTTTCTATTCGCCCCGCAATGGGGCAGCTTTTAACAATTTTCGATATTTTTTTTCAATTTCAAGACAGAAATATCTTTTAATTCAAATGAACCTTTAAGACTAGATTATAATTATTATTATTATTATTATTATTATTTATTAAAGAGGTTTTAACTTGAGTCATTCGCCTCACTAGATTATAATCATTCACCGAGTAAAGAAAAAAAAGTCGAATGTCGAAAAATACTTTAGTCTGTGAATACATACCAAATCGATAAAACGCAATTTCAATGGCGGAAGTTTTTTTTTGCCCAAAACGATACTTTGCTTTTAAATTTTTCACAAAAAAAATTCACGGAATTATCATCTCAAAAAAGGTTTATTGAAACACTGGTAGCATTCAACTAGCTAATGAAATTAAGTTTTGATGAATTTTAAAACAAAAGTGCCATGCTTTTTACAATAAGTTATTTGCTTCTATACGCCCCATTGTTTCTATTCACCCCGTTTTACGTTACTTATATTTCACATTGCCTGTAAAGCATCCCAAGAGTTATTACTGGAGAA
The DNA here is from genome assembly GCF_035046485.1 of Aedes albopictus. Classification (NCBI taxonomy): domain Eukaryota; kingdom Metazoa; phylum Arthropoda; class Insecta; order Diptera; family Culicidae; genus Aedes; species Aedes albopictus. Next base: position 235,536,977 of record NC_085138.1, on the reverse strand, counting down.
ACTCCAGTAGCTATATATGAAGGAATCCCTAAAGAAATAACCCGAGGAATTACAGGACAAAACTCTACAGTGATTCCCGAAGGAATTCCATAAGTAATTTCTGTAGACTTCTCTGAAAGAGTTCCTGGATATATCCATTGATTAATTTTTGTATGAATCCCAATTGCAAACTCCAAAGAAATCCCTAGAAGAATTGTTAGAAAAATTTCTGGAGTAAATCATAAAAGAATCATTGGAGGAATTCCTAGTGAAATCTCTGAAAAATCCCTGCTTGGATTACAGATTAAATCCCTGTAGATATCCACGGAACAATTCCTGAAGTTCAAGAGTAATATCTGGGGCAATTCCCAGGAAGATGTCCGAGCAGAAATAGCTTGAGATACTCTAGCATGAATTCTGAAAGAACTCCCAGCAAAAAATTGTAAAAGAATCTATGCAGGAACTACGGAAGAAATCACGAAATAAATATTTTAAGTAATACCCATAAATATTCCTATATTTCATAAGGGGACAGTCATGGGTTCGATCCCAGTCCCGGCACTTTTGTCAGTTGCTCTTCCTCCCTGATAGCAGCTGACACTGACCCACTTCTGCCCCCATGGATCAACTGAACCCGGATACTTGGACATCGGCGAACGGCAACTCATAATAAACCCCCAATGAAGCTAGAATCGTTCGTTGAGATTTTTTGCTAGGTTTCTAGCTGCACTCTGAATAGAGTTGAAACCTCTACGTCTACACTAGACCTGAAGATAGAAAAGAGTACTTAATCTGTCAGAAGCAGTTTCCCAGATGTACGCGGATAATGACATCTATTAAGACACTGTTGCAAACTGACAGTTACGGTAGAAGATTGAAAAATGTTCAATTGGTCAGTCAGTCTTAAAGCAGTCACTTAACAGGATTTGCCTATGTAGTGTTATGGTCACACGGTTTGTACTAGTCGTCTTGTTTGGTTTTGTGGTATGATTCAATATGTTCAAAATGGTAGAAAAAATTATAATTTTCCTTATAAAATCAGCTTTTATGTACATATCTATTTTGGCCAGGGTGGATCTATTTTGGCCACTCCGATAAAAAATAAACGTGATTGGCCAAAATAGAAAACAAAGTTGAGAATATGGCCAAAACTGATGCAGTGCTTCTTTTTGGGCCATTGCCACTTTTAATGCAAAAATCAAGTTTTAGCTTGATTTCTGTTTTTTTCCTTCAAAATATAGATTGAAACCTTTCATTTGACACATTAGTTGTTTTCATAGGATTATTGACTGTTTTTATAGAATTGGGTTTCCTTAGACTGGCCAAAACCGGTGCCCGCACCCTAGTTAGCAAATTTTAGACATAGAATCATATATGAGATCTACGACATTTTGTGGAGATGAACCAGCCACGGGCTGAAAATCTCCCCAATAATGCTAATAACAAAAATAATCTACGACTTTTCAGACCTTTATACATACTGCCGTGTGCAGCATAGTTGTCCCATGTTAATAGGGATTCCCATAGAACATGGGACAACTATGCTGCACACGGCAGTGTAGGTATAGTAGAGACTGTGTATAACAGAGACACGCAAAGAATGGAATCAAATCTACCTATCGAACTGTCAAATCGGCTATACCTATCGAGCATCCCAGCAAAAGTATGAAAACAAAGTCTGGCGAAGCGAAGAAGAAAAAATCATTCATTTCATTAATCTACTGTTTCCTTTTTCACCCTAGATTAAATAGTAATAGTTCAGTTGCATATCACTCAAAACAATCCAAACATTATTGCTACGTGAAAACATACGTAGCTTTTTTCCATCGCACTTTCCATGTAGCAGTTAAGGACAAGCGTCTTGAAATCCCACTTGAACAGTGCATCAGAATTTCAAACGGACAAATCTCAAGAAGCAAGCTTCAAACAACTGTGCATTTCATTATTCTGTTCTTGCTCACTTGTAGTAAGCTTAAAATAACAGGGCACTGTGCAAGTAAATACCATTTGAAACAACTATGTATACTCGAAGATGATACCTGTCGTTTCTGTAATAGGGACAAGGAGGATTCTGAACATTTGTTATGTACCTGTGAAGCACTTTTCCAACAAAGATGCACATTTTTCGATAAAGGTTTTATAAAACCATCAGATGTATGGATGACTTCTCCTAGCAAGGTAATACATTTCATTCGATCTGTTATACCGTATTGGGATAATGCCTACCGTCAGCAAGTGGAAATCACTCCAACTCATAGTGATATGACACACTGATATGGGCAAAAACATTAAAACGGGGCCGTCCACAATAGATCAAAAAACTGGTCGCAGTGGAAAATGTACCCAACAGGAAAAAAAAAAGCTTAAAATAAGAAGATCAGGTGCGTTGGTTTTGTTTACGCAGAGATTTTTGCGCTAGAAATCGTGAGTAGGTGCCAAAGTCGACCATTTTGGGATTTTAACAAGTCTGTCCTTGTGAAACGCAGAATGAACGCATGAACTCTTATTCCACGGGCCTCCTACATAGATGTTATGTGATTTTTCACGTACCATTCACAGAGTGTGAATGTAGACCATACCTCACATTCTAGTGAATGTTATTTAGAAAACAATATATCCACTTATCCGCGAGCGGTAATGGCGCCGGCGGGCACAACCAACCGATTCGAATTTTGACGTTTCGTGGGGATCGCAATCGGTTGGCGCCACCGATCGCAGGGTGAAGAGGTGAGGAGGAGAATGAAACTGTTTTGACTTTCCCCCAAGAAACGTCGAATTCCGAACCGGTTGGATATGCCCGCCACCGCCATTACCGATCGCGGATAAGTGGATAGATAAATCGGTGTTCTGGGGTAAATTTTGGGATGTTTTGAGCTTGCTTACCATATTAAGAGGTAGCAAGCTCGCAACTTATGGGGGAATTGATTGCAAATCTAAAAAAAAAAAATAAACAACATCTTTTATTTTCATTGGGTAATTTGTTTTCAGGTTAGCAATATTCTAAAAACCTCACTTCTCAGCTTTTAGTTCAAATAGATGCGGAAGGGACATTATCGCCACTTGCCAGATACTTTTGTTGATGGACGAAGAGCGTCGTCTACTGGGGTACTGAATGCCAGCTATCTCAGGATTGACTTATTCTCTAGAAACGTAAAAATGGGTCATTATTTATTGAGGGCATTTATTTTATTTCTCACAATGCAATAACTTGCGTTTGATTAGAATGCTGATTGCTCCTTCAATCGGAAAAAAATAGAGGACTAGTTGGTAGCAGCACGGTAAATTTGTTTATATGTCGCCATCTTGCCGATTTCCAGTCGTTTGTGCATACTGAATGAACACGGACAACTGTCAAAATGAACTGGAGTGGTTACGTGATTTTTCACGTAAGTGGCACTGGGCAACTGAGTAAACGGGACTGGGGCAACATTTGGTATCCATCTTTGATTTAGTGACGATCACCGCTGCCAGGTAAAGTACAGCGAATGAACCCTTTTTCGATGCTACGTGATTTTCCACATAGCACTGACATGTGAATTTTTTGCAGTGTAATAAACGAATCATATCGAAATGTATATGATTATAGGTATCATCTAATGTTTCAAATTTCAACATATTGTTCCAATAGCGCACAAAAATATTAACTGACATGATTGAATTTGAAATTTGATTTGAAATTAAATTTGTTTGTATTTTCTTCAAATATTTTAAATTTTTTTTTAATCAGCAAGAACATATTCTCTGGTCTAATAAAAGTTGATGAGATGTTACAGAGATGTAAATTATACATAACTCAAGCTGTCTGCTACTTTAAAAACAACCTGGTAAGATCTAACTCTCCGAAATTGCTTCTATCAATTGGGGAATATGGGGTAAGGGGTAAGGGGTTTTATTTAAAAATTCGTTACATGAGATTTCATGTACATTTATGAAGATTTTGTCATTTTATTTTGTAACTAGCTGTCCCGGCGAACGTCGTACTGCCTGCCTACAGTGTTTTTGACGTACAGCTCCGTGGAGAAATACCTCGCAAATTCATCTGGGAGCCCCCCTTTCCATTGGGGTGAGGACTCACACTATGCTAAGAACCCTCCCCGGCCTTAATCCCATCTGCATACAAAATTTCACGCCGATCGGTTCAGTAGTTTCTGAATCCAAATCCATAAGGGTCAGGCAGACAGACAAACAGACAGAAATTAATTTTTATATACACCATCTCGGCAGGGGTCCTATTTTGGGCACTTTTCAGCTTTAACTCAGCCAAATTCGAACCACTTGATACAACTTTTGGTACGCGGTGAGATACGTATAAGCCGTGTACAAAATTGCAAGTCAATTGGTTTGGAATTGACTCGGTTACCTAAACAAATGGGTTCAAAGGTGTTATTTGATTTTGATAGAAAATTTAATAATCTTGTGAATGGGGTTGAACTGCGATAAGTTTGACCATTTTCAAGTTATAATCAGTTTAAGGCAAGCAATGAAGTACACATTGAAAAAGTTCAATATGTAACTCCATAACAGTTGAGATTTGATCATATGCGTATAACATTTTTTTCATCAATTGTGGTCGTCTATAATCGTGAACCTAATACTATGTATGTTGTTCTTTTGACAAGACTGTTGATGCAAACAAATTACAATTACCTAGTTGTCGATTTTGTATACATTTTAAATTTTCTAAGTCTATTATAAGTTGTTGGTTTCGTAACCTTTGTGCTGAAACGTGCTTGTGTTTTTTTTTCATTTTCAGCGAGATCAATAGCATATTGATTTGCTACAAGACTACTCTGATTGCCCACCGTGCACCACCTAGTGTTCCTTCCAGACAAAGCATCACTGATCTCGAGAGAACGATTGAAGATCTGAAGATTCAAGCAGGTCACGACAAGCCGCTGCCACAGGTAAGTACTAGCTTGCTTTTTGTTCACACAGTTTTAAATCGCTATTTTGCTGAGCTTTTCAAAACAATCCAAGAAGAAGACACCAACAACACATGGCCAATAAGCTTGAGTGAAACACGCAGTGAACCGTATCATGTGTATAATTTTCCAGTTGGTGTGTGCTCTGCACACTTTGGGTTCATTGAAAGTTGCTCTTTGCCACCTCATACTCGCAGAGACGAACCAGCCAAGGGCTGAAAGTCTCTCTAATAAAGACAAATCAATCAATCAACCTCATACTCGCAGTTGCTTTGGTGGGTTTACCGACTTCCTTAATTCTAGCTACCTGCTGAACCTGTGGATCATGACTATGAACAATTACTGCCATCCTATCAACTATCACCGAACCGACCGGCTCCCAGACCTCCGGTATATTCTACTGGAACACTGCACGTTCATACCGAAATGGAAGGAGTGCCATTTATATTGAATCCTGCCCTATGTAAACTTTCATTTGAGGTAAGCAGGTTGGTTGATCGATAGGATTATCAACTCTAAAGTGTGTTCCACTTTTAGATTCCACCGTTGTACGTCGTTGATAGCGCAGCTGCAAGGGAATACGACTTTCACCTTGAACGTCAGATTCTCTGCACAACCAAGACAACGAATGCTCAAAACAAGAACCCGTTCTTCCACTAACATCTACCATTTGTTTGTTCAATGTTTGCCAAGGGAAGTGATCGTTTGCGATTTACGAGCATTAAAAGTATATACATTTTATATTACATCAAACCACATCTCCCGGTTGCGATAGGTAACCTTTGAAGTACTTCCTCAAATTGTTGTAATCGTTTCCACCCATGTCGTCCCAATTTATATCCAGTTGGAAACATATTCTACCTTTTGATAGAATCGATTATCCGTTCTAGGCAGCCATTAAAGGTAAAACCTTACCAAGTAATATTGCTAAGAGCTAGAATGAAAGTTTTATAACCTGTACGTATTGATTTAATATCTATGTATTAAACATTATATTGAAACAACCCGCCAGTAAACGTCAATCGAAATAGAACTGTTACCGGTCAAAATGAATAGGCATTTCACATTTTACAGAGCTATGCATGCGCCACGAGGGTTTTTCCCGTTTGTTATACTCCTGCATGTCTTTGCAACCGCATTGTTTCAGTAGTGCTAGAATTTTATGATCCAGAATCTTCATTAACCATTTGCAAATGAAATAGAAATAAGTTCGATTGATCGTTTACGTTGGTGGTAGACCACATACGGAACTGATCTGAACAAAAAGAGACAACAATTGGCACTGAGTAGAACTTAGATTTTTTGTATTGTTTAGTGATACATATACTACTGGGTTTACTGTTAGGCAATTGAAATGTTTTGACCACTCAGTCTAGGTTTTCTCATTTATCGATGACAACCGTCCCTTGATTTCCCATTACAGTCTGGTAGCATTGTGGTTATCAATCTAAAATTATTACGACTTGTCCGCTCCATTGTTCGTTCCATTCGATTGCACCCGAGGTTCATCTTCACAGCCAAGGTCAGACTGTTACTATGGGCAATAGCATACACGACGTCAGAGAAGAACACTGAAGCATAGCTATGACATCGATGGTTACCATATCATTACGGTCGCGAAACTCGTTGCACTTTCTTTTGCGATCGACCGTGTTCCACCACACGACGAAGTGCTAGTGATATTTTCTATAAAACATGGGTTATACGAGGTTTGATAGTCATTTACTTGTCGGTGGTTTCGGTGAAAAGTATACATTTATCGAATTGATTAAGCAATGATACGAATGAAAATGATATTAGTGGTTTGGTTTTCTTGTGCTGTGGCAGATTATATGGAAGGTAGTGATCTAAAAATTCAGAGGTGTTGAGTGGTGTAATCATGACAAACTTTTTTTTCTGTAGAGCGTGAGTTTATACCATCAGCCAGCATGGATACAGAAGATGGATGGCGTGTGATGCAGAATCCTTTAGTGAACACAGAACAACTTCCTGAAAGTGATCCTCAACTGTACTTTATGGCTCCCAATCTTGAAAAACATTCCAATGATATTGGAAAAGATTTCCTTAATAATGATGAGGAGTTTCGCATACATGTGGATGATAGCAAAGATGCAAATAATAAGGCTGACTTTCTCCATACTGATAGTTTGCCAGTTGCATCATCATTGATTGCAGCCGCACCAAGTAAAATCAAGAAAGAAATACCTGAGTCGCCATTAAGAATTGTGAAGCCCCCCAAATCATTTGAACAGAATGCAATGCGAAAGCCATCTGTGATTCGCCATAACGAACTATATGTACCTTACTTACCGCAAAAACTAATTCGAGAACCATTGATGGATCGCATTCCCTATTACGACATGTTACCTCAAAACAGCTATCAGTCGTTATCGCATTCAGAAGACCCGATCTACTTACCTTCGTATGATTTTCAAACTACGCCGAAGATTTTACCGTATCGTCAAATGCCAATATTCGACAATTCAGTGGAATACTACGAAATTGATAAAAATGCCCGCCCAATTATACTGAAGGAGGAAATTTCCTACGAAAATACGCCATTTGTTCCGCATCGGTTCCCTTTCATGCCGCAGAAAATTAATTTCCTAAGTGGAAACATGTTTCCGAAGCCATACTTCAAGCCACTACCTATCTCAGTAAAAGCCAGAAAAATCGTTAGAAGCCCAAAACGTAGCATAGTGTCTTTCGGAAGATCTTCAAGAGGTATACCAATTGTAAGGGGTCGTTTCAGGGTGTAATGATGGTTAAGTGTTTCATTATGATTAACTTTAGCTATATTCAAAGAATAAACAATCGAATAATTCAATTTATGTGTATTAACAGAAAGTTATGTATTATTTATATATTCGCAACTGTTTCAAATCTAATACATACCCCGTTCATTAAAATATGTTTTCCCTTCGTGTGGATTGCCCGAATTGTATCCAGACCCTGGATATCCACTTCCCCGCATGGGCCTGCCTATCTGCTGCTGATCGCTGTGACTGAAATTTCGATTGCGATTTCCTCGGTTGTTCGGGTCCATTCCACCGGCTGATGGAGGTAACGGCGCTGTATTCTTCTGGCGACGTTGTTGATTGTAACGCGAATTTCTGTCGCTCACGACACTATCTCGGTCATCCTCGTCATCGTCCAGGTCGAACATGTTGTTGATTTCATTGTCGAAAGCACTGTCAAAATCTCGCCCGGAAGTATCGCCACTTTCGGAGTATTGACGCTTCCGTTCATCTCGTCCCATTCCGCCCGTTGGTCGCTTTTCAGAGCGCCGAGTGTTGGGTCGAACGTCATCATTGCGTCTAAAAACAATTCACAATTAAATTCCAATCAATGAGAAAAATAAATTATTTTCAAAAAGCAGTTCAATTTTGTCGCTGGTTAAATTGAGGCCGGATCACAACGTCCAAGGCCATACCGTCCCGGTCGTTAAGTCGCGTTTTTTGCGACATATCGTCCAAAAGTATGGATATGCCAATAAAATCCTATGTGGCTTCTTTCCTTGGACTTCATGGCGTATCTGCATATTCGGACGTTATGCCACGGAAAAATGTGCCTTATAGTCCTGGGATATTATGGCCTCGGACGTTATGACACTGCGCCGTTAAATTCCATATCAATCGGGGAAAGTGTAAATGTGTATTATATTATTTCATTCCGAACAACTTCCTGGCCTATACCTTGATTTTTTTCTTTGCGTCGACGTATAAAAATACTCTACGCTAACAAATCGCGGGAATCTTTTTATGTTCTGTTACGTCCTGGGGTTTGGGGTGGCCGTGACACATCGTCGTGTATTTAAACTCCCAGGAGTAAACAAGAACACATTAAAACGTAGACTTTATTTACACTTAAAATACTACATTATAAAGACGCGACACGTTTACAGCACGGCGGTTACAAAACTTCTAATTCTAATTGACTGCTTTGTGCATCAACCGAAAGGCAGACTCTTTGCCTTCGGTGAGTGAGCAGTATAGGGAGAGACTGCTGCTGATCAGCTCAGTGGTTCCCAACATGTTCTTTCTCCCTCTACTCGACATATACAACTCATGTATGCATTGCATATTCTTTATATGCTCATAACCATCGTTAGAATCAGAAACTGGTTGGAAAAGCCCTTCCTATCAACTTCCACAGTACAAGACGTTCATGAATCGAATCTTTTCTGCATTATTTTACCATTTTTCTGCTCTTTTCATAAGTTTATCACAATTTATCTTATGCAATTAGTCATTAAGCATGATCAATTTTTATAAGGTATTCGACATCCATACTTAACAATTATGGCTAAATTTCATAAGGGGCTGTCCATTAATTACGTAAGGGTTTATGGTGGGAGGGGGGGGGGGTGTTGAAAAATCTTACGCGCCATACAAAAAATTTTGGGTTCTCATACAAAAAATCTTACAAGGGGGGGGGGTATCGAAAAATTGCTAAAATTCCCTTACGTAAATAATGGACAGCCCTTAAGGTATTTAATGAATTTTGTTGGTTTACTTTGCTAAGTGTAGGAATTAGACCTCCTTCTAACTGGGACAAAGCCTGCTTCCCAGCCCAGTGATCTACGAGCACTTCCACAGTTTTAACTGAGAGCTTCATCTGCCAATGACCATGTTGAATGTGTATATCGTATTTTTTTTTTTTTTTTTTTTCCTTCTAAACCATAGGGGGATAATCTGCTCAACAGACACCCTAACAGAAGGTTAGGGTAGTGTAGGTCTGACAGGCCGTCTTCTACAACAAAAGTAAAATCCAGGACTACTCTCTCCTCGTACCCACTAAACCATTCCTATGGTCGCCAAACCCTACGTCTCTCCGGAACCACCAAGAAGGTATTGCTTCAGAGAGGGGCTAGTGCACATCGTACCCACAAGGTTAGCTGCGTAGCCTGCAGCAACGAACATCGATGACTCGCTTTGGAGAGTCCATCACGGTAGCATGCTGGCGCTTAGCCAGTTTCCCGAGTGGTCCTCGCCACTCCCTTTGTCCTCGGAAGGCGGGCAGGGTCAACCCCTCCCGCGCCCTACTGCTGAGCGGACATCAAGAACTGATGCCCACGTGCAACCCGATCTGACCTGCCCGTAAGGAAGGGTATCACTACCCTTCAGGCCCTATCAGATGCACCCGTAGGTTGCAGACAGCAGGATCTCACCTACCCCGACCCTTGCCGGGGACCCCTTTCCAACCGCGGGCTCGGATCCAACCCAGTAGACCGACGCCACGACAGCACCACTACCGGGACTTCCTCTCCGCGGCCACTTAATCGTTGTAAGGGTCGATCTCGACCGCAGGGCACCGGTATGACCTACGAAGCCGACTCCGAACCCCTGGACCACCTCTTGTACTGCATCTGGACTAGCCATTCTCCGAGTCCACGCGCCACCTCCTCTGTAGCTCCCAGACGATGTGGGTAATAGCCGTTGAAACGGCGTTCCAGCCAAACTCATCCCTACACATCCTCTGGACCAAGTTGTCCGGAGTTGTGTCCTCCCCGCATGTGGCAAGCATGCGGTCACGCATTGTGCGAAAACGCGGGCACACGAACAAAACGTGTTCCGCCGTTTCCTCTAAACCATTGCACACTGGGCATTCGGGAGAATCCGCATGCCCGAAACGGTGTAGATACTGTCGGAAGCAACCATGACCTGTAAGGACCTGTGTCAGGTGGAATGTGACTTCCCCATGGCGCCTATTAATCCAACTATCTACCCTCGGTATCAACCTATAGGTCCACCTTCCTTTGGTGGAACTGTCCCACGCGCGCTGCCATTTGACCATAGAGGCCATCCTGACAGTCCTGCGTATGCCTCTTGTGCCGCGCATTTCGAAGCACTCCATGTCCTCACTGATAAGAATGCTGATAGGCACCATACCAGTAATGACGCAGAGAGCGTCGTGTGACACGGTACGGTACGCGCTCGCAACCCTCAGGCACATAAGCCTGTAAGTACTTTCCAGCTTCCGTCGGTAGCATTTAGTACTTAGCGCGGTGCCGCACGCCGGGCCGCCATACCTAAGTATGGATGTAGCAACACTAGCCAGAAGCTTGCGCTTACTGGCGTACACCGCAGAGCTATTGGACATCATCCGGGACAGTGCCGCAATAGCTGTGGAGGCTCTTTTACAGGCATAATCGACGTGGCTACCGAAGGTAAGCTTATCGTCGATCATCACGCCCAAGTGTTTGACGGAGCGCTTTGACAGGATAGTACAGTCTCCTACACTGATCTCCGTCTGCTGCTCCGACTTCAGGTTGTTAACAACCGTCACCTCTGTCTTGTGGTGAGCCAGCTCCAGTTTCCTGGACCGCATCCACGCCTCCACAACCTTGATCGAGTGGTTGGTAGTCAACTTTACCTCCTCGATCGTTTCACCGTAGACTTCGAGCGTAATGTCGTCGGCAAATCCGACAATCACCACTCCCACTGGATACTCTAACCTCAACACCTCGTCGTACATGACATTCCATAACACCGGACCCAGGATGGAACCTTGCGGGACTCCTGAGGTTATGTGAAAGCACTTCCGACCCACCTCCGTGTCGTAGACTAGTACACGATTCTGAAAGTAACTTCCGAGAATCTTGTACAGGTACTCCGGTATCCCCAGACGCAAGAGCGCATCGGCAATAGCAGACCAGCTGGCGCTATTAAACGCATTCCTTACATCCAGAGTCACTACCGCGCAAAAGCGAATTCCCCTCCTCTTAGGCTCGAGTGCTTTCTCGGCGGTTTTTGTAACCGACAAGATAGCGTCTACGGTGGACCTCCCCTTCCGGAAGCCGTACTGGTTACTCGAAAGACCATTTTCGCCCTCGGTGAACCGCAACATTCTATTGAGGATGATCTTTTCGAGCACCTTCCCCGCCGTGTCAATCAAGCATATTGGTCTATATGCCGACGGGTCTCCGGGTGGTTTCCCCGCCTTTGGCAATAGTACCAGGCTCTGCCTCTTCCAAGCTTCTGGGAAAACTCCCTCGTCCAGGCATTTCTGCATAGCAGACCTGAACATCTCGGGAGCCTCTGCAATAGCTACTTTTAAGGCTAGGTTCGGAACTCCGTCCGGACCTGGGGCCTTACCTACGCTAAGGGACTTAGCTATCCCCGCAAGTTCCACATCGGTGACCCTCTCCTCATCGCCAGCCCCAGCCCCCGGCTGTCCTACGAAAGGAGGCCAAGGACTAGGATCATGACGCGGAAAAAGTCCTCCAATGATCCCCTCCAACATCTCTGGAGATTGCTCTGTAGGAGCCATCACACCTCTCGTCTTGGCCATAACGATCCTGTAGGCGTCACCCCACGGGTTCGTATTGGCACTCTGACAGAGACCCTCAAAGCAGGCCTTTTTGCTTGCTCTTATCTCGGTCTTAAGCGCGGCTTTTGCAGCGGCGAACACCACCCGCCGTTCGTTTCGCTCTTCCTCTGATCGTGCTCGCTGCATCCGCCGCCTAGCCCGTAGGCAGGCGCGGCGCAGGTCCGCAATCGCGTCGGTCCACCAGTAAGCCGGTGGCCTCCCATTTCTAGGGTGGACTCGCCTAGGCATGGTCGCATCACACGCACGTGAGAGCACCGCTACCAGCTCGTCGCCGTCTAAACCGATTAGGTTTCGCTCACGGCGGAGCGCCTCCCTAAATACCCCTTCGTCGAAGTATGATGTCTTCCACCTGCGAGGGCTTGGCCTTGGCCTAGCCGCCTCTTCTTCTATCCGCTGTCTGCTGTTATTGTAGTCGATACTGTAGCGAACCGCCAGGTGGTCGCTGTGAGTGTAGCCATCATCTACTCTCCAGTTCGAACTACTTGTTAGGCCAGGACTACAAAAGGTCACGTCAATAATTGACTCCGCTCCGTTTCGACTAAAGGTACTCTTGGTACCGACATTAGCCAAGTCGACATCTAAGATGGCCAGTGTTTCTAGCAGGATCTGACCCCGCTGGTTCGTGAAACGGCTTCCCCATTCCACGGCCCAGGCATTAAAGTCGCCTGCTACTACCACCGGCCTTCGCCCTGTTAGCACGGTCGTTAAGCGGTCCAGCATTTGCGTGAACTGCTCGATCGGCCACCGCGGAGGCGCATAACAGCTACAGAAGAAGACCCCGTTTACTTTGGCGACCACGAAGCCCTCATAGGTAGTAGACACCAACTCCTGAACGGGGTATTTACCCGTCGTCCATATCGCCGCCATTTTTCTGGTCCCATCCGCGACCCAGTTGCCGTTGCCGGCGGGTACTCGGTATGGGTCCGATATGATGGCGATATCCGTCTCCCACTCAGAAACTGCCTGACAAAGCAGTTGCTGAGCCGCATCACAGTGGTTCAGGTTCAGCTGCGTTACCTGCACTGTGATTTGTTGTTCACTGCGGCTTTCTTGAAGGCCGGGCACCTTGGGCCACCCATCGGATGTCTGTTGTTCGAGGATTTCCCGGTACAGATCATGCAGATGGGCGGACTCGTGCAGCTTTGGGCCTTATGACCTTCAGCGCCGCATCGCCTGCACAGTTTGCGCCTGTCGGGGCCTTTGCAGTCCCACGACTTGTGTCCTGGATCCAGACACCTGAAGCAAACCTCTGGTGGCTCGTGGAATGTCAGGTGACATACACACCAACCCACCTTTATGCTCCCTACTTTAACGGACTTTTTGACGTCCGCCACAGGTAGCTGAACCAAAGCTATCTGTGTCCCTGCTGGCCCTTTCCGTAGCTTAACGGCTGCGGCGGCCACCTGCACATCGCACTGTTGCCGCAGTGCCGTGACGAGCTCTTCCACTTCGGTGATCTCATCGATGTCCTTGACCTTCAGAGTCGCCTCATGTGTCAGAGCCCTCACCTGCACACCTTCACCAAGGACCTCTTCTGCCAGCCTTTTGTAGGCGGCGCCCTTGTGCTCTTTCTGGCGCTTCAGCTCCAGGATCATCTCGCCCGTACGAGTACGTCTAATACTGCGTACGTCGGCTCCAAGACCCTCAAGCTTGGCTTCGCTTCGCATCATCTTCAAGACGTCCGAGTACTTGGACTGTTCCGTCTTGATGACGATAGCGTCGCCTTTCTCGCGCTTGGCACCTGCCCTCCTACGCCTTGGCTTGGCGTCCTGCGCTACTACCTGCGGATTCGCCTTCTTCTTCCTCTTCCGCTCTATCTTCGTCCAAGGGGGGTCCTCCCCTTGGATCGCCCTACTCTGTGGCTGTTGAGAGCCCACTAGCGGTCGCAACCCCTTGTTCCCATCGTTCCGGGACGGGCCAGCCTTTTCAGGCCCACCCTTCCCAGCTTTCCGGGAACCCTGGCTGGGGTCCGACCTTCCGGCATTATTACCGACTTTCGGGGTAATGATTCGCCTGGCCTTGCGGGCACCGCCAGACAGCTCCTCGCCTGACGGTTGCCTCGCCCGCTTCTGCGATTGCTTGCCCCGTTTGTCGCGAGCAGTCGCTTCCGCCTTATTCGGACTTCCTGCGAAGGAGAAGGCCTCCGTTTGGGTAAACTTCGGCACTTTCTCATTTGCAGGCTCCGCTGCTGCAGCAGTCAGCAACGCGAGTGCCGCGTGCTCCTGCTTGGCATCGTCGATCGACGCCCTAAGTCGAAGCAAGGCCGTTTTCAGGTCCTTGCTTATGTTCGACTTAGTGGACGCAAAGTCGATGATTTTGCCAAGCTGCTGCTCAGCCACCTCTATTGCGGACCGTCCTTTGGATCCTCGGTTGACGGCCCTCAACAACCACGCTCCGTCCATAACCTCCACCGGCTGGCTTGCCGGGAAGTGGACTGGAGCACCCACGCTTGAGCTGCGTACGCAACTTCCAGCGCCTATCTCCTCACTTCTCCTTGTCGGAGATCTCATCAACCCGCTTCTTGCGAAGGGGTTGATCCCACCACTATTTCCACCTAGATTCTGATTTTTATTTGACTTCATGATTAAATCCCACGAGTAGCACGGGAAAGAATGTCCACCACGCCAGAGCCCTGCATTAACGCGGTAAGGGACAGCTTACTGTGGGGGGTGCCCAGGTACCCCACAGGCTCCGTTAAAGATCGAGCATCTTTTTCACCCCCTCGATCACTCATTCCTCAGCACGGGTCGCTTGACACCTTGAATTGGGGTTAGTAGTCCTATTCTTAGCCGGCGACTACGCGGCTGACTCGCAAGCGGGGGGGTGCGTCAGGCCCCAGGACTTTAGTCCCTGCTGCCCCAATGTGTATATCGTATAGCAGGCACGAACCGTTCATGCATTTATAGCTGTGACTATAAGGGGTGGGCCCCTTAGAAATCCGACCTCATTTTCTGTAGAAATTTTACCATAAACAAACATGTTCAAGTAATTCTCTGAAATTTAACTCTTAAGCTTTCAAATTCTTAAGCTTTCAAATTCTGAATATCTCAATTATGCATGTGTATAATCGTGCACTGCCGTAATTCGTATATCAGTCTCATATTTGCTGAATTTCTCATGCATATGTGACAGACATGCGATTCATGGCAATGTACTTAAGAGGTTACATACCTTGCGGGGATATAAATCGAACTTTTTTTATTGCATGATATGGAAATATAGGGTAGTGGACGTATTTTGGCCCAGGGCATGTTTATTGACCCACCTTGGGTTTTTATTACATTTATCATATAATCTCTACCAAATCTTGGTAAAAGATTTTTGGAACTTCCAATAATGATTTGCCAAGATTTGGTAGAGACCCAGAACCCTGGTAGAAAACCCAGGGTGGGTTAAAATATATGCCCTGGGTCAAAATACGTCCACTACCTTACTGTAGCTATAGCTAGGCAATACACATTCCAAAATTCATAAAGATTGGAACACTAGTTCCAAAGTTATAGTGCATTGTTGCGCGCATCCTTCATAAGGACAGGGCAAAACGAGAAACTTTAGGATTGAAGAATTCGTCATTGACATAATCGTCATCCGAAAGCAGTTTTCTCGTTCAAAACTTGAATGCTTGCATTGAAAATGTCTTCACTGCACTCCATTCTGCACCCGAAATACAGTGAATACATTTTCACAGCGAAAATTTCAGTTTTGAACGAATAAACTGCTTTCAAATTTTAAATGATGACGATTATGTCAATGACGAATCCTTCAACCTTAAACACGATTATCTCGAAATAGTTTTTTTAAAGAGTGCCGTTACGGTGATCACGATATTTTAAAACATTGATTTTTACGTGATTGTTTTTCATTGAAGTGAACCGTTTCGAGACTTGAAATATGAACAATTAAGAAATCAGTTTGGAAATCGGTCAACTAGTTTTAAAGTTATCGTGATCGCCGTAACAGCGCTTTTTAAGAAACACAATTTTGATATTTTCGCGTTTAAAGTTTCGCGTCTTTGTCCTTATTGAGGATGCGCGCTACAATAGGCTGTAACTTTGGATGTAGTGCTTCAGTCGTAATGAATTTTGGAATGAGTACCTATTGTCTAGCTCAGTGAAGAGAATTGTCAGACAAAAGAGGCACAAAACAAGCAACAAAAAAGGTGCGACGGTTACTCTTTATCCCTACTGGTAACAGATAATGACATGATCTCGAATTTTTTTGTTGCAGACAAAACGGAAGCTGATTTTGTTGCGTACTTTTCAACTCATGAATAATCAATTGTTGCTAAAATCGAAACTGTTTGATGATAGAGCTTCACCAGAGTTGCAGTGTTTACTGACTCGAAGTTACCATTCGAAAATCGCAATGCAAGGCTTAAAAATCTCTAAACTCGTGGTGTACGATGTTAATCCCATTATTTTCAAGTTGGGACAAACTTATGTCGCATGGGTTTGTTTGTCGCAACAAATACAGGTTGCGACATTGTCATTATTGTTGCGCGATGGTTAAATTTTGATTCACTGGTCTAGCTAGTAGGGTAGCGAACCACTTGGGCAGCGGCCGGTATTACTCTTCGCTATAACTCAGTCAATTCCAATTCCAAACTAATAGGAGGCAATCAGTGAAGTACTAGATTGAAATTAGTGAGCTCGATTTTTGTATGGTGAGATGATCGATTCTCCATTTCTGCAATGAAATGTTGCAAACAGCGTGGGTTATATGATTTCTTGTCTAATTTGATGCTGGTTGAGCAAAAGTTTGGGTAACTGTGTTGTTGTATTATTTATTTCTTGCAACTTCACCACACAGTTACCCAAACTTTTGCTCAAACAGCATTAAATTAGGCAAGAAATCATATAACCCACGCTGTTTGCACCATTTCATTGCAGAAATGGAGAATCGATCATCTCACCATACAAAAATCCAGCTCACTACTTTCAATCTAGTACTTCACTGATTGCCTCCTATTGACTTGAAATTTTGTACACGGCTAGATATTATACGTATCTCATCGCGTTCCAAAAATTGTGTCCATTGGTTCAGAATTGGCTGAGTTATAACAGAAAAATGCCCAAAATAGGACCCCTGCCGTGCCGAGATGGTTCCACTTTACTATACTTTTAGATTTTGCAATAAAAAGAGTTCGATATTTTATGCCCGCTAGGTATGTAACCCTCCAATATAAGCACTACTCACGGTTTGGATAAATTGCTCTTCTGCGGTGGACGTCGGTTATTCTGTGACTTCATAGAACGCAAATCGTCCGTGATATTGTGCACAGGTACTTCGTGTTCAAATCCGTAGTTTTCATACTTTCTTCTGTAAAGATACGAAAACATTTAGCTTCAAATGATTCAACACTCGAGAAATGCAAGGCTTACACAGGCTCTTTAACAGTGGTCACAGTTTTCTTAAGATTAATCACATACACTGCCAGTACCACGATGAGCACAAGTAGCAGTATGCAGACACCACCAAACACGGCAACAAGCAAAAAGATTTGATTTTGTAACTCCATGGCAAGAACGACTTTGTTCAATGTCTTTCAAACACGCATTAGACACACTTTCGGACAGCCAATTCACTAGTTTTCTTGCCCTCTTGTCTTGTAGCAATTGTACCGAAGAAAATTGTACATCAATTATGATAAGACGGACGCGCTGTGCCGTGCAGTCTTTGATAAGAAGTTATACATCAATTGCTATTGAATGACGGACATGGTATCCGAAATTCCATTTCGCGACTTCAATAATTCTCAATGTAGTTTAAACTGTGTTAACCCGTGGCAAACCTTAGACTGACTAAGGCAACGAAAACTCAAATTGTACACCTACTCATGTTGTTATCAGACAAAAATAGATAAAAATCCCTTCTTTTTTTCAAGTGCCTATACACATCGTGAAGTGCCATTCGATTCATTGATACCGGACAAGCATTAGCAATTGAAGGATTTCTTATCAGTGCTGTTAATTTAGCGCGCCACAAGACTTTGCAATATAAAAGTGTTAGATATCGGTGTCAGTTACATGGAGTCATCATTTTAGTCAACATCATGGAGTCTCAATTTTAGGTTGAACTAAACGTTTTTATTTGATTCCCGGTTGCCGAAAAAATGGTAGTGGTCGTCGGGTCTATCATAAAAAATATCACTTTAGTCAAGGAATCACCAGTTTCCTATTTTTTTTATTCCAATAGTGAATTGCTATGAAATTGGCATGAAGTATTTTTTATTTGTAAATCTTGTTGTGGCATATGTTATGATTACAACTTTGCATTTCCTGGAAAAAAATGTGAAACAAGTTTTTCTTGAGCGCACTGTTTAAATAGATTTGGCCACTCCCAAGGGATCCCACAATCCGCCAATAAAGACAGTCTTGGTGAAAATAAAATCAAAATTTGCGCATTGATTTTATTTTGGACAGTACTATTTGTGTAAAAAGTAATCATTTTTGAAACATATTTTCTCTTGAGGGCCCCTCTAGCCATAGCTTTAAAGTGGGTAAGGTATTCAGCATGACCATGCTGAGGGTGATAGGATCGATTCCCGGTCAATCCAAGAACTTTTTGTAAAGGAAATTTCTTTGACATCCTTGGGCATAGCGTATCTTTGTGACTGCCACACGATATCCATACGAAAAATTGTCATTAGCAAAGGAAGCTCTTAATTAATAACTGTAGTTGTCTAATATTGCCGGATCTACTAGGGAAATATTCAAAGCATGACACAATGACAAAGATACTCTAAGAAACACTACTGGGCCCTTCTTAGATACATCTTGTGGGAATGTAATTATTTCTATCTCCGCTTCCACCGAAACTGCAACTATACTCTCAGCACAGACCCAAAACACAGCACTCTAGAAAACACATCACTGAAATCCATTGGATTCCACTCCATGTCGAAATCATAAACATGCTAGAAAACACTAAGTCGAAAAAGCTTCAACGCGAAAAAGATGACATTACAAAATTTTAAAACCGTCCGCACGCGTTCACCTCGTTGAATTTCAACAGCCGTGCGCATGTAAAAAAACACTTTATTCTAGGCAAGGATGTCAACTATAGGTATGATAAATCCTGAAGAATCAGACTATGTCAGGGACTGAAAAAAAATCATTGACCGTTAAAGCAATCGACATAGATTTCAAAAATCTTACAGTGATGGTCAAAATAACTCATTGCTATTTCCAGTCCTGAGCACCTATGGTGGCGCAGAGGGCCGAATGTCGTGTAATCTTTCATTTTCGGTTTCTGTAGCATTTCTTGGGTTTCTTGGGAACTGTAGATTGTTAGCCTTAGGTCCATGCCCACCGATGCGGGGCTGCCACCTTAGATATAGCTTTCAGTGGAAGAGCATTTCATACTCTACCTCTGGGTGCCAAAACAAACCCTGTTCGAGCCGCGCTTTTTTTTCTACTTGAACGTTCATTTTAGGCTCATGCGCCAACAAGCATAACGGAGCCGAAATCAGTTAAAACTTTTTACAATTTCATGTTTTTAACTTATAAACTACCCATGATCGTATATCAGTCCCATCCTTGCTGGTTTTCCTATTCATATGGGACAATTATGCGATCATAGGTACCGTCTACCCCCGTTGGTTTGAACGACACCTCATGCAAACCAACGGGGTTAATTTTTTAATTTGAACTTCTAGTAACCCTGTGGACATCGAAAAACACACTGGTGGTAACCCTTATTGCTGTTTTGTTTTGATTCTGCGTTCCGTTTCACCCCGTTCCATGAGAAGAATGAAGTTTGAACCATTTTTAGTTTGAACGATATGCAGATTAGAGGGGGTCAAATTAAAAAGTGTTCAGATTAGATGAGGTCAAACCAACGGGGGTAGACGGTAGTAAACTAGGTTAGTTTTGGGGAACCGTAAAACTCGCGGTTTGATCGAGGTCAGTGGAAACTAAAATATTTGAGGAAAAGATAGGGTTATTCTTCTTCTTTATGGCTCGACGTCCCCACTGGGACTTGGCCTGCCTCGCTTCAACTTAGTGTTCTTTGAGCATTTCCACAATTATCAATTGAAGGGTTTTTTTTGCCTGCCATTGCATGAATTTGTATATTGTGAGGCAAGTACAATGATACACTAAGCCCAGGGAGTCGGGAAAATGGTCCCGACCGGAACGGGAATCGAACCCGCCGTCTCCGGATTGGCGATCCATAGCCTTTACCACTAGGCTAACTGGAGACCCCAAAGATAGGGTGATGAGGGCTTTTCGTTGACACATGACAGCATGGTATGGCGTAGAGTGGACAAACAACCTGTAACGAGTGAAAAAGTTCAACTTGCCAGCTGTCGTAAGGTTTTCCAATATGGTGGATGGTGCAATCTGATATATTGGATTACCTTCCTTTTACTTACCTTGCTACAACCTATCCTGGTACACTTACGAATTTCCCCAATATAAACGGGAACTGTCCGGAGGTCCGGAGCAATCAAGATAAGTACAAAGTTTTATAAACAGGCACACAACTCTTTCTACTACATACTAGGCAAAATATCATGTGTTTGCTTATTCACGACATTCGCGTCAGCGCGGAACATTTTATAGTATAGGTACCGTAATTATTTCTTCAATTCACCTTTAAATAACTAATCTTTAAATTTTGTATAGAAACTTGTATCTCTATTATTTCCATCATATTGATTTTCTGATGTTCCAGAATTTTCAAAGCATTATGGTAGAAAGAGTTGGTGTCATGATCCATGTAAAACTTGAAACTGAAAACTCCTTATTTCCTCCTATTGGTTATAGGGAGGGGCGAGACATTCGAGCGTACCCACCAGTAGAAAGGACTTGCTATGCTAATCGGTGTAGCATAGGGCCGATACAAGTCTACTGGTAGACGTATCGCTCAGCAATTCAACGCAGATTGGCCACGGCCCGGAGTGCGTTGCTTATAACAGAACAAAATTTTGTGGCCATACTTTGACCGCAACAGCCTTTACTCAATCACAAAAAAATGTCGGTTCGTAAAAAAGAACGTTTCTCGAGAATGGCTCGACGGATCTTCGTGATTGTTTTATACTTCATGGCCCTTTACCTTTACGAAAGCGGAGAGGGTCAAACGTTCGGTTTAGGTTTAATTAGTTCTAAATTATTGAAATAATAAGAAAAGTTTAAATGAGTGATGGGCAGAAAAAAAAAGATTTTTGATGTATACGTACGACAGCAAAAAAATTGATTCAGCTAAAATTGGATCGTATCTTTCTTATAGACAAGATCCAGTATTTTATTTTTGTTAGTTCTAATCAAAATGAAACGATAATTTCGATTGTCTTCAAATAGTTTATTTCATAAATCCAAATATTTCCTTTTCACCCAGGGGCTTAGTATTGTTCTCTTCATCGGTTTTCAGCGCTGCCATCAAAGCTTTATCCAAATACGTTGCAGCGCTCACACCCAGATCCAAACTCTTCATTAAGGTGTCCGAATGGAAGGAACCCTCCCCAGATGTTCTGATCGATGTGACAGAGGCTTTACCGTCGTTCTTGCGAGACACACCAATAACGACGCTAATGGCACTGCATTCCTCCTCCTCGGCTGATGGATCGACCACGCAGTAGTCTCCAATTTTGCAAACAGTTACCAAAAGGGGAACAGTTTGTATGTTTAACCGCTCGCAATCATAGGGATCATCCGACAGTATGATGTCCATAGCTCCTCCGTCCAGTTCCGCCGAAGACACTCGAGGTAGCTTTGTGTTGTAAAGCGCGGCCTTTACAGCTAACGACACGGCATCGAATAGATTTCCTCCACATTCCAGGATCAAGATATCCACATACAGTTTCCAGCACTGATGCTTGGCCAGAATACACAGTGGAGTCAAATCGAAAGCCTGTTGTGATAGGTACGCCTTCGACAAGGTGTTGGAGATTTCCGTTGCCAATTCCTCGCCACCGCGGCCTTCAAAATCTGGCGTCGCATTAGCCGAGCAATCGACGAAAAACTCGATTTTGCCCTCCTTTGGCCGATCGGGACTGGGGGCATCGATGTCGGCTTTTACTGCCACCAGTATATCCGTGTTGGCCAAGCGCAGCCGAGCGGAGCCCATCGCATGTACGACAATATCCGTTTCCAGTTCCATCGGTCGGTAATCGCGATTCGTTCGACCGTCATTGCGATAGTCTTTCTGTTGTGGGATTCAAAATATTAAAGTGGTATTAGATATTTCAATAATCACAATTCTTACCTGAATACCGTGCAAAATATATGTTTTTTCTGCTTCACTCAGTAAAACGTTGGCCATTATTTACTCTGTTATTTTTTATGGGTTCCGTATTATTAATAGAAACACCTAAAACAATCTACCTGCACCGCCTGCACAGAATCCGCGTGTCGAGTTTGTCGCTTTATTTTGATTTGATCGTTTTGATGCAGGGAGGGTGCAGGCACGTCAAACTCGAACAAATTACGCCTACCTAACATGCATCGAGCGGGCCTTCCCAAACAACACAATGCGATTTCGCGGGCCAGCCCCATCGACAAAACAAACCGATTTCCAAGCAGGATTCGACCAGGCTTCTGGTCGCGTTGCCAGTCACACTAACACACTCGCAAAAGATGAGCAGTAGGCGTACCTCGCCGCATGCGGATCCCCTGATGTAAACAAACCCGATTTTTTACTATTCCTATCAATATCTACCTAAGCTACCCCATAATACCTTAATCAATGCGAAAATAGTGATTTTACCCGTATTTTGAATAAATTTTAAAAGGGCCTATCTGAAATTGAATAATCTTTTAGGGCCTAATTGCATTTAAAAGGGCCTAACTGAAAATTAACTTTCAAATCAGATAGGCCCTTTTGTAAATTAGGATTATTTTTCAAATTTTTCAATATTTTTAAGTAGTTCTTCAATTTTCCTTGAATTATCGATAAGAATAAATCCAAAATATTTCAAATTAGCTAAAATTAAGAAAAAATAAAAGGGCCTAACTGAAAAATACTCCTCAAATCAGATAGGCCCTTTTGTAAATTTCGGTTATTTTTCATATTTTTCAATATTTTTTAGTAGTTCTTCAACTTTTCTTGAATTATCGATAAGAATAAATCCAAAATAATTTAAATTAGCTAAAATTAAAGAAAAAATAAAAGGGCCTAACTAAAATTGCCGCCTATAAAAGGGCCTAACTGCTAGGGCCTAACTGAATTTCAGATTGTAAAAGGGCCTATCTGCCGTTCTTATTGAAAATCCTTTATTTATGGGATTTTTGCTATAGTATCATGCAAATAATGCACAGAATCATAAAGCAGACTTCCATGCGTGTCAATGAATGGAATAAAACATCTAGAAAAGTCTTTCGTTTTTAAATAGGATTAACCATTCTGAAGGGTAATCTTCCCATGCGATTTTCTCAATGTTTACGTTTTGCAGATAGGCCCTTTTCAAATGTTACGCTAGATTTTATTCTTTTTTCTCTCGTCTGTTTTCATGAGATCTTCCTTCAGAAGCTTGGCCGAAAATCCATAAGTCGAAAAACCCGTAAAGTATTGATTGATGCACCAAGCGATAAGAAGAAGCAGTTTTGACATCCAAGCGGTGTGCCGTTTACATCCATCGACCAATCAGCGACGAGGATCTCATCGACGGCACACCGCTTGGATGTCAAAACTGCTTCTTCTTTTCGCTTGGTGCATCAATCAATGATTTATTTCTAGCGTAACATTTGAAAAGGGCCTATCTGCAAAACGTAAACATTGAGAAAATCGCATGAGAAGATTAGCTCCCAGATCAGCTAATCCTATTTAAAAACGAAAGACTTTTTTAGGTGTTTTATTCCATCTATTGACACATATGGGAATCTACTTAATGGTTCTGTGCATTATTTGCATCATACTATAGTAAAAATTCCATAAATAATGTATTTTTAACATGAACGGCAGATAGGCCCTTTTACAATCTGAAAATCAGTTAGGCCCTATCAGTTAGGCCCTTTTATCGTCGGCAATTTCAGTTAGGCCCTTTTATTTTTTCCTTATTTTTAGCTAATTTTAATTATTCTAGATTATTATTATCGATAATTCAAGGAAAGTTAAAGAGCTACTCAAAATTATTGGAAAACATGAAAAATAACCCAAATTTACAAAAGGGCCTATCTGATTTGAAGGAAAAATTTCAGTTAGGCCCTTTTATTTTTTCTTAATTTTAGCTAATTTGAAATATTTTGGATTTATTTTCACCTATAATTCAAGGAAAGTTAAAGAACTACTAAAAAATATTGAAAAATATGAAAAATAATCAAAATTTACAAAAGGGCCTATCTGATTTGAAAGGTAGTTTTCAGTTAGGCCCTTTTGAATGCAGTTAGGCCCTAAAAGATTATTCAATTTCAGATAGGCCCTTCTGAAATTTATTTAAAATACGGGTAAAATAGCTCTTTTCTCATTGATTAAGGTGTTATGGGATAGCTTAGGTAGATATTGATAGGAATAGTGAAAAACCGGGTTTGTTTACATTTTGCAGATAGGCCCTTTTCAAATGTTACGCTAGATTTTAGTTTTATAGACTTTTTTTTGGTAAAAAAAAATCTCGCATGATTTCCAACGAGATTTTCAATACACACGACACGTAAGAGCCATTGTGGTAACCGAGTAGGTGTCTGTATCAACATGTGTTCGATTCGAATAGTCTCGAGTATTCGGCATTGCGCCTAAAGTCGTTGTTTTGTATTTCGATCACTTGGGTAAAATCCTCAACTAGCGCATCAAAACAGGGGATCCGCATGCGGCGAGGTACGCCTACTGCTCATCTTTTGCGAGTGTGTTAGTGTGACTGGCAACGCGACCAGAAGCCTGGTCGAATCCTGCTTGGAAATCGGTTTGTTTTGTCGATGGGGCTGGCCCGCGAAATCGCATTGTGTTGTTTGGGAAGGCCCGCTCGATGCATGTTAGGTAGGCGTAATTTGTTCGAGTTTGACGTGCCTGCACCCTCCCTGGTTTACATTTTGCAGATAGGCCCTTTTCAAAAGTTACGCTAGAAATGACATTTGAAGTCACTTACACACTCGCATAACGTATATGTAAACAGTCTAAACAGTAGTGTTTAGTTTGTTGTGGGGGCAGTGATGAAGACGAGTGAAGGAAGGCGCGCGAATTTTCCGGTTTGAAGCGCCGAGTTTCAAGCATAAGAATTTTATAAGTACATGAATCAAATTGAGTAACAGTTAAAGGTAATTCGTGATTAGCCAAAACATGGAACCCGGAGTAATTCGCAAACTAGATGAGGTTGTCGTGAACCGAATTGCCGCTGGCGAAATTATCCAACGGCCGGCCAATGCATTGAAGGAGATGATGGAAAACAGTTTGGATGCCAAGTCGACCAGCATTCAGGTTGTTGTGAAAGCTGGTGGACTGAAGTCGTTGCAGATCCAAGACAATGGAACCGGGATTCGCCGGGATGATTTGCTTATCGTTTGTGAGCGGTTCACCACATCTAAGCTGCAGAAGTTTGAAGATTTGTCATCGATTGAAACCTATGGATTTAGAGGAGAAGCACTGGCAAGCATCAGTCATGTGGCAAATTTAACGATTACTACAAAAACTAAAGACGAGAAGTGTGCCTTCAAGGCAACTTATGAGGATGGCAAGTTGAAAGGGGACATCAAGCCCTGTGCTGGAAACCAGGGAACACAAATAACGGTGGAAGATTTGTTCTACAATGTTCCTATGCGAAAACAAGCTTTAAAGGCTCCCAACGAGGAATTTCAGAAGATATCAGATGTGGTCAGTAAATACGCAGTACATAATCCTCAAACCGGGTTTATGTTGAAAAAATTTGGAGAAAATGCTACCATCCGCACGCAAGCCAAATCGTCAGTGGAAAACAACATCGCATTGATCTACGGTTCGTCCATTAGTAAATCTCTACTGAAGGTCACGCTGGATGACGATATTCTTCAACTTCAAGTCAACGGTTTCATAACAAATGTAAACTTCTCTTTGAAGAAAGGCATGTTTCTGCTTTTCATCAACCACAGGGCTGTTGATTCTGCAAACATAAGAAAGGCTATCGATCAAATTTATTCCCTCTACCTGCCTAAGGGAATGGCGCCTTTCGTCTATCTCTCTATCGAATTGAATCCCAACAATGTCGATGTCAATGTGCATCCAACAAAGCACGAAGTTCACTTTCTGCACGAAGATGAAATAATCGAAAAGATTAAGCAGGTTGTAGAGGCTGCACTTCTTGGTGGCAACGCATCGCGGACATTCTACACTCAAGCTTTGCTACCCGGGGCACCCGAACCGGCCGAAACGAGTAAACTAAACGAATCGACAGGTGATAAGCCAAAGCCAGATTACAAGTTTGTTCGAACGTCTCACAATGATCAGAAGTTGGACAAGTTTTTCGGCATAAATCTATCCCGGAATGCTAGCATGAATGAGAGTACAAACAACGGCGATGAACTTGGAGGGTCACTGGTAGTACCAAAACAGGAAAAACTGGTCAGGTTAGTACTGAAATAGAAAAAGTAATAGTTTCGGCAGGATTTTCATTCTATTTTTGCCACTGTGACCAATGTGATGCTCATTTAAAACTTTTTTTTTCAGAGAAACTAAATTGACCAGCGTACTGAACCTACGGAAGGCAGTGGAAGATTTATGCGACCGAAATCTTCGCACGATTATAAGCGAATTGACCTTTGTTGGGGTGATCGATCGCCATCGGGTGCTCATCCAGTACGACACAAAGATGTTCCTTGTTGCAACTCGAACACTGTTTGAAGAACTGTGCTATCAAATGCTGCTCTTCAATTTCGAGAATCTGGACGCAATGACATTCACGAACCCTTTACCAGTCAGGGAGCTGGCTATGTTTGCCTTGCAAGATGCAGAAAGTGGCTGGACTGAAGATGACGGCCCAAGGGATGAGCTTGCCGAACGAATCGAGGAAATATTGATCAGTAAAGCGCCTCTGATGAAGGAATATTTTAGTCTTTACATCAGCGCTGATGGCATGCTGGAGTCGATACCTATCGTAGTTCAGGAATACATTCCGTCGTTGGCACACCTCCCGATGTTCGTACTTCGTCTGGCAACTGAAGTGGAATGGGACGAAGAAAAGGAATGCTTTGACACATTTTGCCGAGAAGTGGCCCGTTACTATGCAAAAATTGCTTTTACCAAAGCCGATGCGGAATACAAGTGGGAAGTGGAGCATTCAATTTTTCCTGCTATTAAGCAATATCTTCTGCCACCAAAATCTTTCGCAAAAAATGGATCTCTCTTGAAAGTAGCGAATCTTCCAGATCTGTACCGAGTCTTTGAAAGGTGTTAAAAGGCATCGAAGACTGCGAAATCAGATTAGCCGGGGGTAAATCTTTCCACCTATATAATATGACTGTTTCATTAGAGAACTACCTGCACATTGATTATATTTTTCGTTATCACAATCCTTGTTGAATCTTATCCATAGCCGAGAACATCACTATTCCAAATTATTCAGTACAGATTTGGCTGACAAATCCTTTTCTCCCGATTGGCATTCTTGACGTGCTCCTTCAACATTGCCATGATCTCGTTGTCATACTCGGCTGGCGTGGGTTTCACACCCGTTGCCCAGTAGAATATGTCCCAATCGTTCGTGGGCATGTTGATCAACTGGTCGTACAGTTTGGTCTGCTTAGCATCCATCGAGTCCAGGTGCTTGGCAGCGAATGTGCTCAACAGTAAACCATTTTCCAGCATTCCACGCTTTCTCGATTGATACAGCAATCTGCAAACCGAGAGTTTTCTTTATCTTGTCTTTCTGCAGCAGATTATTCAGAAATGTATATTCACCGTGACTTTTGCAACTGGAGAGGTTCATTTTTCTTCTCCTTATAAATTGGAATCGGAAGAGATTTATCTTCCAAATCAATCATAGGAGTTGGAGGTTTGTTCCCTTCATTGGAAGGCGCCAGCAGGACGTCAGCGGTGTAAATCGATCGTGCTGATAAACCACTTAAACGTGCATGCCACCGTGTCTGAAATATGCAACAAAAAGGTATTGAATGAATTTAAACGAGTCAATTTTATCAGCATACTAAACGAAGCAGCGACATTTTAAAAAATTATGTTATATAAAACTAAAATTTTGTTTCGCAAAGAGGATGCTTGCTCACGACGCAATTTGTTTAGAAGAACGTACAAAGAAAATGCAAAAAGGTACGCAGGCGTCCATTCGTTAGGTCGATAATTCAACCATCCCGAAAGGCCGAAACTCCATTTTAGGGCGGATGCTCCCAGAAAGTGGGCAATGAGCCATTTTACGAAGTGACAACAATGTTGATGATGATATTGATTTTCACGGGTTATTGGACACTAGCTTCTGTCAAAATTCATTCATAAAATCGGCTCGTAATATGGACTATACGAACTGGCAGAAAAAAATCGAAAGGTGGGAAACTCGTAAGGCAAAAGGAAAGAAAACGCAAATGGGCCACAAAGTGAACAGGAATTTCGTAGCATACAACTACTCCTTGTGGCTAAAACAGGGAGATTAAACAAAGATTGCAATTGGGTTTTTAAATTTTCAAAAATGTATCGATTTTTCATTTCTATACGAAGGAACACCTTTTTCTGAGCCGCTATGATTTTTTTCAGATTTTTAGAACTTTGTTTTGGTACCTAAAATCAATTTCAAAGAGATTTTTTGAAATCACCTTTTGACAGCTGGGCAACTGCTTGACAGCTCCGCCCAGTACAAAATGCGACGAGGGGTGATTCGGCAAATCGCTCCCATACAAACTTCAAATTGATTTTTAAATGGGTTCCTGGGCACCAAAATTCATGAAAATTTGGATTTCGGCTCAGTTTGGCATGCAGATTCAGAATATGAGATTATCTCAGAACCGCTAAAGAAGCCAATTACAATCACACAATCAAATTGTGGAAACTGTTTATGGTAGGGTTGATTAATTGATATTTATCTATGAAAATTACTTTTTTAAAGAAAAATCACTAAGGGTCGAGTGATTTCCAAGGGATCGAAATTAGGGGCCGAATCCGGATATAATAATACACTTACGTGCACTGTGAGTTTATTGGCAACCGTTAACCAGTAACATCAGAGCCAAAGTGTCTTGTTTATACATAATCTATTTTACGAAACGACAACAGTGTTGATATTTATATTAATACTCACGGGCTTGGGCGCAACCTCCTGTCAAATTTTCATTCATGAAATGAGCGATCAGCTGATCCGAAACGTCTCGTAAAATGGCTCATTGTCGGTTGCTAAGTTCTCTCCTTAAGGACAGTCTTGCTAGAATCCCAAAATGGCCGTCACAATGACCGACTTTGGTACCTACTCACGATTTCGAGCGCATAAACCCTTCGTAAACAAATCCGCACCTGATCTTATTTTAAACTTATTACAAGTGAGCAAGAGCAGAATAATAAAACGCACTGTTGTTCGACGCTTGCTTCTTGAGATTTGTGCGTTTGAAATTCTGATCCATTGTTGAAGCGGACGAGTAATAAGACTTCCGAAGCCCGTGTAAAACGATGCGGCGTTTGTGTAAAAATCATTAAGCCATACCCAATCGATAATATGATGTGATTTTATTATATATATTATATATATTTTATATATATTTTTATTATATATATTATATATATTTTTTTTTCTGGGGCGCACTATAGTTTTCCCAAGCCGAAATAAAAAATCTTAAAAAGACAAAAAAAAACGGTTTAACCCGCAAAACATGTTAAAAACAGCGTTGCCTTATTTTCGGTTTTAAATTTCCAACATCGATTTCAATGAGAGTCTAATAAAGGTGGGGAAGAAGATACTTCGTGTGCGTGAGATCCGTGTCTGGTGCAAAACATGTCACTACTACAAGCAAAGCGAGCTCCCATAAGAACGCGTGTCAAATAGTGACGTCACTATTTGTATTTACATTTTTCTTTGCTTACTAATACCACAGACAAACAGACGTAACACTTCGAACATTTTTCGATTCAAATCATAGTCACGGAAACATATTCACCCAATGCTAAAAGGACTATGTTTGGCCGACCACCAACTAGGTGGCGGTAGTGAGCAAGCGTCAAACTCGAACAAAAACTATGCGAGCGCCACGGTTGGGCAGTTGGCCAACTATCAAATTTTGAAGAAGATCGTTAAATCAGTGAACGATGGGAATTATCAGAGTGTTACGTCTGTTTGTCTGTGCTAATACATAGCCATCTCTTCTTATTCCCCACCTGTAATATACTCTCATTGCATCGATTTATTTTTAGTGGCTTATGAAATCTTGACGCGATTCGACGTTTTAGCATTCGACTTTTATCGGGCTTCCTATTTTGACAGCTTTGAGTTGTTTTCCCTTTTTACTGTCGCTTTTGTTGACCTCATCTTCGTAAACACCGATGTTCGTATAATACGATCAGCTGGAGCTGATTGCACCTATAGGTACGCTTTTTCACAACACTTAGATTTATTTTATGTAATTTTGTAAAGTCTGTAATTCTTTGTAGAATGTTTCAAACAGTCCCATTTCGCACGACTCGAGGCTGTATCAGAGCGATCTTCAAACGACCCCTTTGTACTCCGGTTGTTAACATATTCGATAGGAATGTAAAGCGACTACAGCGCGAACGTGCCGCTAAAAGGTGAGCCGGTTTCAAATTACCCCGTTACATTATGCAATAAAAATGAGATTTCGTTTTAGTCAACATGTTGAATTGTACGATTACATCAAAGATGAAGTGGGCTACAGGATATCGGATCGTATATTCGATGTGAAGCGAGTGTTCGACAACGCGGTCGACTTGGGTGCAAGCCGGGGCTATGTGACAAACCACGTGCTAGGGGAAACGGTTAAAAAATTGACCGCAGTTGATCTGAGTCCCTCTATGCTGTCGCACGTCCGAGGAACTCCTGGGCTGGATTTCAGCGTGCGCGAAATGGACGAGGAAAAATTCGACTTTGATGCGAGCAGTTTGGATTTGGTGGTTTCGAGCTTGAGCCTTCATTGGGTGAACGATTTGCCGGCCTGTTTTAGAGCCGTGAATAAAGCCTTGAAACCGGACGGGGTATTTATAGGTGCAATGTTTGGCGGTGAGACTTTGTACGAGCTGCGATCGTCGTTACATCTAGCTGAGCAAGAACGAAGAGGTGGCCTTTCCCCACATTTATCTCCCTTTACGCAAATACGCGACGTTGGAATGCTGCTGAATAGAGCCAATTTTACGATGTTAACTATTGACACCGATGAGATTGTAGTAGGATTTCCGTCAATGTTTGAGTTGATGGGGGACCTGAAGGGGATGGCCGAAAGCAATGCGGCTTTCAATAGACCGTTGCATATTAGCCGAGACACGCTGATGGCAGCGGCTGCAATTTATAAAGATATGTATGGAAAGGACGATGGAGTGACCGCCACTTTTCAAATTATTTACTTTGTTGGTTGGAAACCTTGTCCAAGTCAACCGAAACCCTTGCCACGGGGCTCAGCGGACGTTTCTCTGAAGGATTTGGGCAAATTGATGGATCCAAAGCAGGTCGGTGATAAGAAATAAGTCATCATTTCAACTATTAGATGTTTGTTTATTGATTCCCATAAAAAGGAATATGAAAGAATAGAAATGAAACCACAAGTTAAAAACTGTATTGCAAACGTAATTAGAGTTTTTTTTCTCTTCGAACAAACATTGTGTATTAATCAAGAACGGGGAATTTGCAAAGCAGCAAAATCGGACTGGTGGTAAATGCAGCTAAAGCAAAGAACATTCTGTAAGGTGGAACTGAGCGAGATAGGACAAGCCTTGGAGTAGCAATGTTACGATAAACGGGAATACTTTCGAGATGGTACAAGAATTCGTTGCTAAGGGCTGACAATAACATGAACCTTGAAATACAAAGGCGCATCATCAGTGAAAGTCGTGCCTGCGGTAAAAAACACTATGGCAGCGCACTAATGTGTGCCAGAAGTTTCTCCAAGATTAGCAAGAAATGCCTCTAATAACTCAGCTTTTTCATTTCAGTTTAGCTTTACTGTTAATTAAATTGTTTGTTGAATTCTCTGAGAATCTTTTTTTTTCAGGTGAAAAGAAATTTTTCGATAATACCTACCATGTTTTCTTTCATGTAGAATCCTACTTGTGCTTTTACTGACTATTCGAAAAATGCGGATTTCAATTTGAATTTGAAGCCCATCGTCCCTTTTTATTCTATAACAAAAAGCAGTTCGTTTTTACTCAATTTTTATATTTTTAACTCTAAATAAAAGTCCGAAACAAATGATTCTTAACGATTAAGTTTTAACATATAAATAATAGAACCACAACTAAAGATAACTGAAAATAGCACTTGTTGTAAAATAGCATCATAAAGGAAATTCAGTTTTTTTTTCTTTCTGGAGAATGATGAGCAGTATTAGGATTCATACAGGAGACGTTGGTAATGTGGGTGAATCTCGGTGGTCGGCACATGTAGGCTGAACTCCAGTGCCACCAGAACGGCAAACTCCGAAGCGATCAGCTCTTTTTTACTCAAACGAAACACGCTCTCCGTTTTCTGTAAAGAATTCACATACGTTAATGGTTGAATCTAATCGCCAATATAATGGCATCGGACATACCTCAATCAAGCTTTTCAGCACCTCTCCCTTGACGTCATTCAATTTGGCACTGAGCAACAGGCAAGCGCCTGCACACAGCTTTCGATTGTCCTTGTTGATCATATTGGACAGAATCAGTTTCTCAAAGTAGACGTAAGCTTGCGAAATGGTCAGGAAATCGATGCGCGCGTCCAGTTTGTTGATGCGTTTCATTTCACGCTTAATACTGAAAGCGAAAAGGAACAAAATGAGATTAGGTGTTTTTATATCACATAAAAATAAGATAGGGTACGAATGCCATCAGTAATCTCAAGCTCCCATGTTCATCCTATTCGAAAAAAAAACAAGCGATTATGGCACCGATTGATTCCGTTCTTTTTGGTTTCATGCGTGCTCACTTTTAATAAAAAATACAAAAATAAGAAACAAAACAAACAGCGCTTCATTGTTTTTTGTTTTTAGTAGGATGACAATAGGAGCCAAGGGAACCAATACCCTAGTAGTCGAAATTTGTAAGGGACATCCAAACACACAAAATGCTCGAGCGTCGGGTGCTTATGACCATCTTTGGCGGTGTGGAAGAGAACAATGTGTGACGCCCGAAGAATGAACCACGAACCGGCTGCACTCTACGACGAACCTAGCACATGGGAGGTGGCAAAAGCTGGAAGGACACGATGAGCAGGGCATGTCGAGCGAATACCGAACATTAACTCTACAAAGCAGGTGTTCGTATCCTTGAAGAAATTAAATAGTTTTCTTTGCCAACTTAGAGAACAAAGCTCTCAAAAATAGACAAGTTTCCCTACCTAGAGTTTTATAGAAGTTTACTGTACTTCAAATTGCAAACCTATATGGAAGCTCTCAAATGAATATTTAAAAAAATATTTAACTTGAAAAGATAAGAATAGTATCTTAACATTGTACAAGACTGTCTGTCGCGACAGGTCTAGCCATTCGATAAGGATGATGTTATCATTCTTATCATGTTGGGGCGTGATGATATGATAAACAAAACTCTCGCGAGATACGTTACCACTCATCAAAGTCAAATAAGTTTAAACTAGAATTAAATAGCCACTGATACTGAACAGGATGCTAAAGAACAAATAGATTCCAACGCCTTAGTCTATGGAACGCTATTTACATATACCCGTGTGTGTACCTTCGCATACATTAAATTATCTAGCAGAGGAGCAAAAAGAAAGCACTGTTATCAGCTTGTCGCGTTGGTTTCCTTACCAGTCACATGTGGTGCATTTGATTATGTACCTTCATTGTCCACACCTACTCATAATCATTAAATATAAGCGTGTATCACACTCACCTTCTTAGCTTGCTGAGCGTCAGCTGAATGTGGGGGAACTTTTCCCGAAATTTGTCGTTCAGCTCCTTCTTCAGATCCGAAGGGCGCACGTAATCGATCACGGATGTCATGTACGAGGTGAAGGTCAACAGGGTACGATGTTTGCCAGCGATCAACTCCGGGTCGTCCAAAATGTTCGGCGAATATTGCATCTGTAAATGGAATGAAGAATTGGAGAGCCTGTAGTTATGCACATTTTACCGTATCATTCCTGAAACTTACTCCTGATATCGAGGTGAATCCCTCTTCCAGGTCACCTTTCACAGCATCCAAACTGCTCAAGTTTTGTGACGGACTTGCCGTGGTGTTACGGTTGGACTCGTAGCTGTAATACCGCGCAGCGGCATGATTTTCCAACGATGTGAAATTAGTTATCTCGAACCCACTGCGTGAGCTTTTTTCGTGCTTCTTTTCCCGATGATACTGTCTGGAGGGGATCAGCAGATGTCCGTAGGAAATTTCCTGCCCCGGTTCACCACCGCGTTCGATTCCAAGCAAACGGAACGCATCGAACGGCAGGTCGTTAATCGATGACAACGGCCTGGTGCCGGATGGATTGCGACGACGTCCTTCGCGACGTAGCTCAGCACGGGATGATTTTCCTTTGTAGTGAGGTATCACCGAAAACAGGAAACAGGGTGTGCGCTTCGACATCAGCACCACACGTTCATCGCGGAAGTTGTAGTTGCGCCCGGTGTTCGGGGGCAAAAACTTTACCTCACGCGATGCGGTCGGCTCATGGATCAGCACATTGCGGCGTCCTTGGATCAGACTTTCCGTGCTGCTGTTGCTCGGTAGTTCACGCTTCTCCTCACCGCTGGCATTCACCAGCAGGGTTCGTTTTACTCCGGGAGCTCCTGCGCGGAGCGATGTGGAGTTGGCACGAGCTCGCTTGTCTGCAGGATGATAGTAATGAATCCCTTCGTTGGGATTTACATTTTCTCTGGAAAGGGAAATAATTCAAGCAACATATTAGATTTGTGAGTGGAAGATTATTTTCGTGGATGATTATGACGTCGTCTTCTTGGTTGTAGTTGGCACACAATATACAAATTTATCCAATGGCCACGAAAAAGCCTTTCATATAAAAACTTTGGAAGTTTTGAAAGAATACTAAGTTGAATATAGGTAAACCAAGTTCCACTTCCTAAAACAGGCTAGAGGGAAATCACTACAAATGGAGTTTATCGGATCATTCGCTCTATAATCGGCATTCCTCGATGCTATCTGAATCAGTTGTCTGGTCCTTAAGACACGCTCTGGAGCATAGAGTTGACCGCGCACAAGTAAGGCAGGGCAATCAATCTCGTTAAGAATTATCTTATCACCATAAACTGCTCTATCTTTTCATCCCGCTTCAACAGTGCTTCAAAACTTCAAACGCACAAATCTCAAGATGCAAGCTTCACACAACTGTTCTTGCTCACTTAGCTTAAGCTTAAAATAAGAAGATCAGGTGCGCTGGTTTTGTTTACGAAGAGATTTGTGCCCTCGAAATCGTGAGTAGGTGCCAAAGTCGGCCATTGTGGCAGCCATTTTCGGATTCTAACAAGTCTGTCCTTAAGGTACTACAACTTTGAGCATAAAGTGGCAAGTTCAGCGGATCACGCCAAGGTAGATTTCTCAGGGCGTACCGTACAAACCTACGTTGTACTGCTTCTAATCTTGCAATACAGACCGCCTCGTACGGTGATCAAACTATCGACGCAAATTCCAGGACTGATCTGACGAGAGAACAGTAAAGAGAACGGAGACACATGGGATCATCGAAATCTTCTGACATTCTTGGGATGAAACCCAGTTGACGGTTGGCTTTGTCGATAACAGAAGAGTAGTATACTGCCATCGGACGTGTTGTATTCTCGGATACTACCGGTTTAAATTAATAAATCCCGAATTTAATCAGAGCGAATTCAAACCACGTTCTTTATTTTTATCCGTCAACATCTTACAAGATAATAAAACAAAGGGTGAGGCAAAGCCTCCTGTCATTACACACTAAATCAAAATACAACACTCCCTCCTTTCTCCGGGTTGCTTTAGGAGTCT
This sequence comes from Aedes albopictus, assembly GCF_035046485.1. NCBI lineage: Eukaryota > Metazoa > Arthropoda > Insecta > Diptera > Culicidae > Aedes > Aedes albopictus. The sequence goes on along the minus strand of NC_085138.1, from coordinate 235,500,765 downwards.
CCGTTTCCGCCACAAGCCAGCTCGAAATCATCATAACGATGCGGACGTCGTGTCTGCCGCTTGGGACGGGTTCCCATTGTTATCGGAGAGGTAGATGGTCCAGTCGTCTCGGGTGCAGCGGATTCCAATGTTTGTCCGCCTCCATCGATAGAGTCCTCCACCTGAGGGTGGCTGGTATTTTCAGGTGGTGATGGTAACCTTCGCAAATGTGATGAATTTCGTCGAAATACATGTCCGTTGGAGCTCTCGATTACAACGGAGTTACCTTCCTTCTTGATTACAGTGTAGGGTTCTTTGTTGAATGGAGCTGATAACTTGTTTTGCTTTAAGAAGTTTCTTGTCAGCACTTGATCGCCTTCTTTGATGTTTGATTCTCGAGCACGGTGCGTTCGGTCATGTTGAAGTTTGGATGCTGTCTTGTATGAGATGTCCCTGTCTCGGATGTCCTGATCTGCTTCGTCTTCTTCGGCTCTGAACTCCGGCAGCCAATCTCTGAACTTCCTACCAAACGCTAACTCAGCCGGAGATCGGCCGGTTGCTGGATGAACGGTGAGGGAATATACGTAGTTGAACTCTTCTAGATCACGTTTCCAATCTGAGCGGTTCAGTGCAGAAATTCGAAGTTGTTTGAGAATGCTTCTATTCTGCCTCTCCACTTCCCCGTTTCCTTGAGGCCAGTAGGGGGTTGTGTGTCTGATGTAGATTCCGTAATATTCACAAAACTGCTTCATCTCGCTGCTGGAAAAGTTGGCTGCATTATCCGTGGTAATGGAGTTCGGAATGCCTAGGCGTAGTATTACAGGTCTCAGGCGATTCAAGATATCAATCGTAGCAGTTTGTTTTAGGACCTCGATGATTCTATAGCGGCTATACAGGTCTATGATCACCAGCAGAGATTCGCCGGACGGCAGCGGTCCCAGAATATCCATGCTAATGTCACTCCAAGGTGCTGAAGGCATTCCACGTACTGCCATCGGTTCCGGTGGTCCAGGCAAACGTACCATCTGGCAATCGATGCAAGACTTCACATTGCTCTCCGCCTCTCTGTCCATTGTTGGCCACCAAACTTTGGCACGTAGTCGCTGTTTAGTGCGTTCGATTCCCGGGTGACCAATATGCGCCAGCTTGAGTACCTTCTTCCGCAGCTTTATGGGTATGATTAAACGATCGCCTCGCAAAACCAAATCTGCTACCACCATCATCTCAGATTTGAAAGGCACATACTTCTTAATGGATTCCCCCCCAGTCATTGGTCACCAAGGCTTTCTTCACTGCAGTCAGTTCGTCATCTTCAAGTGTCGCTTTTATGACATCATCCAAGCTCAACGCTGTCGGTTTCGCCAATTCTGCAACGGCCAGCAACATCGCCTCTCCCTTGACATCATAGGTACTGCAACGGTCGAGCTTCGCCAAACGAGATAGGGGGTCAGCAATGTTTATTTTGCCTGCCACGTGCACTATTTTGAAACGGAATGATTGCAAGCGCAAAGCCCACCTCTCGATCCTCGGGCATGATCGATGATTTGGTCCGAAAATAACCTTTAGCGGCTGATGGTCTGTTACCAAGAAAAACTCAAGTCCTCTCAAATACATTTGGAGCCTCTCGGTGGCCCAAACAAGCGCAAGAGCCTCTTTCTCGTTATGCGCGTATGCTTTCTCTGCCTCTGACAGCCCCTTGCTAATATAGCATATCACACGTTTGTGGTCGTCTCGCTCCTGAATCAAAACCGCTCCGAGTCCGGTTGGGCTCGCGTCCGCAATCAGGAATGTTTGGTCGAATGGCGAATAGTATCCCAGGTTCTTTGGGTCGATCAGGACGACCATCCCCAAAAAGCTGCGAACTTCTTCTACAGTACGAGGCTCTCGGAATCTCTTGATGGCCTCCACTTTTTCGTCTGTTGGAGAGATTCCCTTTTCAGAGAGCACATGACCCATGAATTCAACCTGATTTTGGGCAAATGTGCACTTTTTGGTGTTAATCGTGAAGCCACTTGATCGTAGTCGTTCGAGTACAATTTGCAACGTTCTATCGTGTTCCTCTTTTGTGTTTGCAAATATCAGGATGTCATCGATGAATGGCTTGACTCCTGGTATGCCACTCAATACTCGATCGATTATGCTCTGAAATATTTCAGAGGCACAGTTGAGCCCAAACATGAGTCTCTTGTACCGATAGTATCCTGTAGGTGTCGCGAATGTTGTTATATGCCGGGACTCCTTTGCCAGAGGAACTTGGTGAAAGGCCTTCACCAAATCAACCTTCGAAAACCATTTGCAACTATTCAGGAGCGGAACAATGTTGTCAAATGTTGGCAATGGATAATGCTGGGAGACGATAGCTTGGTTGGCAGCTCGCATATCAACGCACAATCTCACCTCCGATGGATTTGCCGCCTTCTGCCTGACAACAAGTCGAGAGATCCACGCGGAATCACGTGGCGCTGGCTCGATCACATCCTGCTGCAGCAACCTCTGGATTTCCTTCTCGGTTCCCTCACGTAGAGGTATGGGAACATAACACTGCGTCTGCTGCACTGGTTTGATTGAAGGATCGATTTCGATTTTTGCTTCTATTCCGATTACCTTTCCAATCTTGTCCTCGTCCTTGTCCATCGTCCAAACCGCCGTGTTGATGTGCAGGATGCCCAGTTGCTTCGCCGTCGTTTTACCAAGCAAACATTGTCCTTCTCCTTCAACGACGTACACCTCCGCCATTACTGATTTGTCCTTCGTTGCAATTTCCGCTTTAAACATTCCCGCAACCTTAATCGTGTGGTTTCCGTAGGCTTTCAGAGTTTTCTTCGCATCCCGTGTTTGGAAGTTCACTTGAACCGAACGTTTTTTCAGTTGCTCCCATGTCCTTCTGTCGATGACGTTTACTCCAGCTCCGGAGTCCACCAACCAGTCCAGTTTGATTCCTCCTACAGCGCAAGTTACCTTCTCACAACAGTCCGGCTCAGCAGCGAACAAGTACTGGATGCTTCCTTCGTCTTCCTCGTCGCGACTGCTGTCTGAATCCTCCACATTCGTTCGATTTCCATCCGTGTTGATCTGTCTCAATCGATGGTCGTTTTGCTGCTTCGAAGAGTTACCGGACTTTGTCTTGCAGCACTTTTTGAAGTGACCTTTCAATCCGCAACGTTCGCACTTTCCTTTCCTCGCTGGACATCCCTCGTCGTTTGCATAATGGCCGAACCTTCCGCAACGGTAGCATTCCCTCTTGCTGCTTCCACCGGAAATTGCGAGCTTGTTCAGTTCCCCACTTGGAGCCGCCAGATTCTTTCGATGCTTTTCGATAGTTTCGAGTGAACGTCCCAACTCGACGGTCTCCGCCAGGGTCATTGCAGGCTTCGTTAAAATTTTTGCCCTTAGGTCGTCCGAAGCGCCTTTTTCGAAGATTTGCTCCTTAATTTCATCATCCAAATGATCGCCGTATTCGCAAAGATTGCCCTCTTCGCGTAACCTGAGCACGAACTTTTCAATCGATTCTTCGGAGCCTTGTTCCAGGTTTCGAAATTTGTGCCGCTCCAGTGGAAGACACTTCATAGGTAGGAAGTAATCATCCAAGATCTTCATTGCTTCTTTGTAGACGTCGGATCCGTTTGGCACCGCCGGTTCATCTTCCCCTCTTAAACCGAAATAGGTATCTTGCACTTGTGGGCCGGCGAAGTGCAGGAGGTATGATTTCTTCCGCGACGCTAGTGCAATATTATTGACCTCCAGGAAGATTTCGAAAGATCTCTTCCACTTTTTCCATCTCGCCGATACGGTAGCAGTGTCACCAGGCTCAAATGGCATGCTTTGGTTGAACTGACCGGCCATCATGTTTACGTTTGTTCACCGCGCGACGCCGTTTCCGAGTTTCCGAATTACCGACTTTTTGCCAATGCTACGACCGATTTTCCGACTGTTTTACTTCCGCCGGGTTCCGACCTACTCGTCGCCAATGTTGTATTCTCGGATACTACCGGTTTAAATTAATAAATCCCGAATTTAATCAGAGCGAATTCAAACCACGTTCTTTATTTTTATCCGTCAACATCTTACAAGATAATAAAACAAAGGGTGAGGCAAAGCCTCCTGTCATTACACACTAAATCAAAATACAACAGGACGCATAAATGTACACAGCTAGTCGCGTTCGGTAATTTTTACCGAAATCTCAACAGCTGAACGTTCGGTAATGGTTTTTTACCGAAATTCTGTAAAAATTACCAAATTTCGGTAAAATGCAGGGGGGGCGACACTAGTTTTGCCAAGCCAAAAAACCTCAAGAAAAGCTGAAAAAAGCTCAAAAAAGTCGCTAAAACCCGCAAAAGTTTTACGGGTTCTACCGGGTTTTTTCGACTTTTTTCGGCTTTTTTTGGGGTTTTTCGGCTTGGCAAAACTAGTGTCGCTCCCCCCGGTAAAATGTTATCGTTTATCTGTCAAATTTTAACGAAGTTCGGTAAACGTCACCGAATTTCTCCGGTAAAAAACTTAACGGTTGAGATTTCGGTAAAATTTTACCGAATTCGGTGATTTTTTCTAAGTGTGTAACATGTTACATTTCGATATTTTTCAGGTTTTTAAGTCAAATATCATATTTTGATACGCATTTTTGAAATATTTTGTCAACATATGAATTTATATATATTTATTTCGATAGTTGAATTGCATTGAAGGTAATCAAATTGCAACAATATAGCTAAAGTTTATTCTGAAAATGCGTTTTCTTGTGTTTTTCTATTGTAACAATAGGAAGCAATCAGTGAAGTACTAGATTGAAAGTAGTGAGCTGGATTTTTGTATGGTGAGATGATCAGTTCTCCGTTTTTGCAATGAAATGGTGCAAACAGCGTGGGTTATATGATTCCTTGCCTAATTTGATGCTGTTTGAGCAAAAGTTTGGGTAACTGTGTTGTTGAAGTTACAAGAAATAAATAATACAACAACGCAGTTACCCAAACTTTTGCTCAAACAGCATCAAATTAGGCAAGAAATCATATAACCCAAGCTGTTTGCACCATTTTATTGCAGAAACGGAGAACTGATCATCTCACCATACAAAAATCCAGCTCACTACTTTCAATCTAGTACTTCACTGATTGCTTCCTATTAACATTTATGCGTCCGAGGGCAGTATAAGGCTATCTGACGTTTGATCACCCTTCTTTTTTGGCTACTTAGGGTGCTATTACACTCTTTGCCCAGACGCCAAATATTTGACCACTTTTGACAGATAAATTTTGGCAGGTTGTTTGGCTCTGTTTGTCCCTATTCGTTTTTCGAGAGTGACAAATATTTTTGTTTGCCAGGTACACCTTGGTCAAAATTTAACTGTCAAAAGTGGTCAAATATTTGGCATTGGTCAAAGAGTGTCATACTAGCTTTACTGAGGAGTATAGAGTTTTGCATCGAAATTTAACCTCAATTTTCTCTCCGAGAGAGAAAAGAACGGCAACGAATGGGAATCAAAACAAACCACCGGAAAATGTCAAAATTCGCGTGAGAGGGTGAACCGAAAGTTCATTCGTGACGTCACCTTGCAAAATTCTATAGACGAGTGCCTGCTGAAAGTTCACTCGGGCAGCGAATTTTGACACCACAGCGGGGTCGACTCTCCAACAACTTCTACCCAGCTGAAAATTTGTTTAATTTATTGCATCTAGTTTTCGCGATGAAGTTCGAAAAATATGAGCTAGTGCAGTAACTATATGCATATGCATCACTTTAAATGAAAATTCATGTAAGAAATCAAAGAAAAAAAAAATATCAGCGCATTTTGGTGATGCATCTCTGAGTAGAAGTTGTTGAGAGTCGACCCCGCTGTGCTATCAAAAATTTTCAGGCTCAGTGAACTCAATGTTCGTCGGTGCACTCGTCTATTGGTTTGTTTGCATACCAATGAGAATATTAAACAAAAAAATGCTATCTTTTGCTGCTGCAGAAGAGAGAAGGGTGATAATCGTTAGATTGCCTTATAGCTTGAACGTCAATCGAGAATCAAGCAAAAAACACCAAGGTCCAAAACTTTCTCAACGCGTTCGAGTTCTCTATTGGAGATTTGCGGCGACAGCACGAGATGACGCAGCACTTGGACACACTTACCGCTAAGAAATTTATGCAGCACCAAGATGCAAAACGATCCAGAATCTTTTGAAGTTCCTTGCAGTCTGTTGGGCTTTGTACAATCAGGAAAATTTTCAGATCATCGGCATAGATTAGCAAACCATAATTGCATTGGCGAGCAGAATAGTCACATCACAGACAAACAGACGTCTCACTCTACTTACTTCTCATCGTTACCATATTTAACGGTGAGTTCAAATATTTTGTAGTTCGAAAATTTCTCAATCACGGCGCTCGCTTCGTTTTTGCTCCTGTTTGACGTTTGCTCACTACCGCCACCTATTGAGTGGTTTGCGTAACACAGCTTGGTTAGCATTGAGCGATTATGTTTTTGTGACGATGATTTTTATCGCAACTTGTTCCAAGTGATACGTCTGTTTGTCTGTGGTCACATCATTGAAAGTTAATGAAAATAACAGAGGCCCAAAGTTGCTGACGAAACGGTTGATCCAATTCTTAAACACAACACAACACAACTCGAACTTCCTGCCAAATCTTGGAATTGCAAACAGATTTATCCATGAACACAAACATCAGTTTTTTTGTTTGTGGTGTCATCAGACGACTGGCTAAGACCGGTCACGGTCCATCTCGCCAAACAAACATAAATCTTACGGGGACACTTCCTCATTGGATGGTGAACAACATCTGAGCACATAACACATACTGTTTTTGGGTTTGTGCAAGATTTTTTTCCTTCTCTTGTCTTCAATGTGAAATAACTTTTTTCTCGTTGCAATAAAATTGATAATACTTTCACTTCTTCTTCTTCTTCTTTATGGCTCTACGTCCCCACTGGGATTGGCCAGCCTTGCATACTTTCACCAAATTCTAGGTGGCAATATAGTTGCCACTGCTCCCCGTTAAGCCCAAAAACGAGCTTTTGAGGTAGCAATATAGTTGCCTCTGCCCGTTTAGGGTACTTTTCTTCTTTTGACTTCGACAAACAGTCGGAAAATAGTTTTTAGAGTAGATTAGGGCTTAATCCATAATATAAACTGAGTAGTTCAGCTCATATCAACCCATAATTTGATTATTTCTTAAAATATTTACCAAATCGACAGTTTTACAATAAATTTGAGCTTAATTTCTTCACGCGGTCAAATTTAGTCATTTTTGACTAAACTATTTGTTTAAGCTTTGTTTTGTACCAAAAATATCAGGCGTTTGTTAGTAATCCCAATTTTGCGTAAACCAAAAATGAAGTTTGAAATAAATTGTGGTGGCAATATAGTTATTACTGCCTTATAAAGCGTTAAAAGAGGACTAGTTTATGATCAGACAGCTGTGAAAGAATGATGATTATGATCATTTAGGGCGTCACAATAAATTATTGAAGTCTAATACGTCACATGGTACGATGCGATTAGCTACTTCGGCTTCCGCAGCTGTTGGAATGCGGATATCGATTGTACCTACTTCAAACAAAACTGATGAGAAAAAAGCTCACATTTCTCCTCGGAGCTACTTGTCATAACATCACTAGCGTTTAAAAAACGGACACTTTTGTGAGTAGTAGCGTTGGAGCATCTTATAGCGTCGGCGTCGGAGATCACGAAGATGCCGATTAGACCAGACAGGTTTCCTTGGAGGTCTGACCTGGAGACTGTTTCAGCAATGAAGATATGGGGAATGTTGTTAAAAGCTGTAACAGCACTGTTGACATCCACACAGCGGTAAACTTCGAGTTCGGACCAATCGACTTGCGACAGAAGATAATTCAAAGTATCAAATTCATCACGGCGATTCTCACTTTCCGAAAGATCAATGTTGTCAAAGAAACTTATGGGGACATCAACAGCATAGAGATATCCCCCAACAATGCAATTATTTCGTTCCGCGCACCACGTAGACGTAGCGACCATCACTTGTTTGACTGACTGTGCTTTGGAAACGTTCCTCACACGCATCTTCCAACGAAGTCATCGCCTTATATAATCGTCAATGTTTTCGACCTCGTAAAGCCCTGCAGCTTACTATCAAGGTTAGTGGTGGCTATCGGCACATTCAAAAGTGTTACCTAGTTAACGTCATAGGCTACACCTGACCTTGAGTTGCGTAAAGGTCGAGGGGGAGGGGGGGGGGGGGTGATGTTTTATTGACGCCAGTGTGATCCGCCCAACCTACGAACTGAAATTGGAGGCTCTCCGTAAAATACAACCCAAGTACCTAATAATGTTAGCTGAATAACAGCTTAAGCTCAAGCTTAAGAGTCTTTTATTCATCCATTGCACAGCAATAGTGTTTGTTGGGTACCCAGCAACGCCTGGCGAAGAAGACACCGGTTTATTAACGAGATTTTTTATCGCAAGGCTAGTTCATTTCGGGACCCACGGGTTTACCTTCCAAAGAAAGAATTTAAATTCAGTGAGTTTGTCAGGAGTGGGATTTAATCTCAGGTTCTCGGCGTGATAGGTCCCACATTTCTGTGGGATTTATTTATTTATTTTCTAAATTTTAGGATTTAAGGACAAACGTCTTGAAATCCCGCTTGAACAGTGCATCAGAATTTCAAACGCACAAATCTCAAGAAGCAAGCTTCAAACAACAGTGCCTTTTATTATTCTATTCTTGCTCACTTGTAATAAGCTTAAAATAAGAAGCTCAGGTGCGCTGGTTTTGTTTACGAAGAGATTTGTGCTTTTGAAATCGTGAGTAGGTACCAAAGTCGGCCATTGTGGCGGCCATTTTGGGATTCTTACAAGTCTGTCCTTAAGGTCACGCATAGTGCGCCGTATTGCGCATGTGATGCGCTATGTAACTCACTATGCGCGACTTTAGATTCGACGCATGATTTGAAAGCCAGAGAATTTGTTAGGTGGTACATAAACAAATTGTCTGGATAAAATATTTTTCCAAATTTCAAAGCCCGGTTTTTAATCGAATTGATAATGTCTCGTCTATTCTAATTATAAATAATAATAAACACATTTTGCTGAAATAAATGAAGGCAAAGTCGAAGTTTGTTGAACTCGCAATCTTCACTCCTCGAACCGGAGCCCAGTGGACTACATGATTGCGGAAACCGTATTAAACTGGGCAAATCCAGTTCTCAAATTGATTGAGCCTAGACAAACTGGAAGTGAGACCTTATTTGGCATAACATGTCGATAACCACTATGCGGTTTATTAATAAACAAATGAACAGTCTACAGTCTGCTCCACAATTCAACAATAATTGCTAGTAATAACAATTATTGTTTTTTTACTCTGCTAGAGATTATATTCACCTGAATCGAAAAAAATAAATCATACCCGTCCTAAAACTGATTTCAAATAGACCGAGAGAATATACTACTGACTCATGTGTATGTCTTTGCTAACAGTATGGTACAAAACATTAATCGTGAAATCATGTTCGAACTAGATTCAGTTCAAATGCACCTACCTGTCCTTGAGCGCTGTTGAAGTGACTTTCGAGAACACCACGTTGCCCTCGCTGTCGATCCGATGGACAGCGTTCCTGTCGGGACTCTTTCCAAATGTGCCAGTTCGGGCACGGATTCGTCTTACTGTGCCACCTTGAACAAGGGATCCATTGGTCACGCCACCACCGGCACTCAACTTGGACTCCAGATAGTCGATATTGCTCGCGTATTCACCGTCTGGGCCCATCCCAGGGGCGTCGATGTTGTCCTCGGAGGAATCATCGAACGTGGTCGTCCGGGTGCCATCGACATTATTGTTGTTTAGGTTGGAATGAAGGACACCGCCAGCACCTGAACCGTGCAGTGGACCTAATTTCGTATCTCTGTGGGTGCCGTCCAGCGAAATGTTGGACAGAAAGGAGATCGCAGCCAATCTACGACGAAAACGGGACTTGCTGTTCATAGAACTAGCCATTAATCGAAGGAATACGATTGACTCGAACTTGGTCGGTTTACGATTTTCTCCACTTCACTGGTACGAATCTTCCAAAACACACCCGGGCAAACTAATAGAACAGAACAAACCGCCTGCACCTATCTTCCGGACAACAAAACAAAAAAAAACTAAACCAAGATGAGAGGGATCCTTTTCCAAGTGGTGCCGCGAAGCAAATATCAGTTCTTTTTATTGGGAATCATCTTGAAGCTGGCTTTACTCCTCGCAGTCTCTCTGAACACTTTCCGACGGTTCCTTTCTTTTCTGCTGATAAGCGAAACTGTAGAACAAACAATGAGCTCTGCTCGGTCCAGCTCCTCCACCACTCGAGTTACACAACACGAAGCGCGTAGGCCACCTCTAAATGCCTCAGTCTCAGTATTTAGTAATGCACTTCACACTATAGATCGAACGCAGCAAATCGCGGAATATTGTTTGTCTTTGAGCACCGCAACGATACCAGAAACTCCTGACGCGACGAAATACGATTCCGAATCGAGAAGGGATTAGTGTAAACAGCCCAGGCTAGCAGCAAAAATAATGTCGGTCCAAGGAGAATACATTTTACTAAGGTGGCGCAGATAAACATTGCAAACCAAGGAGAATACATTTTACTAAGGTGGCGCAGATAAACATTGCAAACCACTGGCTGTCTCTTCCACTCTTCTGGTGTTCTTATGCAACTGAAATAGTGACGTCACTATTTCAGTTCCATAAGAACACCAGAAGAATGGAAGAGACAACCAGTGGTTTGCAATGTTTATCTGCGCCACCTTAGTAAAATGTATTCTCCTTGATTGCAAACCACTGGTTGTCTCTTCCATTCTTCTGGTGTTCTTATGGAACTGAAATAGTGACGTCACTATTTCAGTTGCATAAGAACACCAGAAGAGTGGAAGAGACAGCCAGTGGTTTGCAATGTTTATCTGCGCCACCTTAGTAAAATGTATTCTCCTTGATGTCGGTCTCCGTCTGCGAAATGACGACTGATCTTGAATTTTCTTCTTTTCAATGTTTTTGTTTCCGTCTTCGCGCGAGTGAGCCGACGTGCGGACGACGACGACGACGGTGCTGTCATTTTTGAAGCCGCTTTCACCGGGGCAGGGTTGCCGGCTTTGCGGATTGTTTAAAAATTACGTCGAGTTGTATAGTCTATTTTGGGAACGTTCAAAAATTACGTCCATGATTTGGGGGAGGGGGGGGGGGGTCTAGAAAAGTGTGACAGTACGTGTATTGGGTATAGGAAAAGTGCGTGACAGAGGGGGGAGGGGGGTCTAGAAATCCCGAGAAACGGTGGACGTAATATTTGAATCTTCCCTTTACGAAACGACAACAGTATTATATTAGTATGATATTGATAAATATTAACACTCACGGGCTTGGGCGCAACCTCCTGTCAAATTTTCATTCATGAAATGAGCGATCAGCTGATCCGAAACCAAGGAGAATACATTTTACTAAGGTGGCGCAGATAAACATTGCAAACCACTGGCTGTCTCTTCCACTCTTCTGGTGTTCTTATGCAACTGAAATAGTGACGTCACTATTTCAGTTCCATAAGAACACCAGAAGAATGGAAGAGACAACCAGTGGTTTGCAATGTTTATCTGCGCCACCTTAGTAAAATGTATTCTCCTTGATCCGAAACGTCTCGTAAAATCTAGATTGAGTTTGAATAAGGGCGAAAGTAACATGAGAGAGTTCTCTTCATCGACTCTCTCTTCTTCAAATTAAAGTGACAAGTTGCAAGTATTGTTGAACTTTTTGGTCATAAATCGCTAGGTTGCGATGCAATCTAGCGTCTAAGAGCACCTTTAACGGTGCGCTTCTATACCCCGTTTGGCAGCCCTCCATCATTGCAGCAAACTTTACCGGTCGCTGCTGGATGCGCTCGCAAAATAGTAGCGCTATGGGTGGGTGACCAAATATAGTAGCGGGACAGTTGCGCTGCTAAAAATTCTATGGGAATATGACAGCCCTCCCGATACGAATCAGGATGACTAATAGGCTCCTAAAGGCCTATCTCAATTTCTGCATAATTCGATCAAACATTGATTAAAACGACATGTTTACTCATTTTTTAAAGTTTTCCTATTAGGTAAAGCCCATAAAATTTATTTTCAAAAATTTTAAAAATTTTTGCAACACTCCTTGTTTAGCATTCAATTTTGGATAAATGTTGTTTACCGTGTATGTCAAACAGGAACATTTGTTGTCAAAAGTGAGCCAATGTGATGTCTTTTGCAACCCGTCGTTTCACTTTCGTTACGTCAAGGTTGACCTCGGAAGTCAAACAAGACCTGCTCACCATTATTTTATTCTCGAGTTTACTAACTATTCTGCCATTGTTTAAGTTCGGGAAAAATACCATTGAGATCAGAAAAGCATGCTCCTTCGTGTTATGCAGCAAAATTGGGAAAATATTTTTCATTTTAGGACCCTATTTGATTGCAACCGGTGTGGAAGAGGGTGGTTAAGTCAAAATGGTAGCGCTGCGTGGGTTGCTCGAATAGTAGCCGCCGTTAATGTTGCTCTTAAAAATACAAAAACAATAAAATGTAATGTAGAACACCATACAGTAAATTGTAAATAAGATTTTTACAATATACTATACGGGTTGTTAAGTATCGTAACAATATAAAAAAATATTTTTCTCCATATATATTTTTTTGCAAAACCATACATTATATTGTAAATGAATTGTTATAAATACTGATACGTGGGTTTTAATAAACCGTACATTGTATGGTACACGTATGGTTTCAAACAACAAAATGTATCGTAAATATATTGTTTTTAATTGTAGTTTCACCACTGGTTATTCATTTAATTAAATGGTTTTGGAATGGTTCTATTTTGTTATGTTGTATTGGTTTACATTACATAAACCATGTAATGTTATATTATCTTGTCATTTTCCTCCTGTTAATGGCATCTTAGGCTTACTAGCATTATGAGAATGCGCTTTGGGAATTCTCCAGAGCGTTTTGGATAACCCTTCATATATTGGATCGCCCACGTCTAAGTCTGAGTCGAGGTCTGAGTAGTCTCTGATTGCATTAACAGTTGAAGCTTAGGCTCCCATTCCCCACCAGCCAGATAACCGGGTTTCGCAAACTAAGCATTTAATTTGTGGCAACACTTTGAGCGGCGTGATGGAACTATGCCGAGCGCGCTAAGCATTATTAGACCACTAATGTAGTTGCATGAAGTGGGTGACGAGGTACATAAGTATCATTACAGCGTGCTTAACCGTTATTGCAATATTGAGGCTCCAGTTTGACTAAAGTTTGAAATACACGTATGTATTTAACAACTCATTAGAAAACTGTCAAGTTCGATTCAAGTATAAGTTAGGTTAAGAAGCGAACCCACAGACGAACCTATATTAGAATTTCCTTCAGTATTCAGTCCAGTCCATATGTTAAAGATGGCTCTACGTCAAAGATAAAGTTCGTCAATCGTATTGAGTTGTCCAAAAAATGTCTCACGAAACCTAATGCAAGCCTATCCATATACGTGAGAACAAAAGATGTTTACAAAGTTCTTACAGATAGATTAACACGGGAAATCTGAACACAAACCACTACCACACAGGAATTTGGATTGGTCAATTCCTCTCATCGCACTCTACATACCTAGCCTGCCATATCTCTTGGATCTGCGCTCGGATCTGCGATGCTTAAGACGTCTGGTTTACTACTTATTTAAACATTTTAATGACTTTAAATTGATGTTTCAACTTATTCACTTTTTTCTTTCATTTCCTTTGCATCATAAAAGTCACAAAGATCAACAAAACAAAGCACGGAAAAAATCTAAAACTGAATAAATAATTAAAAATGCACGGAAAAATAATGATTCGGAAAAGTGAATGGTTCTAACATAAGAAAAACAGTATAATATAGTGTTACAGAAAAATCGAATGTAAATGAATAGTAGCTACAATGTGCGAAGCTTTTAGTGAATCATTTCATTACAATATACATTATTGTAGCTGGTACACTGTATGGTGCAGGAATGGTTTTCACCAAACACCCTATGGTTAGTTTTTATCCGGGTACTGACTGCACCCCAAATTGGACTGACACAGTGCACACACCTTCAAAGTGTGATTACAGCGCAGGGATACGTCGGATCGAAATGAGGTCTTCGGTGCACTTATTCCTTGTAAATGAAGGAATAAGTGCACCGAAGACGCCGAGACAATCCGAGGCAAATGTGCACTTTTATCACATTTTTTAGGCGTACCAAAAAAAGTGTGATAGTCCAATTTGAGATGTAGTCTGCAATCCCGAATAAAACGGTATCATACATAAGCCATACGGGCTATCATTTTCTTATTATTCGTGTTATCATAAACTGGATTATAAATCGATGATACGATGAATCATATTGATGCTACTTGCTATCATATACGGAGTTTTAATGATAGACCGAATGGGTTGTTAAGTATCGTTACCATTCAAAAATGCCATTTTTCTCGAACAAAATTTTAGCACTATTATTCATACTATGATCGCTTTATCATATTTTTTAACGATACTGTGAATAATAAAAACAAAACGGAAATATTTCATGAAATATTCTTTATCGACTATAGAAAAAAATACACCCCTGCGAGCATTTGCTGGGCACTGTCAAGTTTTTGTATCATTATATGAATCGTTGTTTTCATTCGTGGTGATTTTTTTAAAGTTTGCTGTATCTCTGGCTGGATTGGGAATCGAACCGTGTTAGTGATGTGCTTGCTCCTTTTCGCGCGATGTCTCCGTACTAGACCAAATGGAATCGTCGGTCGCGAGTGTTTGAAAGTGGTAAAACTGAAAACTCTATCGAGTGGAACATCTCCTTTCACACTAGTATTGGCCGCATCGGAAGGTATGTTTTTCAGTGGTCTCCAGTGATTTGCTGGTCGCAACTGGTCGCTGGAAACATTAACGTCAGCAGTTATAAGCCGTCGTAACAAGAACCTAAAATTGTCTTCACTACAATTGTGTTTTTTTGTGCCTACAAAGTGCCGGATTTCGTTCCCAACTCTCTCAAATATTCTGCAAGTGGCATGTAACTCCAAAGAGACTGGAACCTGCGACTGCAAGGGCTTTAGTTTTGAAGCTCCGCTCGTGGTTGTACATGCACTCAAGTGAGGTAGATGTGAAGTGTTAAACCCGTTTTTGTACCTAAAATGCCAAACATCGGCATTGAAAATCGGATGACAATGCAGACTATCGTGATGACCTCTTATTCCAACCATTAAATAATAAATATAGTGAAAAAATAGTCAAAGACATTATTCTTGTCGCTAAAATTTGCGGTTACCTTATTATTGAAAATGATTTGATTATTATTCGACGTATAATTATTATATGTTCAATGATTCTTGAACAATTTTGAATTTTTGAAATTTTTCAATCTCTATCATTTTATCATTAAACGATAACTTCTTGTGTAGTTATTATTCCACCAATGGGCATCGTATAATATGAACGATGCCATGAATAGTATTTTTCTATGCGGGATACTTGTGTTGGGTTCTTTAATGCTAGACTTGAAAACGAAGAAAAAAATAATCCAAAACTTCATATATTATTAGCTAATATTGAATAATAAATAATATGAATATAACTTTTAAGAGTATGGCTAACGAGCCTGGATAAAACAAAGAGGAGAAACGTCAAAATTGGAACAGTCGATCTAGTGTCATCCCCATAGTTCCAATCGAGCAGGAGACCTGTCAAAACGACAAGGATTCTCCATTTTGGTATACTCCAGAGAAAATGGGTAGAGAAGCGAAGAGTGAACAGCCGCCTGAACGGCAACACTTTTTCTGTTATGATTTCATCGCTCGGAAACTGGCAACTGCCGCAAAGCAGATTAATCCACCCATCGAAGGTAGTGCCTATCTCGTATTCTGCATCAGAACATGATTTATGCTGCTATTTTATTAACTAAGAATTATCAAACTGTTATTCCAAAATGGAACAAATTCCATTAATTCAAGGAATCAATGTTATTTATACTGTTATCCATGATATTTAAAAACTTTGGTAAAAATATGTTTCAAATGATTGTAATACTTACCTTCTTTTATGTGGTAATCGTCAAGGTGTGTTGATTTTTATTGTCGGCACCGCTCAAACATCAAATTTCGCGTGAGAGTAAGCAGGCCAGCATAAATTCGTGCATTGGACCATATAGGATACCAGTTTGACGGTTCGATAAAGGTATTTTTGGCTTCACACTCTTCGCTTCTCTACCTATTTTCTCTGGTATACTCGAGACACTTTAAGCACAGACAAACAGACGTAACACCTTGAACGATTTTCATGGAAATCCATCGCCCAGTTCACACTACCACCACCTGGTGGAAAAGTTGCACGAATCGCTGTGTTGTGCAATATCTTCAACAGAAGGCGCTAGTGTGAAACGTCAAACGCATAGAAAAACGATGCGCGCGCCTCTGGTTGTGAAAGCCACAACTATGAAAATTTAAAATGATCGTTAAAAGCGTGGTCGATGGAAATTTCGAAAGTGTTACGTCTGTTTGTCTGTGCTTTAAGTATGCACGGAGAAATCAAACTACCTAATTTTTGGGTCGATTTTACTCAAAGCTGAGTATATCGAATAAACTAGTTACCCAAAATTAGGTTGTTTTCCCTCTTTTCCTCACCGATGTTGTCAAAAACAAACGGAGATGCATCTACCCAACGGGGGTCCTTGAGCCCAATAAGCCAATTTTGGGTAAATGCAGGTTTACTCAAATTTGGGTTGAATGAGGGGGGGTCTTGGGTTGAATTTACCTACTCTTAAGTAAATGTTTTTGCTGGAGGTGAAGGCAATTTACCTAGCGTGAGTTTAATCGATTTACTCAAATTTGGCTTATTGGGCCGAACTCGGGCCGAACTATGGGATTGCGTCAAAAGAACTCAATTTTGGGTAGTTTGGCGGTTCCGTGTGGCTTAATGACGTTTGTCTCGATGACCAAACAGATTTTATGCGGTGTGAATCAAAGTGTGAACACCTCACCTGATAAACGTTTACGTAATAGGAGGCAATCAGTGAAGTACTAGATTGAAAGTAGTGAGCTGGATTTTTGTATGGTGAGATGTTCAATTCTCTATTTCTGCAATGAAATGGTTCAAACAGCGTGGGTATTATGATTTCTTGACTAATTTGATGCTGTTTGAGCAAAAGTTTGAGTAACTGTGTCGTTGAAGTTGCATGAAATAAATAATACAACAACAAAGTTATCCAAACTTTTGCTCAAACAGCATCAAATTAACCAAGAAATCATATAACCCACGCTGTTTGCACCAATTCATTGCAAAAATGGAGAATTGGGTTTTTAAATTAAGAAAAAAATATCGATTTTTTGATTTTATACGAAAGAGCACTTTTTTCTGAGCCACTATGATTTTTTTCAGATTTTTAGAACTTTATTTGGATACCTAAAATTTCAATTTCAAAGAGATTTTTTGAAATCACCTTTTGACAGCTGGGTAACTGCTTGACAGCTCAACCCAGTACAAAATGCGACGTGGGGTGATTCGACAAATCTCTCCCATACAAACTTCAAATTGATTTTTAAATAGGTTCCCGGGCACCAAAATTCATGAAAATTTGGATTTCGGCTCAGTTTCGCATGCAGATTCAGAATATGGAATAGGACAGATCGGTGAAGTACTAGATTTGTAGTAATGAGCTGAATTTTAGTATGGTGAGAAGGTCAATTCTCCGTTTCTGCAATGAAATGGTGCAAAAAGCGTGGGTATTATGATTCCTTGCCTAATTTGATGCTGTTTGAGCAAAACTTTGAGCAACAGTGTTGTTGTTTTCTCCATTTCTTGCAACATAAACAACATAGTTATCCAAAGTTTTGCTCAAACAGCATTAAATTAGGCAAGGAATCATAATACCCACGCTTTTTGCACCATTTCATTGCAGAAACGGAGAATGGACCTTCTCACCATACTAAAATTCAGCTCATTACTACAAATCTAGTACTACACCGAACGTGCACACCGCTAAAAAAGCCAATTGAACATCTTACCATACAAAAATTCAGCTCACTACTTTCAATCTAGTACTTCACTGATTGCCTCTATTTTCGACTGATTCACCTCGGTTTTACTCATTTTTGATTAAATCTGAACAAGAGTGTAATGTCAAATTCATGTTTATTTTGATGTTTGATGAAACGAACGGTGGTCGTCTCGTCGTCTCCAAAACGGAACGCTTGTTGGAATAATTTTTCAATATTCCGTCGAATAAAAAGTGCAACTCAACTGATAAAATGGATATCTTACGTCCAAAAACGGTTCCCCTTTCGGAAGAAACAATTCTATGGTTTGAATTTCTTCTGAAGCCGAATTTGCTGACCAAACATTTGACCAAGCCTTTACCAGGTATGTACCTATCTATTTTGTTTCTGCCTTTTCCGGATGATTTACTGTGAATGTCTGAAATAATTTCAGACCCATCGCCGACGGATCTCATCACTCAGTTTCTCTCGATTGCACCGGAGAACCAAAATCAAAACGAGCTCAACTCCCCGGAAGCAGACAGTATGAACAAGAACGAGGGGCTGAAGTATAGTAAGAAGCAGTTGGCACTGAAAATTTTGGCTCTTAAAGTGGCCGCCTTCCTGCGCTGGGATTTGGACGTGCTAGAGAAGAATCTCCCGCTGCAAAAACAGGTGCAGCTTCTGAGTGATTTGTGCAGTGTTACGGCTGGCAAGGCGGTTAATCTCCCGCTTTCGTTGGTGCATGAATGTCCCATCATCGGTCCGGAAGGTTCCAAGCATTCGCTCAACTTTGCCCTCACTTTGTACCATCGCTGGGTGTTGCGAGCTCAAGTCATCCGGGGATCCGCAGCAAAGTCCATGAAACCATTCAATGTGGTCACGGGGGTGCAAGATACGACCCCTTACACGATGCGAGACGATTCATTCATCAATTCGTTGGAGCCCTTCACCAACATTAGCATCGACTTCCTGAATCAGGTCATTGCGGATCCGGAGCCGTTCAGAATTCTTACGTACGATTCATTTGTGGCGCTGGATGCTCACGTGGATAATGTTCAGCAGCGTTTCGATATGGCTATAACAATTTCCAAAGCGGAATTAAAAGCCCAAATTCATTACGATTTATGCCTCCTGTACTTGTATGTACAAAAGTACGAGCTGGCCAAGCAAAACATTCTCCTAAGTAAGGAAAATTTTGAACAGCTGAAAATGGAATACAGCAAGAAGCCTTTGCAGTCGTTCCTATATTGCAGCGTGGACGAGGAGCAACTTCAAGGATACATGCTGGCATGTGGGGTCACTGGAGAGCCCATCGGTTTACTGCAACGATTGAACGAATCAGTGGTCAACCACTATTCGGACATTGTTGCCATTCTCAAGGAGGACAACGTCGCGCGGGAGATTCCAATGACACAGCGGAAAATCCTCGAATTGAACGTGGAAGGTTTCGTTTCGATGGGAAGTCCCGAATCGCACACCAGCGACCAAAAAGAGTTGGAGCTAGCTGTGGTGGCATTGAACGCGATCCGCTACGTTTTAGATGGGGATGATCTACTTGGATCGAACATTGCTCTGCAAAAGTACAAGCACCAACAATTGAAGCTTCTGGAGCTTATGTTGCAGTACGGGGACGAACAGTACGAGGAGTTCAGCCTCTCGGACCGAGAATTGCTGAAGAAGTACTTTATTCAGACGATTAGCCTGATGAACAATGCCAATGGCATAGAACCAGTGTTGAGAACATATCAGAAATTGGTTTCCTATCAGGAATATGAAGATTTGAAGAAGCAAAAAATGAAGGAAGATGTCCAGTTCACTGGTATCGCAGTGCAGGCAGATTGGATGGTTTGCGAATCCAAAAGTAAGTACCGTATGGGCTCATTCACAAATTCCGTAAGGGCCTGTCCATTTTCAAATTCATATCTTATGAATAACTGAGTTTTGATTTAAGCTTAACACTACGAACATTTACTCTATTTGGCTTTTATCCAATTTACTCTAAAGATAATACCTATAAAGTTTGTTGACAAATATGGTGGAGTTCAAAGCATTTTTTTCTCTCATTTCAGTGCTGCGACTCGACGTTGGCACCTACGAACGCCAGCTCATAACCTGCACCCATGCCAGCGGTGTGCGGAAAATGTTGGTCAAACTGGCGGGGACCAACCCTACAAAACCGCTTTGGAGTATCAATCCGAGCTGGTCGATTCCCCTATCCATGAAACAGTTGTTAGTATCTTTGCAGCGAGGGTTTCTTCAGGACTTCGCCTACATTCTGGTGGGGAAATCGCGCGAACTTGCAGCGAAAAAGGACTATTCGGCTGCCATTGCACTACTCACGTGTCTCAAAAGTGAAACCACCCGACCGGAGTTGGCCAACAATCCGGTGGTTTTGAAGCTGGGAAAAATGGCTGCATGGGAAGGGCTTTTGATTCAAATACAGCAGGTGTTGGACGAGTGGCCTAAGAAGCCTACCGATCAGGCACAATTCATCCGGAACTGCAAGCAGTGTCTTAATGCTAGCACCAGTAACGATGTGGCCCCTCGAGCGAAAATTCTTGAACATTGTGCCGCAATCCTGTTGAACTTGAACGATTGGAACAGTCTTCTGACTCCGGACAAACGCTATCCAGCCTTGGAACTGAGTGCTGCCATAGCTCAGGCCTATTTGGATATCGAAAAGTTCAAAGGCACGAAGAAGACCAACCGCGAAGCATGGGACTTGATACTGCAAATGTTAATCAACCAACAGGGATCTCGGCGACATACGTCCGACAACAGTATTATGTTGCAGCAATTCTTCTGCAAATTGAGAGATCCGGTGGTAATTTCCATTGTTCTATCGTTGTTGGCTAAGCTGCATAATATTTTAAAGGACGAAACTAACCTAGACCTTAACGCCGAGTACATGTTTCTCTGGCCGACGAATGTGAACAAGTAAGTTGTGATGTTTTTCTCGTTTTAAACGACCTAATCAAATATTTTTATTTTCAGTCCGGCAATCTACAACCTCAAAGTTCTGGACGAAACTCTTAACAATCTGTTGCAACAATCGCTTAAATACTACCCAAACAATATTCCTTGGATCAAATTGAAGGGCGATTTCGAGTTTGCCAATGGAAATTTTGAAGTGGCAATGCGTTACTATGTCACAGCACTGGTGTCCGGCTCGGAGTTCTGTACGATTCATCTGCAGCGTCCGCTTATAGATGACTTCATTATCCGGAGGATGATCAAGTGCAGCTCCAATCTGGGTTGTTTCATGCAGGCGGCTGTCCTGTGCCAGTTTTTGGACGAAACCGATTACGGGCTGGCGTTCAAAAGCGTTAGCGAGAAAACATCCAGCTTTTCCGACGCCATGGACTCGTACTACAGCTGCATTTGGGATCCCACTTTGTTGGAATTCATCGTCAATTGGCATTTCAAGAAGGGCGAACACAAGCGGAGGCTTCAAGCGGTAAGTTGAGTACACTTCAACCTCGTTTTACGTCCATCGTCGGCTGATCGAGAAAAAATCCTACCAACAAGGTAATAAGCAAACCTAACATTTCTATAATTTTCTACAATTCTGTCCGTAAAGATTTTTGAAACATCTTAATATAAATCTCAATATAAAAATGTTAAGTTTGTTCATTGTCTTGTCTTGGTGTTAGAATTTTTTTTATCGTTCAGCCAATAGTGGACGTAAAAAAAGGACGAGGTGTACTCAGAACTGCGATATCTCCACTGACGAGTTATCGCTGCGTAAAATACGCAATTTAATTCCTCTTGAGGACCACTTAGCCTGTTATATATATTCAACACGATAAGCAACGACTCCTCTTTCAGATCACATACTTGGGTCAGCTTGAACTCAACGCCAACAACAACGAGGAAATAAAGCGAGAGGCAGCCGCGATACGGAAGACTCGTTTTCTTCGATCACTGGCCAGGCAATATATGCTGTAATCAAGGTAGGTTTAAATTAAACAAGACTTACACAAAAAAAACTACATTAGTATATGTTTATTGATGTAAAATGACAAAACTGTGCAATTAACTTAACGAGAAAAGAAACATCCAGATCTTTATTTCGGCTTACGACCCGGCTTGCCTCCGGTTGTCTTCGCTTTCTTCGACGCCGGCGTTTTCTTGTCGTCGATTTTCCGCTTGGGATTCGGCGTAGACGGAAGCACCTTGAAGAACGAGTCCAGTCTTCCCTGGGTTGCGGTCGATTTGGTTTTCAAAATCTTTTTGGCACCAGCTCGGATGCGGTCTTCGTTGAACTGACGATCGCCGCAAAGGAACTTGACCAGTCCTTCCTCGTCCGGTTCGCCCCACTTGAGTTCCACCTCTTCAGGGTTGGCAACTTCCGGTTCCTTGAAAAGCCCGCGAGCTTGCTGGTAGTTCCAATTTTCCGGTACGATGTACTTTTTGGTATCGAGGTTTTCGAGAATTTTCTCAATCGACCGATGCTTATTGATAAGTTCAACGGCCTTTTTTGGGCCGATTCCGCGAATGCTATCGCAATAATCGCATCCCAGCAGAATGCAAAGGTCGATGAATTCGTCACGAGTCAGCTCCAGCCCCTGGAGGATTTTGTCATAGTTAAACTTCTGTACGGGCATCTTCCGAGCTTCGCTGAATGTTAAATGTCGCAGCAAAATGTTAGATCCGAAAGTCAAAGCATCCATATCCTCCGTGGCTGTGGCATAAACCTTTCCTCCCTTCACTAGGGCGGCACACTGGGCTTCAGCTTCACAAGGAGCATCTACATAAGGAACCCCCATCAGCTTCAACAGCTCTTTAGCTTCATTTGAATGCTGCTTCGTAACCTTCACCAAACGACGATTGAATTTATCGATGTCTTCGGTAACGCCTGCTTCCGTGGCTTTGTCCAAAGCCTTTTGAGCCTCTTCGCGTTTTTCGGCACGCTTGCTCAATTCACCAGATTTTAGATCTGGAGGCTTACCGTCAAACACATACACCGGCTTGATTCCGTTTTCCAGCAAACGAATCGTACGGTAAAACGTTCCCATCAGATGCGAGGTAGTTTCCCCATCGACGGATGTCAGCTGAGCACCTTCGGCGCGGACTGCAATCAAAAACTGGTACAAACACATAGACGCATCGATGGCAACTTTTCGTCCTGGAAGATTCGTTTGATTTACATTAGTTGAAATCTTAGTTTGAATAACGGTGGAGAACTTACCAAAAAAGTTCTTGATTTCTCCCTCTTTTACAGCGAATGGAGCCAGATCGGCTATCAACTGGGAGAGTCCTTTAATTCCCATGGCAGTGTTTATGGGTTTTTAAACTAAAAAAATGTTTTGTACAAGAGTTTGAGAATGTTAAAATGATAAAATACCTATTGAATATTTAAATAAATACTTACCAGACACGAAATTACAAGGAAATTTATTGCAAACAAGTGTGGATAGCGAACAAGCCAACTGGGCCGACAGCAGCGCAAATTTACCGCCAAAACAAAACACCGAATGACAGCAGTCGCGGAGGGGTGAATCGAAAGTTACGTCTCGTATCTTTTTTTATCTTCCCAGCATAGGGTGGGCCAAAGTGACGAAAAACGTGAAAAACAAAACAAACTCCCACCCTAATAAACCAACACCATACACGGACCGTAATGTAGACGATTCAACAATACCGCATACTGTTCGAATTGTATCCCGAATGGTGGTTAAGCACTTTTTATTGTTATCGTTTATGCGGGCAGTGTTGCTCAGTGCGGTGATTCCTATGTAAACCGTGTAAACACGTCATTCCATTGGATTGAACATGTTTGAGAAGCTTGCAAGTCAGCTGTTCATCTCAATTGAACAGTCTAAACCAGGCATAACTGTCGCAAACCACTGCTAACTGAGCAGCAGTTTGACCCTGGTTAGACGCGGTTAACGACGGTTAGCAATGGATAAATACGGATTTTTCCAGTTAGCAAAGGAAGTGTCATTCCCCCTAGCCTACAGGATCGTGATGGCCAGGACAAGAGGTGTAATGGCTCCTACAGAGCAATCTCCAGAGATGTTGGAGGGGATCATCGAGGTGCTTTTTCTGTGTCATTATCCTACTCCTGGGCCTCCTTTCGTAGGACAGCCGGGGACTGGGGCTGGCGATGATGAGAGGGTCACCGATGTGGAACTTGCGTGGATAGCAAAGTCCCTTAGCGTAGGTAAGACCCCACGTCCGGACGGAGTTCCGAACCTGGCCTTTACAGTAGCTATTGCAGAGGCTACCGAGATGTTCAGGTCTTTTAATGCCTGGAAATGCCTGGACGAGGGAGTTTTCCCAGAAGTTTGGAAAAGGCAGAGCCTGGTTCAATTGCCGAAGGCGGGGAAACCACCCGGAGACCCGTCAGCATATAGACCACACGGCGGGGAAGGTACTCATCCCCAATAGAATATTGAGGCACACCAAGGGTGTAAATGGTCTCTCGAGTAGCCAGTACGGCTTCCGGAAGGGGAGGTGACCGTAGATGCTACTCAAGTAACCACGAAGCCGTATATAGGTGCATCAATTTTGTTATATATTGATATTTAAAATTGGTCCCCAGCTTGTCCCTCTGTCTCTAAAACGGTTTTGTTGAAGAATGTCGTCGATCGATGGTTCAAATGGGGATCAAGTTGGTCGGAGGTCGCATCAGTCAATTTTCCGGGGCAGGTGCGATTTCCGAAGTAAAATCTGTCTAAAACCATGGCGACGTCGGGGAGCCAGTGTACCGAAACGAAATCGTCGGGTTGCGTGCAACCGTCGCGAAACAAGCAGTGTGTTGAGAGACGTTCCTACGATTCTATTCCACCGTCGTGCAGTGAAAATCACCATCCCGTAATCGAGAAGCAAACAAACGCGTCAATACAGTCAATTAGTGAAAACCAAAACACAGTGTCAGATCTTCTTCATCCAGCACAACGGACCAGTTTCCAACTGCCTCAGCGGGACCAATCAGTACCACGACCACCTCCGGGATATGAGAGGTTTACGGCTAAGCCAGCAGTTGCACCCCAACAACTGTGGGCGACGCAGGATTATCAGCGACCTGAATCACGACCTTCAAATACCTGTGGACCTCAGGAAGGTTTTTCATCAAATCTATCAGCATTGCCGTTACCATCTATAGAGGTTGGTAACCCTTTCGGGTCGGTAAATAGACGAACTGGACCCACAGCCGAGCTATTAGCTGCTCGCCAAGTCATTCCAGGAGATCCACAGGATTGGCCTCTATTCTTCAGCTCTTTCAACAACTCGACCGAAGCATGCGGATTCAACGACGCCGAGAACCTGGCAAGGCTGCAGAAGTGTCTTCGAGAGCACGCCCTGGAGAGTTTTCGGAGCCGTCTACTGATTCCCGAGTCCGTGCCATATGTGATGTCTATGCTGGAACGTCTCTTCGGTAGGCCAGAGGTCATAATCCATTCCTTGTTGAAACGAATGCGAGAAATCAAGTTTGGGAGGGGAGTGGGTAATTAAGTAGAGCACATGATTCTCGCAGATCAGCGGCAGCATATAAGCAACCCGATGCTGTTGCAGGAAATGGTAGACAGACTTCCCCCGGGCCTAAAATTACAATGGGCGTCTCACAGGCGGAGTTACCAAACTGTAGACTTGTCAGTATTCAATGACTTCATGACGGAGTTGGTTACGATGGCAAGTGACGTCACAGTAAACGTGGATCCAATTCAGCAAAGTGCAGGAAGATGGGAAAACCGAAACGGGAAAAGCCATCGAAGGAAAAACTATTTGTCCATCAACAATCCCCGAAGCCTTCCGGAATAAGTGCACATAGCTCGGCCCATAAGAAGGAATTACCCATCTTGGTCGCTAAACCGTGCACGAACTGCGGCATAGCAGTGTCCAGAGTTTAAAAAATTGAATTTGGACGAACGCTGGAAGATTATGCGTCAAAAGGGGCTTTGCCGAATCTGCCTAACTCCTCATCGAACATGGCTGTGTCGCTCCAAACAGGAGTGTGGAGATGATGACTGTCGCATGCGCCATCACCCATTGCTGCACACCGGGAAATGTGAGTCTAGTTCAGCTGCTTCCAGCATCAGAAGTGTTTCTCATCAGCATCACCACTTATCAACGTCTTTCGCTTTGCTACGATACCTTCCCGTCACGTTGCATGGGAACGGCAAGAGCGTAGAGCTGTACGCGTTTCTAGACGATGGTTCTTCGTCAACCATGCTTGAGGCCGAGGTAGCCAACCTGCTTGGTGTAGAAGGACCTAACGAGCCACTTTCTCTGGGATGGACGGGCGATGTAACAAGGATCGAGAACGATTCACAGCGTATCGAAATTACAATTTCCGGTACGAACGAAGACAGGCGTTTACCGTTAAAAGCGAAGACGGTTAGACCATCAAAGCTACCAAGTCAAACCATAGATTACGAAGAGCTCTGCGAGACCTATTCTCACTTTAAAAAGCTTTCATATTAATCAGCTATTTCGATGTGTCCCCTCGGTTAATCATCAGTGGCTGGTGCGTTCATGGGACACATACTGCTGGCATGAGATTTGTGGAGTACGTGAACTTTCATGTGGAGTTGGTGGAAAACGAACCAGTCATGTACGACCTGTTCAGACAGTTTTTGTCAATCGAAGAAGCAACCATCAGTCGGGCTCCACAATCAGAAGAAGATACGCGGGCTTTGAAAATACTTGAGGAGACCACCAGACGAGTAGACGGAAGATTTGAAGCTGGGCTGCTATGGCGATATGAAGAACCGTGTCTGCCGAATAGTTTCCCCCAGACGTTCAAGTTTGACTCAGTAGCTTGTGTAAAAAACATGGCCGCCACAAATCGCCAAGTGGCAATCAGCGAACAGATGGCGTTAGCGACGTTAATATTCAATCGCTGCCTCACATGTGCGTTGCATCAACAACTGTCACCACGGTCGTCTTCCAGCCGGATGGCGGGAAAAGACCGCACGTGTTGCACGCTAATAATGTTTCCACATAATTTGTGCAGAGTAAATGACTTTTATTTAATGTCTAAAATCTTTTGCACAAATTAGCACAGGACTCTTGTAAAATATTTTACACATTATTACTTTTATTTTACATACATTTGCTTGAATAAAACTGCATTTGGATGAACTTCACTTGCATTGGGAAATCTTTGTGAATGGTCCACTGCACGAATTTATTCTGGCCTGCTTACTCTTACACGAAATTTGACGTTTGAGAGGTGCCGACACCGCTCAAACGTCAAATTTCGTGTGAGAGTAAGCAGGCCAGAATAAATTCGTGCAGTGGACCATGTGACTCACATGTAGGAATGATTTTGACAGTGTTTGTTTTGATTTTATTTTTCGGTGGGTGGTGAATTGGGTGGTAAGTAAACAGCTGGAAGCACGTGGTTTCTCAAACTGTCAACTGCACGCGACTGCACTGTGGCAATCGGTTGCCTAGGTGTCGCTAGTGAAAATTTACATAGAAAATTTGAATAAATTTGTTCGAGCTAGAACGTCTGTCTGCGGTTTCCCCATGGCGGTTCGAAGAATGGTGGCTCTGGAGAGGAAATTTCCTCTGAAAAAAAGACATTTTTCTTGATAGAAAAGTCAGGGAGCAAAAAGCGGAGCACGTACTTGCCACTAGGGGTTGTACGTAATCCATGGAAGCCGGGAAAAGTTAGGCTGATTTGGGATGCCGCCGCCAGGGTGGAAGGTGTGTTTTTTAACGACAGAATGCTAAAAGGACCAGACTTGTTGGCAGCGTTCTAACTCGTTTCCGTCAAAAACAAATTGCTTTCTGTTGAGATATTAGGGAAATGTTCCACCAATTCCTTATTCGTCCTAGAGATCGACAGGCACAGAGGTTCATCTATCGAGAACATCCGGATGTAGACCCACAAACCTTTGTAATGGATGTTGCCACCTTCGGTGCTGCGTACTCGCTATGCATTGCACAGTACTTGAAGAATAAGAACGCGAAGGAATATGCAGAACAATTTCCCGAAGCGGCAAAAGCAGTCATCGAAAACCATTCGAGAGTTCGAAGGTACGCTGCTGCCACCTGGAAAAAGTTTACTGTATGCGTGAAGGACCGATTTTTTAGCATGGGGAAGCATAGGAAGTCAGTTTTCAAATGCTTCTAAAAAAATCAAAACAATATTTAATTAAAAGTGGGTTGGTGTACATAATGAGAAATTCAATTAGCAAACTGTTTAGCATATAATTTTGATTAAAAAGTTTTTTCCCAGATTAGATACTGATTGTGTAGAAAACGAAGATTCTTAACCCGTACATCAATCCGTTTTTAATGAAATAATGTTTTGAATTTTTTAGAAGCATTTAAAAATTCACTTCCTATTGGGGACTACGAAGCAAATTACCACAGTTGATCATGTGCGTGAAGCGCCGAATTTTTAACATGGGGAAGCATAGGAAGTGAATTTTCAAATGCTTCTAAAAAATTCAAAACATCATTTAATTAAAAACGGATTGATGTACGGGTTAAGAATCTTCGTTTTCTACACAATCAGTATCTAATCTGGGAAAAAACTTTTTAATCAAAATTATATGCTAAAAAGTTTGCTAATTGAATTTCTCATTATGTACACCAACCCACTTTTAATTAAATATTGTTTTGATTTTTTTAGAAGCATTTGAAAACTGACTTCCTATGCTTCCCCATGCTAAAAAATCGGCCCTTCACGCATACAGTAAACTTTTTCCAGGTGGCAGCAGCGTACCTTCGAACTCTCGAATGCTTCCCCATGTTAAAAATTCGGCGCTTCACGCACATGATCAACTGTGGTAATTTGCTTTGTAGTCCCCAATTATGTCGATGACTACCTCGACAGCGTGGATACGTTAGAAGAAGCAGTGAAGCTGATTGGAGAAGTGAGATATCTACATTCCATGGTTGGAATGGAGATTCGAAACTTTTCGTCGAATTCAGCCGAAGTGGTTGAGCAAATTGGACAGCTCAACAACGTTCAACATAAAGTTTTGAGCTCGGAAAAAGAGTGCTTGGCATTTTTTGGAAATCAATCGAAGATGTGTTCAATTTCGACATAAACCTGAAGGAAGAGATTTGTGGCATTGTGGAGCGTCAGGAAGCGCCAACAAAACGTCAAGTGCTATGCACAATAATGTCGCTGTTTGATCCATTGGGACTTGTGGCACACTTCACAATCCAAGGGAAAATCATTATGCAGCGGATCTGAAAAAAACTGGAGCTACATGGGACGGAGCAATTTCTGAAGAAATCTTGGAAGATTGGAGAAAGTGGAGCAGTATGCTGGAAAAGTTGAGTGAAGTTCGTGTGCCAAGATGCTTTTTTTGCGATCGGATCTACAACGCCGAAGGACGCTCAATTCCACGTTTTTGTAGATGCCGGTGACAACGCATATGCTTGTGTGACGTACATCCGCAGTTCTTGCAGTGGTATACCACGGTGTTTAATAATGGCAGCCAAAACGAAGGTCTGCGGCTTGAATTGCAAACAGTTTTGATTGGTGCTCGCCTTCTTGACAGTATTTGCAAGTCGTTGACAATACCGATTGCCGCACGATATCTTTGGACAGACTCTACGACCGTACTCGCATGGCTGAAATCAGAGACCCGTTGTTATCACCAGTTCGTCGGATTACGGATCGCAGAGATTCTGGGGACAACTACTGTGGACGAATGGCGAAAGGTGCCGTCTAAACTAGCCGATCAAGCGACGAAGTGGAGCGATGGTCCCAAATTTGATGTGGAAGATTGGTGGTTCGTTGGACCGAGTTTCCTAATGGAACCTGAGGAGACATGGCAGACGAAGAGTAACCATCAGTTCGCCACAACAGAGGATCTACGAACCGCCTTTCTACATCATCGAGTTGTACCGGAAAAGCTCAAAATGGTCAAGACTACATAGGGCTGTAGGATACGTAGTACGAGTAGTAGAGGTGTTTCTAGGACTAAACGCCAGAGGTCCACTAACGCAGGGGGAATTGCAGAAAGCGGAATACATACCTCATTTGGAGACAAGCTCAAATGCAAGCCTACCCAGATGAGTATGCGATACTAACTTACAACCATGAGTATCCGGCTAGGGAACCTAAGCAAGTCAACAAGGCTAGTTCTCTATACAAAATTACCCCGATGCTGAACCAAGACGGAGTTATGAGGATGGACAGTCGCATTGCAGCAGCTCCTAGGCTGACATCAGATGCGAGGTACCCAATATTACTGCCCAAAGATCACTGAGTGACACACTTACTAGTGGATAGCTATCACGTTCGTTTTTTGTACCAACATCATGAAACGGTTTTCAATGAACTACGACAACAATTCCAAATTCCACAACTGCGAGACGTAATTTCCAAGATAACCAAACAGTGTCAACAATGTCAAATACAAAAAGCATCTCCTCAGGTTCCAATCATGGCTGCACTCCCAGAAATTCGATTGACTGCTTTCGTGAGGCCATTGACCCACACGGGTGTAGACTATTTCGGGCCAATATTCGTGAAGCAAGGACGCAGTTTGGTAAAGCGCTGGCACAGACAAACAGACGTAACACTTGCGAAATTTACATCGACCACGCATTTAACGATCATTTTAAATTTTCATAGTTGTGGCTTTCACAACCAGAGGCGCGCGCATCACTTTTCTATGCGTTTAACGTTTCACACAAGCGCCTTCTGTTGACGATATTGCACAACACAGTGATTCGTGCAACTTTGCCACCAGGTGATGGTAGTGTGAACTGGTCGATGGATATCCATGAAAATCGTTCAAGGTGTTACGTCTGTTTGTCTGTGGCGCTGGATTACACTATTTACGTGCCTGTCAGTCAGGACAGTACATCTTGAGGTAGTACATAGCCAGGTCCGGATTAAGGATTGTGGGGGTCCGGGGCCCGAGCGAATGTGGAGGTCCCTCGGAGAGATGAGAAAAAAATATTTTCTCCATTTTTGAATAGTACTTGAGCAATATGAAAAATAAAGTTAATGTTAGCAACCAAAAAAGGTATTTGTGGGGCCCCTAAAATATGGGGGCCCGGGGGCCTGAACCCCTCGGCCTCCCAATAACGTTTTGAAGGAGCAACTACAAGCAATCAACGAAAATTGTTCTTTGAGTTTCACGAACACTTCAACTAAATGGCTATTCAACCCACCATTAGGGCCCCACATGGGAGGATCGGTGAAAGAGGCCATGTAAGCAATCGCAGATTATCCACGGCATCCCAGCGATGAAGTGCTTGAAACTATTATGATCGAAGCTGAGTCTATCGTGAATTCTAGGCCGCTTACATATATACCTGACACCAACCACTTCCTGCTGTACGGGACACATGGAATCAACCAACCGAGCCGAGACTTAACCGTGGAGTACACAACACTAAGGGACAGCTGGAAGTTGGCGCAAAACCTAGTGGATGTATTCTGGAAACGCTGGGTACGCGAATACCTTCCTACCATAGCTAGGCGGACCAAATGGTTCCAACCAGTGAAGCCACTGCAACCGGATGATCTAGTGGTAGTGGTCGATGAAGGAAGGCGTAACGGATGACTGAGAGGCCGAATAATTTATGTGATATCAGGAAAGGAGGTCAAGTTCGCAGAGCCGTGGTTGAGACTACGAAGGGACTGGTCAACCGGCCAGTAGTAAAGTTAGCGCTGTTAGAGGTGCGGAAACCGAATGAAGAACCAAAAGAAGGCGAACCTTGGGAACCGGAACTACACGAGGATGGGGATGTTGACGAGCCACTCAGTAGGTACGTCAGTTAATGAGTGAGCTCCAGTTTCGCCCCGTAGGAATAATGGAAATCCTTCACGGGCAGAAATTGACAGCTCTGTACAATGAAAGATAATGAGGGGAAAAGGGAGATGGTCAGAACAAAAATGAATTGGCTATTGTAGGAAGCAGTTTGTAAAAGCTAAAATTATAATTGAAACGAAAAATTGAATGCAGTTGTATATGTGGATTTACCTTATATAATATAAACTAGCTGTCCCGGCAAACTTTGTCTTGCCTACTGCGTTTTTTGACGTTTTAAGTTTCTAGTCAAGACCAAATCGCCGGTCCCCGGTATGGAACGTCGATTTTCAAAAACTATCATTTTTTCCATGTTTTATGCCTCATAAACCTTCCTTGGGTGAAAACTAACAGAACAAAACTAAGACGACCAAAATCGGAACTTCCGTTCGCAAGTTATGCGCGGTCCCACGTATGCCACTGCATTTTTATATATATAGATATATATATATATACTAGCTGTACCCGGCAAACTTTGACTGCGTTTTTTGACGTTTCAAGTTCAAGTCCCCCCTGCAAAACGTATGAAAAATCGATTTCCAAAATCTCTATATCTCAATGTTTTTTGGCTCATAAACCTTCCTTGGGTGAAAACTAACAGAACAAAACTAAGACGACCAAAATCGGACCTTCCGTTCGCAAGTTATGCGCGGTCCCACGTATGCCACTGCATTTTTATATATATAGAGATAGAGATAGATATATTTTATAAAATAGATCTTATAAGTCGGTCCTTTGGAACTTTCTTTTTAAAAAAAGTAGCCGACACTTGATAATTGATAGATTACACTTTTCGTTTAATGTACTTTAACTAAATGAAGGTTTGGAACACTTATGTCTTTGAATAATTTGATTCAGAACACTTCGTTTGTACTGAGACAATTAGACACTTATTACAATCGTTACGAATTAAAACACTACGCGACAATCACCGACGACACAGCTTAACCGGCTGGACTCCCGATCGACAACATCACCACTCCGATTGTCAGCGCGTGTAAAACACCAAAATGTAAGTGGTGGACTGAACTATTATTTGGACTGTGTTCTAACTAAAATAAAACCTTTTAGCTTTGAAGCAACATCGAATCCTGCTAAACAGAGGTGTTTTTTATAATCGGAGACCGAAAGATTTGTGCCTGTAACCTCCTTGATCGTACTCGCGTTCGAGCTGCACGTTTATAGGTAGGAGAATCATCCTTGTCATCATCAGTGCTTTCGGAGCGTGATCTGTGAATGTTGATTATGCTGAAGCTATACGTTTAGAGATTCAGTACCACCATTTGATGAATTTTCGGTAATCTTTTTACTGAGGTTGGCAATATCACGTAAGTGTAGATATGGTTGTTCAATAAGTTTTTACTTCGGTTTTTACTTCGGTTTTTATCTTGGTTTTTACTAAAACTTAAATTGGAGTTTTGAAAATACAAAAAGGATACAGGATGATAAAACGGAAAATTTAAGGCACATTAGCCCAACAGAAGTGGATTTCGGATAACATGAATAATGCGGTTAAACAATAGGAGATATTTTCTGACAGACTAATTATTTATCGAACAAACTTTAAATATTTTTTCTAATAGTATACATTGTTTACATTATATTTTTAGTTTTGTATTACTTTGTCCTTATACATTACTATTGTTTTTTTTTTAAATGTGATGTCAGGATTTGAAAATGATTCTTTACATCCATAATGAAACAATGGCGAAGTGATGCAATGCTAAGAAACATTTGTCGAATATACTTTTTTCTACATTATTTCCATGTCTCGTACACTTAGCAAACGCTAGGAGAAAAATCTGTTGACTCTGATTTATTGTTTTCGGTTGTCAATTACATAATCAATTTGTCATTATGTACATTCAATAGAAAAAATAAGCATTTGAGAACTGATTACTTTATTCTTGTAATTTGTTTTCCGAAAATGTAACGCATCAAAAAGTTGATTGATATTCTAAACATAACATATGAAACAATTAGTTTGAATCTTACTAGCTATAAATGAGCATAAGTGCAGACTAATCGACTTGATACAATCTAGTTACTTGAATTTTCGCAGAAAATTAAGTTAAACTTTGGCATACTTTTTTCTCTTGATGAGCAATTTATAGATACATAGTTTAGGTAGATAAATTCAGACAAAATTTATAGAAATGCCTAGAGGAATTTGAACAATTCGTGAATTTTCCATCAAAAGATGCAAAACACAAATTTTACAATTACTGATTTTAAAGACAAACAGACGTAACACCCAGAACAATTTTCGTGAAGATCCATCGCCCAGTTCACACTACCATCACCTGATGGAAATGTTTAACAAAACTCTGCGTTGTGCAATATCGTCAACAAAAGGCGCTAGAGTGAAACGTCAAATATAAAGAAAAACGATACGCGCGCCTCTGGTTGTGAAAGCCACAACTATGAAGATTTAAAATTATCGTTAATAACGTGGTCGATGGAAGTTTCGCAAGTGTTACCTCTGTTTGTCTCTGTTTGTCTGTGACTATGCTGTCCCCACACGCATAACAACCCAATTGGACTTTCTATCTATTAGCGCAGTCAGCTTTTTCTTTTTTATTGCTCACTCTCTAAAAGAAATACGAGAAAGAGCGGGATGAAAGGGAGTGCGAATGGCCGCGTACGTCAATGTTTTCACAACTTTTGAGATAACCTTATGAATGGTATTAATTATCAATTGGGTTTTTAAATTAAGAAAAATGTATCGTTTTTTCAATTTTATACGAAAGAGCACCCTTTTCTGAGCCACCATGATTTTTTTCAGATTTTTAGAACTTCATTTTGGTACCTCAAATCGATTTCGAAGAGATTTTTCGAAATCACCTTTTGACAGCTGGCCAACTGCTTGACAGCTCCATCCAGTACAAAATGCGACGAGGGGTGATTCGACAAATCGCTCCCATACAAACTACAAACTGGTTTTTAAATTGGTTCCCGGGCACCAAAATACATGAAAATTTGGATTTCGACTCAGTTTTGCATGCAGATTCTGAATGTGCAATTATCTAAATACCGCTAAAGAAGCCAATTCTCTATTTTCACAGTTGCAATCTGTGACAGTTCTAAGTTTTACATAGGAAATGAGTTTTACAATTTCAAATGCCGTTGCTTTGTAATTGCTACCTACTTTTTACAGATCCGGGTTTGTTGTGCGAGTGGGGCAGTATAATGCTACTGAGATTTTTCAGAGATTGAATAAATTAAAGAACTTACACAATTAACACAATGCATTTAAATTAAATAGCGTTGTAGAGATAAGGAAAAGGAGCGGATGGGTTGGATGGCCAAGATGGGAAAATAAATTAAAATAGGTAAAGATTCTTAGTATGAAAGGGAAAGTGACAAGTTTCCAAGGTAGATACCTACAATTGGACACCGTTGATGATGACATTGTGATAGATTTGACCGTTTTAGCGATAGCGACGAACAACCAATAGCAGAAGCAAGATAAGGGCCTTTGTGCTGGATAATTTTCTCGCGTCTGACGATTGATTGAACTCCATAAAGTGGTGGTACGGGCAGTGACTGGGTGGCTTTACGAACGCCTCAAAGGAAGGATATTTAAATATTTCGGCAGCCTGCGAAGAAAAAGTTGAATTTAAAATTGTGATACACGATGTTGTTTAAGAGCAGATTTTTGCTTCTGTTGAATATTTAACATGTACTATACTGCCGTGAATCGCATATCTGTCCCATTTGCATAGGAAATCCAGCAAAGATGGGACTGATATGCGATTCACGGCAGTATATATGATAGAGCAAACGTTTTAACACAGACAAACAGACGTAACAGCTTGAACGATTTTCATGGAAATCCATCGCCCAGTTCACACTACCATCACCTGGTGGAAAAGTTGCACGAATCACTGTGTTGTGCCATATCGTCAACAGAAGGCGCTAGTGTGAAACGTCAAACGCATAGAAAAACGATGCGCGCGCCTCTGGTCGTGAAATCCACAACTATGAAAATTTAAAATGATCGTTAAAAGCGTGGTCGATGGAAATTTCGCAAGTGTTACGTCTGTTTGTCTGTGGTTTTAACGTCTAATTTGATACTTACCACTGAAATAGACTCGTTGGAAACTCGGCAGAAAGTCATATGTTTTCCAGTGAGGATGCTCTGCTCCACACGCCTGGTGAACAGTGGCTCCTGCCAAGGTAGCTGATTCAAGTGCGACAAAAACGTCCGATCGTGAAACTCTACCGGATCGGAGATGATCAGCTTGTTCAGAATGGATTCCTTGTACAGTATATCTTCCTCGTCCACGATGCTGTACTCTTTTGCATTTTGAAGCGCCTTAATGGCAATCTGGTTCTGTTCGTCGTCAATGTCTCCCCCAGGAGCAAAGTTCGGAAACACCGTGGTCGGGAGGAGATCCAGAATGTTTCCGTTGTACAAGAAAAGGTTTTCCACGTCGGTCATGTTCATCGAGTAGAACTGGAACACTCCGAACGTTTCGAAAAACTCCTTCACCGGAGTCATGCTGTAACATCCCGCCAGATCAATTTTCGGATAGTATGTGATGAAGGAAAGGCACATTTCCTGCTTTGTTGAGTAACCGCCGAGTGTGGGTCGTTTTCTTCCAATGGTCTGTGAAAATATGAAATTGCAGTTAAAAGACAGCTATTTACAAACACTGTACGAGAATGGTATGAACAGAAGTGTGTCTTTAAGTACTTTAGAAAATTAACTTCCATAATTCAATCATCTCTTTTTCCAAACATTATTATACGCATTATTCTAGAGTGGACTGTGTTCCGATGTATTCCGAAAGTTTTAGCAGTCATAAATGTAGAAATGACGTTAGGTCATCGGTGTCATTGGTCATTAAGTATATCGGAAATTTACTGAAAACGTTCAAAACATCGTTCAAACGGGGTCTCCAGTTAGCCTAGTAGTTTAGGCTATGGATCGCCAATCCGGAGACGGCGGGTTCGATTCCCGTTCCAGTCGGGAAACTTTTCTCGACTCCCTGAGCATAGTGTATCATTGTACTTGCCACATAATGTACAAATTCATGCAATGGCAGGCATAAAAAGCCCTTCAATTAATAACTGTGGAAGTGCTCTAAGAATACTAAGTTGAAGAGAGGCAGGCCAAGTTCCAATGCGAACGTCGAGCCACAAAGAAGAAGAAGAAGAAGTTCAAAACATCCTAAAAAATAATTTATTCGAATTATAAATAATTTTTTTTTTTTTTAGATACTGTAAAAATCCTTAGAAAAAGGAATGGCACTTCTGCTTTTCTAAACATAATCATTTAATATGGTCATATTTTTCCTAAGTTTGCTTAAGATATAGGTAAATAATAATTTTCAAACAAAAATCCGTCTCCATTTTAGCGCAATTTTTAAAAATGTTAAAAGACCATTTTTCAGGGACCCCTTTTTTTGAATGCTCCACGATTACGCAAGTTAAAAATAGGTACATAAAGTTGAAAATTCTATTTTTTCATTGGGCATGTTTCTAAACTTATTGACAAGGAAGCTTTACTAGAGAACGGAATTGTAAATAATATTATATATCCTTTGAAGATATTTAAAAGAGAGTATCAAAGTTCGACCAAAAATTAGTTTTATTTAGGATAGGTCATTCTCTAAATGGTGAGGGTTCTTTCCGAAGAATGCCTGGAGGAGTTCTTGTAGGAATTCCAGTAGGTATTTCTGTAAGAATTCCTGGATGCATCCGTGGAACAATACCTGGAGGAACATCTGGAAAAGATCTTGAAGGAATCCTTGAAGCATTTCCTGAAACAATTTCTGGATTAATTCCGGAAGTAATTCATGAAGAATTTTTTAAAGAAATCCCTGGCTGTAGGAATTTCTGGAGGAACTCCTGGTAGAATGCCTTGATCAACTCCCGGAGAGATTTTTAATGAATCCCTGGAAGGATTGCTGGGTGAAATCCTGGAGAAATGCCTGGAGAAATACCCGGAAGAATATCTGAAAGAATGTCTGGAAGAATATCTGGAGGAATTCCTGTAGAAATTCCAGTAGGCAGTTCTGTAGGAAGTTTAGGAGGAATTTCCAAGAGGAATCCCTGAAGCAACTTATCGAGGAATCTCTGTAAAAAACTTGGAGAACTTCCTGTATATGGATTAATGCCGGGAGGTATTTCTGAAGGAATCCCTGGAGAATTTCTTGGAGGGTTTCCTGGAAAAATTCCTGGAAAAAATGCTATAGGAATTTCTGGATGTATTCCTAGAAGAATTTCTTGATCAATTTCCGTAGAGGTTTCTCAAGAAATCTCTGGAAGAATTCATTGGGAAATTCCTGGATTAATTCTTGATGGAATCCCTGCCCAAGTAGCAAGTAGAATCTCTAGCGTAAAGGTTTTAATAAAGGAATTCCTGAAAGAAGTCATGGCAGAATGCCTGGAGCAATTTCTGGAGAAATTCCTGGGGACATGCCTGTAAGAATTCCTGGAGAAATCTTTTGAGAAATTCTTGAGGGAATCTCTATAAGAATTCCTGGAGGAATCCCTGCATAAATTCTCGGAAGAATCACGAGTGTAATTCTTGGAGGAATCCCTGGAGGAATTCCTTGAAGAATCACTGGAGAAATTCCAGGGGGAATCCCTGGAGGAATTCTTGGAGGAACCCCTGGAGATATTCCTGGAGAAATTTTCTGGAGGAATCTCTGGATGAGTTTTTGGCAGAATGCCTGTGGGAATTCCCAAGGGAATTCCTGGGATGATTCCTGAACAAATCAATGGACGAGTTTCTGGAGTAATCCCTGAAGGATTCCCAGGAAAAATCCCGAAGCAATTCCAGGAGGAATTCCTGAGAGAATCCCACGAGGAGTTTCAGAAAAAAAATCCAGAAAAAGAACCGAAAAAATCCGAGAAGGGATTTTTGGAGAAATCCCGAAAAGTTCCTAGATGAATCCTTGGAGGAATTTTCAAAATATTCACTGAAGTTGTTTCAGAAACAATCACAGGAAGAGTTCCGCTCGTGTGAATCTCTGGAGAAATTCTTGGAGAAATGCCTGGAGGAATTCCTAAAGGAAAAGAATCCCGGAAGAAATTCCTTAGGAAATCCCACGAGAGTTTTCTTGACCAAGATTTTCTCTTGAAATCCCTGGAAAAAAAAATTTGAAGGAATCCATGTCTGCATCTGCAGTAATTTCTGGACGAATTTTTGTTTCCGTTGGATGAACTCTTGAATATATTTTTGTACAAAATTGTAAAGCAATTTCTGAAGGAATTTTTGAATAATTTCTGGCAAAGTTTTCGGAAATAATTCCTGGAAGAAATGTTTGCAGAAATATTTCGAATAATTCTATATAGCATTATTGGAGCAATCTCTAGCGGAATTTTCGAAGGAATGGAGAAATTCCTGGAGAAATACCTGCAGAAAAACCTAAAACGATCTCTGGTGAAATTTCTTCGGCAATCCATGGGCTAACTCCTTCAGGAGTTCTTATAAAAAGCACTGGAAAAATAACTGGAGGAACCTCTACTGAAATCCTAGGGGAAATTCCTGAGGGGTTGTCTGGTGAAATCCTTAGAAGAATTCTTGAGGAATCCATGATGGAATCATTGAAGGAAGCTTTGTGTAAATTCCTGGAGACATTCATCGATTGCAGAAGTAGCTGTAAAAATTTCTGCAGGTATCATGGAAGGAATTGCTGAAGCATTTCTTGGAATAATCCCCCAGGGCGTCCATGGAAGAATTCACGAAGGAAATATTCCTGGAGAAGTTCCCGAAGACATACCTGAAGCAATTTGTGAAGGTGTCCCTGGCGGAATTCATAAATAATCTCAGATTTTTGCACTTAGCATGACGTTTATTTGATTTGAATACTAGTGAAAATTTGTGAATTTTGGGCTACTACCCTATACAGCAGCATAAGGCTCTAGGAAGTCCTTCTCTTCACCAAGCAGTTCCGACAAATTCGGAAAATTAGGCAAGTTGTGTTAATATGCCTTGAATAAAAATCACAAAATTTAGACATTTAACCAAGCTAGTTATTAGGTGTAAAATTCTATGATAAGATTGAAGTGGTACTCTTAGAGAAATACTTGGCGATTTTTTTTGTGGTTTTCGAGGAAAACGAGCTTGATAATTGTGGATAAAATCCTAAACTATTGGAATGGTTCATTTCTTTAGATTTTTTCTTGAGATGGCTGGAATTGAATAATATCTACGCCCATGTTGCTTTTGGTTATTATGTTTTAATTAGTCTTTTATATAACGTCACAGGCACATTACTGAACGAGAGTAAATACACTTCCGATCAAAAGTTTGGGGTCACCCCCTCAAAAACATGTCACTTTTTTAGGCCCATATCTTCGCCAATTTGCGTCCGATTTCAAAACCCTAGGTAAAAGATAATAAGTCAAAAAAACTTTGAACGTGATTTAAAAGAAACTTTTTCAAAAAAATTGTATGTAAACTTAACCCAAAGTTGCCAAATTTTCTAAAAAATGAATATAAACTTACGGCAGTATCGCTGGAAATTGGGTCGACCAAATTTTAAGATGAGAGCGGTAATATGACCCATTTTCTATTAGCTTTCAACTGCTTTTTACAGAACTTAGCTAAAAAATCTTGACAAAAAGTTATTAAGTAAATTAATCCTTGATGTCATCGACCAAAAGTTTGGGGTCACTATCGTAAAACATGGAAAAGGGATTTGTTGATATCTTTGTCATCTATAGTTCAATTTTAATTCTTCTTGACTTATTTGAAACAAAATGAATGATACTTACTGCATAGAAATTGAACCACACATATTTGTTGGAATTTACATACTAAAACTTAACGTAAAGTTAGCTCATTTTTTGAAGTGTGGTGAAATGTGTTAACTTTACATAACATTTTTATATACAAAAATCGATAAATACGTTAAGTTAAAGACATCAAACGTAAATTTAGTTAATTATCTTTGAATTGAGCCAAAAAGAATTAAAATTGAACTATAGATGACGAAGATATCACCAAATCACTTTTCCATGTTTTACGAAAGTGACCCCAAACTTTTGGCTGATACATCATATTGAGGGGTGACCCCAAACTTTTGGTCGATGACATCAAGGATTAATTTACTTAATAATTTTTTTTTCTAGATTTTTTAGCTAAGTTCTGTAAAAAGCAGTTGAAAGCTAATAGAAAATGGGTCATATTACCGCTCTCATCTTAAAATTTGATCGACCCAACTTCCAGCGACACTGCCGTAAGTTTATATTCATTTTTTAGAAAATTTGGCAACTTTGGGTTAAGTTCACATACAGAATTTTTTGAAAAAGTTTCTATTAAATCATGTTCAAAGTTTCTTTTACTTATTATCTTTTGAATGAAACCTTGGGTTTTGAAATCGGCCGCAAATTGGCGGAGATATGGGCCTAAAAAAATGACATGTTTTTGAGGGGGTGACCCCAAACTTTTGATCGGGAGTGTATATATTTTTATGATTAGAAACATAAAACAAAGTGTAAAGAAAATATTACCTCATAAGCGCAGTCCGTTATCAGGTAGTCCCCGGGAAGAATATTTGTCTCATTCTCCAGTTGTCGAATTTGTTGGAAGCTTTGATCGTAGTTATCGTCTTCTACTATTCGCGGAAGCTCCTTGCCGTCACGGACGTGCCTCAGTTTCATTTTGCGTCCCGCTACGTGAGAATGCAACGCCGCCGATACGATGTTAATACCATTCTCGGGAAACACTGCCCCGGTGCAGGATGGACCGCAGATGCCTACGTTTCGATACAATTTCTGACCGGGCGGAATCATTTGGGTGTCGGAAATTGAAACTCCGGAAATCATCATACCCGCATCGTGCTGCCTGACATGCCGCGTATAATGCATCCGGAATCCGGAGTGGTCCAAGACGCGTTTGGCTCGCGGGTTATCGTAGTGCACTTCAAGCATATAGTATTTAGCTCCTCCTTTGTTGCCTCCGATCGGGATACCGATATGCTCGGGAAGGAACTGTCCTGAGGCACCGACGCCCCACGTGGCCACCGGTGTGATGCAGGAATCCCAGTCGCGTGGCGTAAGTAGATTACTGTTGCAAACCGCTCCGCTGCTCTTAACCCACACATCCCACGAATTTGGGTCCGACCCGGGGTAGGAGTTCGGCGAGCACTCGAACAGAGTCATATGATGCACAAGCGGTTGTTTGGTGGAGCTGCAATATAGATTGGAATGAAGTAGTTTGATAACGCTATGCAGCAGCGACCGCAATATGCTACGACGACGCTGGCTGCCGAACAGCGAACTGATAGTAACATAGCAGAGGAAAACTGATGTATGCAATCCGCAATTGATTGCTTCTCTTGAGGCAGCATATCATTGAGGTTAATTATGCGAACGGTACTGCGGAATATTCTTCTTGGTCCAATATACATGCTCGATTTATCATACATGTTGGAAATATGGTTCCATAAGGGATGGTCGTCGCATGAATATCCAATCAAGATTCATGATGGAGAATAATTTACATCATTAAGATTTACTTAGAAGATGATGTCACACAACCATAATAGTTTGACCTTTTGAACACATGTTTTGGTGACTGGTGAAATAAGATTCAAACGCTATTCTTTGATTATACAGAGTTGGTATAGGGCTCTGCACGAAATTCGCTCCCTCTCTTTCGCTCTTATTGAGATTTTGTAAACAACAAGGCCAGGAAATGTCAAAATCCCATACAAAATCAAAACAGTGCAGTGCCCTATAGGGCACCGCATACGGCGGTTGCTATGATAATTTCTTCTAAGTCTTTGACGTTTCGTGGCCTTGTTGTTTACAGTTTGGACTTAGAGAATTTTAGTCGATTTTTTGGTTCGTCCGGTAAAAGGTGCGCGCGTAATGGAATTCAAATGAGTAACTTCCGCGATGATTGCTTCATTATGGTCGTATCCAGAATGTTTCAACTTTGTGCCAATTGGGAAGTCCTGGCAGAAAGAGTTCCACCGAACCAGGAGTTTATCTTGTCCGAAACCCGTGAGCAAAGCAGCTGATCATCTACCAGCCTCTATCGTACCACTAGTACGGCGATGACGACATGGGTGGGTATGCCGAACTGTCGAAGCTTTGCTAGATTGCAACTCTCAAGATTATTCACTGAAGAAGAGGAAGTTGGAGCATTGTGGTTTTAAGCGACTAGATGAAAACCAAATTGTTAAATGTTTTTAATTAAACGCTACACGGCAGAACATTTGAATGAGAAAATGATTTCCGATGAAATTGTGAGACAAATTTTGGTTGAACTCCGTGGGAATTCTGGCATAAATTGGGATAGGAGCTACCTTTGGGATTCTTCCAGTTACTTTTGAGATATTTTGTGCGAGTTATTCCTCCAGAAGTTCTTTGCAGGATGTTTTCAGTAACTTCTGTCGTGATTACCCCAGATATTCTTTCTAGGATTTCTTCATGAATTTCTTCTGGGGTACATCAGGAGTTTTGAGATTCTTCTAGGAATTTCCTCTGGGATTAATCTAGGAATATCTTCTGAGATTTCCGCAGGAATTCTTCTTGAAATTTTGCCAACAAATTCAAACCGTGTTTTCTCCACAATTTGTTTCCAGGGTTCCTCCAGAAGTTCCTTCTGGGATTCCTCAAGGAACCTTTTCTGAGATTCTTCCAGGGGTTTGTTCAGAAGTTCCTTCTGCGATTCTTCCAGGGGTTTCTTCTTAGTAAAGAAATTCAATCTGGGATTCCTTGACGCATTTCTGACGGGATACATTTCGAAATTCCTTTCGGGATTTCTTGCAGGTTTTTTCCTTGTTTTTTTTTCATGAGATTCCTCCTGAAGTTCGTTCTGAGATTCTTTCAGAAATAACTTCCTAGATTCCTCCAGGAGTTTTTTAGAGATTCTTACAGATGTTCTTTCAGGGTTTCCAATAGGGCTTTCTTCTAACTTCTTAATTTCTTTCTTTTGATTTTTCTCTGTGATTCCCAGAAAAAATTCCTATAGAAATTTCAGCCAAGAAGAAACAATTGGAGGAAACCCAGAAGGTGTTTCTGAATATTCCACTGCTTCATATTCAAAACTGCTTAAATAGTTCGTCAAGGAAGTCCTGTTTTATAACGAACTTATGTAAGAATTCCATAAGGAATTCGATAAAAACTTCTGGAGGAATTTCGTAATTAACATTCGGAAGAATTTCAAATAATCTGCAGAAATTCCAGGGGGAATTTCCAGTGAAATCCTGGAACAAGTACATTAAAGATTCCCGAAAAGAGTTCATGGAGGATTCCCGAGAGAAGTTCCTGGAAAAATCAAAGAAGGGACTCCCGAATTTCGGATGGAATGCCTGGATGATCCCTGAAGGAAAAAAATACAGAAGGAAGTTTTGAAGAAATTTCTGAAGCAAATCCAGAAAGAATCCCGGACGAAATACCGCTGAAATCCCTGGAGTAATCTCAGAAGGAAGGCTTGTTGTATTCTCG
Organism: Aedes albopictus; assembly: GCF_035046485.1. Lineage (NCBI taxonomy): Eukaryota > Metazoa > Arthropoda > Insecta > Diptera > Culicidae > Aedes > Aedes albopictus. The sequence goes on along the minus strand of NC_085138.1, from coordinate 235,456,608 downwards.
GAAGGAATACCTGAAGGAATCTTGGAATGAATTCCTGCGGCACTCCCACAAATTTCTAAAGAAATCCTGAATTGAATTTCCTTAGGAATCCCACCAGAAATTCCTGGAAGAATCGCAGCGGGAACTAATGAAGGCATTGTGGAATCAAATTGTGAAGAAAACACGGAATGATTTTTTTTATTGAGGAATCCCGGGAAGAATTCTTGGGGGAATCTCTGAAGATATTCCTGGAGAAATCCTAGAAGGAATTCATGGAGGAATCCCAAAACTCCAATCGCGGAATCGCGGAAGCAGTTGCTGTAGAAATCCCGGAAATAACACTTAGGGAAACCCTGATAAAATCTTTCTAGTAATCTCCAAAGAAACTCAAAGGAAACTTTTGAAGGTATCCTAAATCATAAGGGACACTCTGAGAAATCGTAGAAATTCGTTATATGCATTTCTTTTGAAAGTCCCTGTCAAGTTTATCATAAATTTCATATTAAGCCCAACCGGATTTATGTCAGAACTCCCACGGAATTCAACCAAATTTATCCCACAATTACATGAGAAATCTTTTTTCCATGTCAATGTTCTGCAGTGTAGCTTTTATTCAATTAAATTTAAAAACTAATTACTTAAAACCACTCTTCATAACTATGCTCCAACTTCCTCCTCTGGCGAGTGATGGAAAGCTTGGCCTCGACTGGTACCGAAGTCTGGATTGAAGAAGCATCTTGAGGATGGCAATCTAGCAAAGGTTCGGCAGTTCGGCATATCTGGTGTCACATTCTATTCAGAACTTGATCATTTGCTGGAGTACCCATGTCGTCTGCGCCGTACTAGTGGTACGATAGAGGCTGGTAGATGATCAGCTGCTTTGCTCACGGGTTTCGGTCAAGATAAACTCCTGGTTCGGTGGAACTCTTTCTGCCAGGACTTCCCAATTGGCACAAAGTTGAAACATTCTGGATACGACCATAATGAAGCAATCATCGCGGAAGTTACTCATTTGAATTCCATTACGCGCGCACCTTTTACCGGACGAACCAAAAAAATCGACTAAAATTCTCTAAGTCCAAACTGTAAACAACAAGGCCACGAAACGTCAAAGACTTAGAAAAAATTATCATAGCAACCGCCGTATGCGGTGCCCTATAGGGAACTGCACGCCGCGGTTGCTATGGAAAATTCTTCTAAGTCCTTGACGTTTCGTGGCCTTGTTGTTTACGATTTGGACTTAGAAAAATTTTGCTGGTTTTACTGAGGTGCACCCAGGTGGGCAGGGTGGCTTTGATTGAAATTATCAACGCGTGGTTCGTGGGTGGCGGAATGCGCGCGTTCGGGCTCCTACTTGCAAGATTATGAAACCTGACTTGACTACAGTTATGAAGTTCAGCAAGTTGTAAGGCATGATTAGCTGATGTCAGGATGAATCATTGACCACATGGTCACCACTGGCCCCTCCGGGAACTTCCGGGATGACCCGAAACAACCTGGAGAACCGGTGATAGGGGTCAATTACGTTTATTTAGCAAAACATGATGAAAAACACCACGGCTCTTTTTTTATGATTTTTCGTCAATTCACTTGTGACTGCATAGCAATACTGGCCATGGTTCCCATGTGCCACTTCCGAAACTTCCGGGATGCCCTGAAGAACCGACATTAGAGGATAATCATATTCTAACAGAAAAATGTGTCATGCGACGGATCTTCCTTCATGAATTTTCATAGATATGTTTGAGATTGTATCGATGCTAGACATGGCCCCCATTATTGGCCACTTCTGGAACATCCAGGTACCCCGACGGAAACGACAACAAAAGCTAATTACGATCATACAACAAAACATGTAATGTGACCATCATGATTTTTAATTCCTATGTATGTGGTCGTATCAAAAGTGGCCACACTCTTGGTTGACCATTTCTGAAACTTTCTGGGGCGCCCTGAGGGAACCGATGGCCAGAATCAATTTGGTTCATTCAGCGACGGTTTCATCATGTTTTTCGAGAATATGCTTGTGGTTACTGCTAAAACTTAGAGAATGCCCTCAAGAGACTGATGGCATATTGAACAAACGCGTTCATATGACAAAATGTGGTGTGTAACGCATCTTGGCTAGGTCCAGAGAAATATCTGACAGGATAAAATAATGCCTGATGGAACTTCCGAAGGATTCCCTGGCGTAATTCCTGGAGGAATCCCTTTCAAAATGTTTGAAGGCATCCTCAACGGAATTTCTTGAGAAACGTCCATCTGGGAATTCCTCCGGGTTCTCCTCCTCCAATTCCTCCAGGAGTTTCTCTAAGAGTTCATTCTAAATTTTTTCCTTAAGTAAGTATGAGAGTTTCTTCCAAAACTTCTCCGGGAATTTCTTCTGTAATTCCGCACAAAGTCCTTCCTGGAACTCCTCTGGGAGTTTCTTCTTAAGTTCCTCTGGAATTCCCCCCGGCAGTCCCTTTTAAATTACACCAGGAGTTTCACGTAGAATTTCACTGTGAGTTTGTCATAATTTCCCCCGAGAGTTTATGCTGAAATTCTTCCACAGGCAGTTTCTCATGAAATTCCTCCGGGAATTTCCCCAGGAATTCCTACGGAAGATGCTTGTAGAATTTCTTTAGTTCATTCTAGAATATCTCTGGAAGTTCCTTCTGAAATTCCTCCGAGAGTTCATCCTGGAATTCTTCCGGGAGTTCACTCTGAAGATCACGCGGAAACTCCAACGGTAGTTCGACCTAGAATTTATCTGTGAGTTCGCCATAGTATTCCTTCAGAGTACCATCCGGGAGTTTCCTCCTAGAATTCCTCTTGAAATTCCTCATGGAACTTCCTGGATCCCAAAAATGCTTCAGGAGTTTATCACAGAATTGCTCGGATGTTCCTCTTGAAAAACGTCCGGGAGTTCCTTCAGGAAATCTTCCGGAAGTTCCTCTGGAAGTTCGTCCTGCAATTTCTCCTAAAGTTGCTTCTGGAATTCTTTCTGGAAATTCTTCTGGAATCCTTCTAGGAGTATCTCTGGAGTTAATCTGAGAATTCCTCCCAAAATTCCTCCTTTCTTACCGAAATTTCTCTGAAGGGTCACTTTGAAACACCTTCTGAAATTCCCACAGGAGTTGCCCGTGAAATTTCTCATTAAATTTCACAGGGGACTCTACTTTTATTTCTTAGGGGGGTTTGCCTTAGAATATCTCTAGGAGTTTCTCCTAAAACTCTGGGACTTCCTATTGAAATTCCTTCTGGAGTTCCTCCTCCTCTGAGAGTTCACGCTGGAGCCCCTACGAGAGTTCATCCTGAAATCCTCCGGGAGTAAGTCATAGTATTACTTCGGATTCTCCACTTGAATACTCTCCACAAGTATCCTCCTGGTACCTCTATGAGAGTTCCTCGAAGATCCTGGAATTCCTCTATGAGTTCGTTATATTATGTCTTCGGATGTTCCTCTTGAATACCCTCCTGGAATTCCTTCGAGAGTTCCTCATGAAATGTTACCAGGAGTCCCTTCTGAAATTTCTCTAGGAATTCCTTCTGGCAGATCCTCCTGGAAATCATCAGATAGTTCTTCCTAGAATTCCTGCGGAAATCCTTTCGGTAGTTCCTCCTGAAACTACTTCGTGAGTTCATCCTAGAATTTCACAGGGAGTTTCTCATGATATTCCTGCGAGAGTTCATGCTGGAATTTCTTCGGGAGTTCCTTCTTGAGTTTCTTAGGTTATCCTTTTGAAATTCCTTCATTCCTTTGAAATGCCTGATGGAACTTCCGGAGGATTCCCTGGCGTAATTCCTGGAGGAATCCCTTTCAAAATGTTTGAAGGCATCCTCAACGGAATTTCTTGAGAAACGTCTGGCAAAATGTTTGAGGAATCTCTGACTAATATATTGAGGAAATCTCTGTTGGAATTGTTGAATAAATATCTGGCAGAGATAACCCAGATGCAGTGCATTGCCCTTGCGGAACTCCTAGATGAATCTCTTAAAAAAAAACAGATGGAATTCAAGAGCAGTAATTTGCGTAAATTTTAGAGGAGTCCTTAGCGGAGTTCCTGTATGAAGTTCTTAGCGGAGTTCCTGTATGGCGGAATTTCTAAAGAAATTTTGAGAGGAATGGCAGCAGTAATCACTTGCAGTACTCTTTTTTTTACCCCCGCTGTTGGGGGAATGAAACAGCACTCTAAGAGCAACCCCTGATGGATTTCCAGGAAAAATCCCTGATAAACACCACGAAGAATACCCCCCGGAACTGTTGGAGAAATTTCTGGAAGAACTTCTAGCTGAACTTCTGGAGCAGTCAGTGGTGGAATTCAAGATAAATTACTAGTGAATCTTCAGAAAAATCCCTGGTGAAACACTACGCACAATCCTTTACGAAACTCATGGAATGATACATGGTGGAGCTTCTGGAAAAATAACTGGCACAGCATCTGTCAGAAATCACTAGCACCACAAGTTATTTTTAACGACTTTTGATAGGGATTTCTCCAGGAACAAGACCAGGGAATCTCCCAGAAGTTCCTTAACTTTGGTGTAGCTAGAGCGGCCACCAGGATCCGAACAATCAGAGGAACATTTGAAGAAATACTCTTACGAACTCTCGAAGGTATTACAGGAAGGACTACCGAAGGTATTCTAGGAGAAATCGCCATAGGAATTTTGGGAGGAAATCCCAGGGGAACTTCTACGGAAATTCCAGGTCAAACTCCCGTGGGAATTTCAGGAGAAACTTCCGTTGACTTTCTAGGAGAAATTCCACGAGCAGCTCCCGCAGGAATTCCTCGAGGAAATCCTGAAGGAATTTCAAAAAAATAACCTAAGAAACTCAAGAAGGAACTCCCGAAGAAATTCCAGCATGAACTCTCGCAGGAATATCATGAGAAACTCCCTGTGAAATTCTAGGATGAACTCACGAAGTAGTTTCAGGAGGAACTACCGAAAGGATTTCCGCAGGAATTCTAGGAAGAACTATCTGATGATTTCCAGGAGGATCTGCCAGAAGGAATTCCTAGAGAAATTTCAGAAGGGACTCCTGGTAACATTTCATGAGGAACTCTCGAAGGAATTCCAGGAGGGTATTCAAGAGGAACATCCGAAGACATAATATAACGAACTCATAGAGGAATTCCAGGATCTTCGAGGAACTATCATAGAGGTACCAGGAGGATACTTGTGGAGAGTATTCAAGTGGAGAATCCGAAGTAATACTATGACTTACTCCCGGAGGATTTCAGGATGAACTCTCGTAGGGGCTCCAGCGTGAACTCTCAGAGGAGGAGGAACTCCAGAAGGAATTTCAATAGGAAGTCCCAGAGTTTTAGGAGAAACTCCTAGAGATATTCTAAGGCAAACCCCCCTAAGAAATAAAAGTAGAGTCCCCTGTGAAATTTAATGAGAAATTTCACGGGCAACTCCTGTGGGAATTTCAGAAGGTGTTTCAAAGTGACCCTTTAGAGAAATTTCGGTAAGAAAGGAGGAATTTTGGGAGGAATTCTCAGATTAACTCCAGAGAAACTCCTAGAAGGATTCCAGAAGAATTTCCAGAAAGAATTCCAGAAGCAACTTTAGGAGAAATTGCAGGACGAACTTCCAGAGGAACTTCCGGAAGATTTCCTGAAGGAACTCCCGGACGTTTTTCAAGAGGAACATCCGAGCAATTCTGTGATAAACTCCTGAAGCATTTTTGGGATCCAGGAAGTTCCATGAGGAATTTCAAGAGGAATTCTAGGAGGAAACTCCCGGATGGTACTCTGAAGGAATACTATGGCGAACTCACAGATAAATTCTAGGTCGAACTACCGTTGGAGTTTCCGCGTGATCTTCAGAGTGAACTCCCGGAAGAATTCCAGGATGAACTCTCGGAGGAATTTCAGAAGGAACTTCCAGAGATATTCTAGAATGAACTAAAGAAATTCTACAAGCATCTTCCGTAGGAATTCCTGGGGAAATTCCCGGAGGAATTTCATGAGAAACTGCCTGTGGAAGAATTTCAGCATAAACTCTCGGGGGAAATTATGACAAACTCACAGTGAAATTCTACGTGAAACTCCTGGTGTAATTTAAAAGGGACTGCCGGGGGGAATTCCAGAGGAACTTAAGAAGAAACTCCCAGAGGAGTTCCAGGAAGGACTTTGTGCGGAATTACAGAAGAAATTCCCGGAGAAGTTTTGGAAGAAACTCTCATACTTACTTAAGGAAAAAATTTAGAATGAACTCTTAGAGAAACTCCTGGAGGAATTGGAGGAGGAGAACCCGGAGGAATTCCCAGATGGACGTTTCTCAAGAAATTCCGTTGAGGATGCCTTCAAACATTTTGAAAGGGATTCCTCCAGGAATTACGCCAGGGAATCCTTCGGAAGTTCCATCAGGCATTATTTTATCCTGTCAGATATTTCTCTGGACCTAGCCAAGATGCGTTACACACCACATTTTGTCATATGAACGCGTTTGTTCAATATGCCATCAGTCTCTTGAGGGCATTCTCTAAGTTTTAGCAGTAACCACAAGCATATTCTCGAAAAACATGATGAAACCGTCGCTGAATGAACCAAATTGATTCTGGCCATCGGTTCCCTCAGGGCGCCCCAGAAAGTTTCAGAAATGGTCAACCAAGAGTGTGGCCACTTTTGATACGACCACATACATAGGAATTAAAAATCATGATGGTCACATTACATGTTTTGTTGTATGATCGTAATTAGCTTTTGTTGTCGTTTCCGTCGGGGTACCTGGATGTTCCAGAAGTGGCCAATAATGGGGGCCATGTCTAGCATCGATACAATCTCAAACATATCTATGAAAATTCATGAAGGAAGATCCGTCGCATGACACATTTTTCTGTTAGAATATGATTATCCTCTAATGTCGGTTCTTCAGGGCATCCCGGAAGTTTCGGAAGTGGCACATGGGAACCATGGCCAGTATTGCTATGCAGTCACAAGTGAATTGACGAAAAATCATAAAAAAAGAGCCGTGGTGTTTTTCATCATGTTTTGCTAAATAAACGTAATTGACCCCTATCACCGGTTCTCCAGGTTGTTTCGGGTCATCCCGGAAGTTCCCGGAGGGGCCAGTGGTGACCATGTGGTCAATGATTCATCCTGACATCAGCTAATCATGCCTTACAACTTGCTGAACTTCATAACTGTAGTCAAGTCAGGTTTCATAATCTTGCAAGTAGGAGCCCGAACGCGCGCATTCCGCCACCCACGAACCACGCGTTGATAATTTCAATCAAAGCCACCCTGCCCACCTGGGTGCACCTCAGTAAAACCAGCAAAATTTTTCTAAGTCCAAATCGTAAACAACAAGGCCACGAAACGTCAAGGACTTAGAAGAATTTTCCATAGCAACCGCGGCGTGCAGTTCCCTATACCAAATTATTTAATAACAGAGAGCTGTTCCTGCTTTTTATCAACTGCCCAAATAATATTGGAAAATATCCATAAATATTCCAGTAACTCAACAAATACTTAAATTCTTGCTGCTTCACCCATGCAAAGTAATTAAGTTTTAATTGTGTGATAATACATATAGTTGCCGAAAACTGGACAACAAATCCATTTAGATACAAAGATTGTATTTTATAAGCTATCCGACCAACCCTGTAATGCAATACGGCATCATGACACAATTCATTATTATTAGAATCTCATCACCTATTTCGATCGTTATATTTGCGCAATAAATAATAAGTACTTGTCATGACACTGGTAGTAGTCATATCTTGCTCATTAACAGTATCATGTACAACTTGAATAATAGGGCGAAAATTATGTAGATTTATTCCACCAATTATAACACAATGCATTTGGATTGAAAACCCACCTTTCCTTGGTCAGTATCGCCTCGTATCCTATGATGTGATGCTTTTCACGAAGGGTCGGTGCTTTCAGTATTTTGCACCAATACAGCGTATCCATGCTGGCGTCGATGGAGACGTTCTTCACCGTTACGTCCCACTGGCGGATGTCGTTCTTCAGCTGTGGCTCCGTTGGCTTTTTGAACGATGGTCCCAGAAAGTGGATCGATCGGGCGCCACGATTTTTTCCGTGATCTTTGAAATCGCCGTGGACCGGATCGCGATCCCCGTACGACCACAGTACTTTCATCGTGTCGGTCTGTAAATAGAAGGGAATAGGTACATAGAGTTTAGAATTAGAATGAGATAAGTATAGATTTCTTGAAACGAAAGCCTCTTTTTCGTCTTTCTGATTCGACGTTCCAACTGGAATTTGGCCTGCCTCCTCTTCAACTTAGTGTTCTTTGAGCACTTCCACTGTTATTAATTGAAGGGCTTTCTTTGTATGCCATTGCATGAATTTGTAGATTGTGGGGCAAGTACAATGATACACTTTGCCCAGGAAGTCGAGAAAATTTCCCCGACCATGATGGAAAGTTAACCCGCCGTCTCCGGATTGCCGATACAAAGCCTTATCACTAAACTAACTGGAGACCACTAGGCTAACTGGAGAATCCCTAAACTCCAGCCCGCTAGCACATACGGAGCGACGAGCTGGGCGCGGATGTAAAAAGCATCCGGCGCACCAGGACTGGAGAGATGATGCTAGTGCTGAAGAAGATCGCCACGATCAAGCTTCCCGTAGGGAAGGTGAACAAGGCGACTGCAGTCGGCAAGATCAAAGTATAGGCTGGTCAGTGTGCCCGAGCAGCATGCACGCACAGCCAGTAGTGGCGTGTTTCAAGTGCTTCGAGTAAGGACACAAGTCGTGAGCGTGTAAAGGCCCCGACAGCAAGCTCTGCAAGTACTGCGGAGTGAAAGGCCACACCGCCAGGGAGTGCAACTCGGCACCAAAATGTCTGATTGGCGCGGCAAACAAGGGAGGGTCTAAATTCCAAGGCACGCGAGGAGGTCGAACCAAGCGACGACAATGCAGGTTACACAGCTAAACCTGAACCGCTGTGAAGCTGCACAACAGTTGCTGTAGCAGTCAGTCTCGGAGTTAAGTACAGACATCGCTCTACCATCGGACCCATACCGCTTCCCGATAACGGGAACTAAGTAGCGGATAAGGTCAAGCTAGCGGCGATCTGTACAATCGGTCGTTTTCCGTTCCAGGAAATAATTTCCACGGCGCACGAGGGCTTCGCAATAGCGTAGATTAACGGGGTGTACTTTTGCAGTTGTTATGCCCCTATGTCGGTATATGTCGATATACCAGTTCTCGTCTATGCAGGATTCGCTATCAAGTGCACTAGTGGAATTGAGGCCCGTGGGAATCGGTGGAGACTTCAACGCCTGGGCGTTTGGGTGGGGTAGGCGCTTGACTAACGCGAGAGGCTGGGCTCCACTCTAGACTGAACGTAGATGCAGCCAACGATGAGGTTTTTAAAGAGTTATCCTCACCAAGCCATGACATGCTTCGTTTTGATGCTGCCTTTGCCAACGACATTGACCAGAAATTTCGACAGATGTCGCGAACGCGAAACCTAAAGTAGGAACGGTGCAGAGTCTATTATTGATGTGACCTTCTGGAGCCCGGGTCTAAACCCTAGCTCTAGCTGGAGGGTCGGCAATACACGCACAGTGACCATCTGGCGATTCGATACAGGGTGGAACACGAAGGAAGACGGGCACTGCCGAAGATCATCGACCGCCATCCTGGATGGCTAGTCGGAACCCTAAGCCGTGCATGTGACGTCACAACGAAAAGGCGATCCCTACCCAGAAAAGGACGCAAACCGGTACACTGGCGGTGTGCAAAAATTGCTGAATTCCGCGCATCCTTCCTTAGAGCTAGAAGAAGGAGGAAGCATAAAGCTCGCACCGAAGAGGACGTGTTTCGAAAATTTCTGCCAAGCAGCCAACACGACCCCTTGGGGTGATGCCTACAGAGTAGTCATGGCCAAGCATGGGAAAACTCATTCGCTCACCCGAATGCCGGCGATTCAAAATAGCCAAAAGAACGCCAACAACGCTACACTGAGTGAGAGCACGGCGCACCATGAACGAACGCAACACGAACGGCTCGCCACCGACGCCACCGATGCGAATCAGGAGAGAAACAAATAGAGTGTAAAATGAATCAGCTAGGATCGGTGTATACGAAAAGAACGTTCGCTCTCTCAACTACCGAGTGGCATTCAGCTGATTGAATCAAAACGCGCTCACTGATTCAATTCCCAGTACTGAATGCTTCCAGCTTCCACCGAACGCTAAATGAACGTTCCAAAACGAATGCTCTCGCACCCGACTCAGAATGCAAACATTCGTTCAATATTGATTCGTTCGTCTTCGGCACACAGACTCAGTAGCGATTCATTCGGCCGTCGTTGCTTGCGTCGCTCGGTGCTCGGCGATTCAAAAGAATGGGCAATGAATGTGTAAGGATTTTGCTTGGCTGTGGGAGAAGTACACTCGCATCAGATTGTGCGTGGTTGTGAGTGAGGGATACACAATAAATGAATGATTTTTTCCCATCCTTGGTCATGGCCAAAGGGATTGGTGCGTTAGCACCCCCAGGGGCCTGTAGCATAATGAAAATTTTACTAATAATATTAGTCTTGTAGCTTGTAACTTCTAATTTTCTGTTGCATAAAAATCCTACAAGTACAAGTTACAAGTCCAATACTACAAGTCGGTTGGACTAATATTATTACATAGTAGAATTTACAAGTGTATGTTGCATAAACAAACTACAAGTATAAAATATTAGCTATGACTTGTACTTTTAATTACAAGTCTCAAAGGTCTTGTAAAATAATTTACAAGTTAGATTTAAAGTATTGCAGAAATCATATTTAGTTTTGAATATATCGATTTACCATTTTGATGAACTCAAAAGATATTATTTATCTAACATGTCAACCTTAATTCTAGTTTTAGACGATTAAATTTGGCAATATGTATTGGAAACTCATTAAAGAGAAAATTGCGTTGATGTACACTTTGTATCCTAAATATAATTTCTGCTGAGTCTCTCAAGTTCTCAAAAGTTTTTACAATACCCATCTTTGATTGGAGGTTCTTGATAAAGTTATATATTATGGTCACTGCATAAGCACAGGTAAAGTTGCAGATATGAAATAAATTTGAATCAATTGCTTGTATTGCGCATCATTAAGCACAAACGTCTTGAAATCCCGCTTCAACAGTGCATCAGAACTTCAGACGCACAAATCTCAAGAATCAACCTTAAAACAACATTGCATTTTATTATTCTGTTCTTGCTCACTTCCAATAAGCTTAATATAAGAAGTTCAGGTGCGTTAGTTTTGTTAACGAAGAGATTTGTGCCCTCGAAATCGCGAGTAGGTGCCAAAGTCGGCCATTGTGGGGGCTATTTTGGGATTCTAACAAGTCTGTCCTTAAGCTAATCAAGAGCTACAATATACATACACTAACTCGAATCGAGTTGCTACATATAAAAGTAGGTAAAAGCTCGATTTTTGCATCCCAGATTACTTTGGATTTTAACAAGAAGCATAATACATGTTGCTAAATCTTTATACATTGTTTTTCAGCCACTACTAATCAATCTTTGGGACATTTTACTAAAAATCTAGGTACTGCAGTGCCATACTTTGTAAAAAAAATTTCGTCGGAGCAGCCGTAAATGATCCAAACAGTACATGCTTTTTTTCATGTATCGTATAAAGAATGCAAAACTTCGGAATAAATGAAGTTATTTCCGGATGTTACGCGGAACATGCAGAAAATAAACAAACATAAACTGCCATTTCAAATTAATAGTGAACTGTCGAATGAATTTTGACAGGTAAATGAACCAAAACAACTTGTATGTTCCTGGTCACTAATATTACAAGTGATAATAATATTAGTGGAAAATTGAGCCTTTATGAAACACAAATTATTAGCACTTGTAATATTAGTACTTGTAACTTGTAGCTTGTAGCTAATATTATTAGCCCGATTATGCTACAGGGCCCAGAACGCTCCCCTGAGATGCTGCCGAAGATCGTGGAAACGATGTTCCGGTGCCACGATACAAGACCTGTCCCCCATGGCCAAACCGGTCAAAGCGAAATCGTCCCGGTGACTAACGACAAGCTCATCGCAAAAGCGAAGTCGCCTAAGTTGAACAAGGCTCCGGGTCTGGATGGTATCCCGGCAGTAGCCATCAAGACGGTTAGACATGTTCAGAATGGTTATGCAGATGTGCCTAGCCTAGACAGAGGCGAATTTCCGTAGAGGTGCAAAATTGATTGATTGATTTGTCTTTATTAAAGAGACTTTCAGCCCCGGAGGTGCAAAAGGCAAAGATTGGTTCTTCTGCCCAAACCCGGGAAGCCACATGGTGACCCGTCGGCAAGCTGTTGGAACGGATCATTCTGTGAAGGCTGATGGTCTATACGGAGAAACCGACCAGAGAAACCAGAAGAGTAGACGGTGAACGCTATTAAGGCTGTATCCAAAACGGCCGAGATAGCACTTCAAAAGAAGGGAACGGCAATCCGCTATTGCGCGGTCGTTATGCTGGACGTAAAAATTTGCGTTCAACAGCGTCAGTTGGTCCGCCTGGTCAGCTGGTCGGCTTTGCAGATGATATTACCCTCGTGGTATACGGCGAGTCAATAGAAGAAGCGGAACTGACAGCAACGCACGCAATTAGCATAGTGGAGTATTGCATGAGGTCGAGACAGTTGGCACTCGCGCACCACAAAGCGAAGATGGTGGTGGTAAACAACCGCAAGTCTGAACAATAGGCAGTGGTCACCACAGGCGGGTGCACGATCAACTCTAAGCACTCACTGAAGCAATTGGGTCATCATGATCAAAATTAAGGTGAAATAAGGAAGCCACGTGGAACATGCCTGCAAAAGGGCAAGCATGACATTGTCAAAGATAATGTCAAATAGTTCGACAATAGTCTCGAGTAAGCAAAAGCTGCTCGCGACGGTAGCGGTCCCCATACTACGGTATGGCGCCGCTGCATGGTGGAATGCGCTATTGGTGAACCGAAACGTGAAGCGACTCGGGAGTACTTACAGGCTGATGTACCTTAGGGTGGTCAGCGCATACCACACGGTCTCAAAGGACGGGGCATGATGCCCATAGCACTAGTAGTAGAGGACAAAGAGTGCTTTGACCGACGCGGCATAAGAAGCACGAAACGGATCGCCAGATCATCGTCTATGTTAAAGTGGCAAAGGGAATGGGATACTCCAGCAAGGGTAGATGGACACACAGGCTCATACTGAGCGTGTCTAAATGGATGAGCAGGCCTCATGGCGAGGTGAACTCTTACTTGACACAATTTCTGTCAGGTTCCCCCACATGCCCAGAATGCAGAGACTGCGGCGAGCCCACGGAGCATGTGCTCTTTGAATGCCCACGCTTCGTGGAGCAAAGGTCGAGTATGGAGGAGATATGCGGTAGAGATATCACTCCGGACAACATTGTTGAAAGGAAGTGTACGGTATGGACAAGTGGAACTCCGTCACTCCCACGGTTTCTCAAATTGTACTTGAACTAAAGAGAAAATGGCCGGCCGATCAACAACAAGTTGAGTTGACCACCCCTCCCCCTCCCTCCCTATCCTGGAGCTTGAATTCAACGGGTAGTCTATGGCTTCAAGGGGATAGAGGACAACCTCAGGCGGTAGCTGGTGAAATGCAAACTAATAGGGAGTACTCATGCACGGTCCCCTTTTCTCGAAGTCATCCGAATCAGTTTTTAGTGGGTTGAAACCCACATAACCCGAGTAACCACCTCTTGGGTACCTGATCAGCAGATTTTCTCATTCTATATAAAAATGGTTTGCATCCACGTTATACTCGTTGTATAGCATGTAATCTTGCATGCATATATGCATAATTTAAAACGTATTTGTCAATCTGCGCAATGCACTATGTTTATTTCACACTTGATTCCCGAGAAAAGCGCGACAATCCTCCAATGTTTCTGTCACGGTTTCCCATTATATTTCCTTGTTATCGCATTCAAAGTCATATCCAGTTGCTAATGCATCCCCGGAGAGCTATCATAAGCTCTCTGATGTAGCCACTCAGTGTGAGAACAAACTTGTAAAAAAAAAATGCAATATATGTTCAAGGTCGTCAAAACGGAACATCAACAACTGCATGGCGGGCGGAAGCATAGCCGTAGTGGCATCAAATTGTCTTTGCACCCCCTCGTGCGCGTTGTTCACGGTGAGCTCCTTTTATGTTGCTCTACCATAACTATTACGGCATGACGTTAATGTCCACTCCGACCGTTCCTGGGCAGTTGGGACATTTCCAGGAGTTTCCCGTTTTTTTTTCTTTCTTGCTGCTCCGTCGTCACCATTTCCAGCAAAGACATCGGCAACTATATTATCCTTTTGAAATGGAAAACTTTATACGGGCAGCATGTCACATTATGCATAAAATTGCTTTCTGCAATGGAGAAGTGAGTGAGCCGAGTGAGCGCAACCCGGAACGACCTCCGAATGGTTGTCATGAATGAGCATTTCGCAAGACGTTTCGTTAGGTTTTATGCGAATGGGAAAATTAGGAAAAGTTTATGTTCCAAATTAGTATGTTGTAGAAATGATAGTTTGTCAAGTGGTGTTTTCTATTTTTGGAGACAAACGTCATGCAGCAGTGCATAAGAACTGCATCACAAATATTTCTTCGCCTTATCACTGACGCTGACAGTTGACGCATTCCGGAACTTTCAACAACCTATTCCTTCAATAACGAAGCGACTCCTGATATCCTAGGAATGTTCTTTGGCAATCGAATCACTAGATACCAGGAAAGCAAATGTAGAAAAAAAACTTTTTCACCCCCAATAAAAACGTAGCACGGAATGTAATCGAATGAATAGCGTGAAGAAAAGTTTTACAATTTTGGGGAGAGCATTTATCCAGTCACCTGCTTCCTGCTGTTCTGCTGCTTTGTGGAAGTTAAGTTTGGTATGAATAGTTAGAATAGTTACATTAATGAGTAAATTCGTTCCACTTTTGTTTGCTTTCACCTTGGATGTTAGTGCCAAAGTGCATTTGAAGTAGTATGAAATTGTCAGTTTTTGACGAACTTCTTAATATGAGTGAGACTAAATTTGGCTGATTATTCTGATTCTAACATGATGTGCATTTTCGTAACGTTACAACGCGAGTAGAACCCTGTTTGAAACTGAACGGGCGTTGTAACGTCACGAAATGTAAAAGTCGATTATCCAAAAACAAATCCGAAATTTATGTTTTATTTACCTACCTAATAGAATTGATTGAAGAACAAACCAATAAATTTCAATGGTAGAAAAAAAATCAGAATGACATGACAATCCCAGCAGGTTTTTTAAGATGTAGGTAGCGCGGTAGAGGGGAACGGATTCTAGCGCGTTGTAACGCCACGCTACAAACACGCATTTAAAACACGTTTATATAATGAAAACTAAATGTTCAATAGGTCATATATATCAGAGATTTTACAAAGAATCCGAATATGAAAAAATATTTGGAGGTTTACAATCATTTTATGAGTGATAGTGGAAAATCTGACTACGAATGCATCAAAACGTTGTAACGTCGCGGTAGAATGTGTCTTAACATAAAAGTCAACGGTTCCGGCAAAACCAGGGGTATCCATTTCGTCCGGGTGTCCATTATGCCCCGATCTTCCCTATGTGTGCAGAGAACCAACGCAGCCTTGGATTTTTTTTAACGGATGGTATTGTTGCGCACCATCTACGGCGTAGTTGAGATAGAAGACGGGACTTGGAGAAGGCGAATAAACCACAAACTGCATCAGCTGCTGAGAGAACCAACCATCGTACGATGGATGGGTCACGTCATCAGGATGCCGGATAGCAACCCGATAAAAATGGTTCTCGAGAGCAATCCGACCGGTACAAGAAGACGTGGTGCGCAGCGAGCTAGGTGGGTCGATCAAGTGGAGGACGATTTGCGGACCTGGTACTGGAGACGCACAGCCATGGATCCAGTCGAATGAAGACGACTCCTACGTACAACAGAGGACACTCAGGCATTAGTTTGACCGGTTAGTCTATGGTAGAATGAGACATATGAGACGAAAAAAAAATCCGATCATTACAGATATTTACACTTAATTTATAATACCGAATCTCGGTTTACGTATGCCGAGATTTGCACAGCTGAATAGTCAGCAAAATGTTTTCATGGGATCACAGCTAATAAATGCCGAGGATCAGTATAACATGCCTCGTTGCCAAGCAACCTACCAGTTTGTTAGCTGAGTCTCGGTTAAAATGCAGAAAGTGTGTTCCACTGTAAAAAGGTGTAGACTATCAATAACCGCCAAACGGGAAGGTTCCGGGTCATTTGGCCGAATGCCATATAACCGAATGTCGCTCGGTCGAACTCCATTTTGCCGAAAGGATTATTTGACCGCACACCGTTTGGCCGAATGAAGTTTGGCCGAAAATGAATTATGAACTTAAATGATAATGCCACTGTCCCCAACATTAGAGAGACCTTTATAGAGACATTAGTATAACTCGTTAGAACAACCTATGTTTCAAAGAAGGATAAATCTCTAATAAAATAATGGCAGCTTCAGCGCTAATTATTAATCTCTGAATGGTAAAACTAGAAAGAATAGTATATGATCAACATTCCGTAACACGCGCGGTTAGCCAACACCACCAGCACCACAGTAATGCTGAGTACAAAAAGCGGTTTTTCAACGTGATTTACAAATTATAACGATCACTCGAGGGTTAAAAAAGGAAATATTTCTGATGATCATATTATCGGCTTGCATATCAAAAAGTTCTTCTAAATTCCTTTGATTTTATTTTGGACAAACGACATTTAGCCAAATTACCCATTCGGCCAGATGGCATTCGGCCATTGGCGCATCTAGGATTTTTTCCTAGGGGGTACCTGGGGGGTGCCAGTTTCAGTGGCTTCCAGGTTATTTTGCTTTTTTTTTGTAAAAAGAAATACCGACCCACCTTCAATTTCTCAGTACAATTATATACTGCGTCGCGGGACAAATTAGCCTGAACATTTAAACGCGCTATATATAAAAAAAGGTTTTTTTTTTAACCCGAACCATTGTACTGACTCAACACTCTCTTTTTAGGAAATGTCTTCGGCAAGTCATTCTCCTTTTTTTTGATTTTCGTAGATTTTTTGGACTTCCATTTATCTATGCTATTAGGTATTTCTTCACCAATTCCTTTGAAAACTCCTTCGGAAGTTCTTTTATAAATCGCTTCTATAGTTTAAATAAAAAATCTTTAGACAATTTCTTCTAGATTTTTTCAGTAATTATGTAATGAATTCCTGCAGCAGATGATTTCGGAACACCTTCGACATTTTCGATGCTACTTGCATTGAATATTTATTTGGGAATTTTATAAGCAAATCCTTTGGAAATCTTGGAAACTTCTATTATTACTTTAGGAACTTCTTCCTTTAGAAATTGATTCGGCAATTTTCTTAGAGATTTCCTTTTCTTTGAAAAAAAAAAATCTCCGGCGGTTTTTTAAAAATTCAGTCACTGTAATCACTTTTGGAATTCTTTCAAAATTTTCTTCAGAAATATCTTTGAGAATTTCTCCGAAATTTTTTGTGAATGTTTGTGGAAATTTTTATATTTTCATCAGGAATTGAAAGCTCTAAGGTAATTTTAATAGATTTTTTCCGGAAATTTCTTTGGGAATTTGTTAGGAAATTTTTCGTGAATTTCCTAGGATTTTCTTTAAGCAATTCCAGTTGACAATTTCTGAATTTCCGGTTCAGCAATTTTTGGAAGTAATTAATTTAAATACAATCAAATCATAAAGAATTGCAAATGTAATCAAAATTAAATTGCCTGAGAAATTTTGCAAAATAACTGAAAAAGAAATTGCTAAAATAATTACGAAAGAATAGCCATTGAAATATAGAAAAAAAAATCCAAAGAAATTGTTGATTGCATTCCCAAGAAACGTAACTAGGGTGCGGGCACCGGTTTTGGCCAGTTTAAGGGAAATCATTTTTATAAAAATTATAAATAACCCTATGAAAACTACCAATGTGTCAACTGAAAGGTTTCTATCTATATTTTGAAAGAAAAATGCAGAAATCAAGCTAATACTTGTTTTTGTATTAAAAGTAGCACTGGCCAAAATAGAAGCATTGCCGCAGTTTTGGCCATATTTTAAACTTTGGTTTCTATTTTGGCCAATCACGTGTATTTCTTATGGGAGTGGCCAAATTAGAAGCACCCTGGCCAAAATTGATATATGGCAGCTGGTTTTTTAAGGAAATATATTTTTTTCTTCCAGTTTTCAATCAAAATGTATGGTTTTCACAGCTGAAATCATCAAATTGTATTAGGATCTAGGGTCTTGTACCATTTGGGCAGGTGTACCTGTTTTGGGCACTTGCCGCTATAACTAAGTCAATTTCAAATCGATTGATTTGAAATCGTGTACAGAGTTAGATACTGTATGTGCCTAACTCTTTACAAGATTTCAAATCAATCGGCTTGAAATTGACTTAGTTATAGCGGCAAGTGCCCAAAATGGGTACACCTGCCCAAATGGTACAAGACCCTACTAGTAAAAAATAAATTTACGCCGATTTAGATCGCAACAGGCTCAATACCGCACTATGGCCAAAACTCCGGACTGGCCAAAACTGAAGCTTCTACCCTAGCTGAATATCAGTTTCTTACATTAAAGTTTGCTTAAGAGTGGTTTGTTCCTCTCCTATAAAGCTAAAATGTTTGTTGGGTTCCAATGAAACTACCGTAGAAATTTTCAAAAAAAAAAAACAACCATGTGGAAGGAACCCTCAAAGAAATGGCCATGCTATGGTTTAGCAAATACGGAGCCGTGTGTTCTTGAATCCCACACATTCATCTCTCATTTTGTCAATTAGCAACATTCTGTGCCTTCTAATTAATTACAAGTTTTTCCCGTACATTCCTATAAGATTTCACTAGAGATCTCTCTAGTAATACCTCCTAGGATTTCTCTGGAAATATCAACTATTTCCGAAATTCGTTTAGGGATTTCTATTGGAATTCCTTCAGCTAGAATTCCTTGAAGAAGGCAAAGAGGAGTTCCAGGTGTAATACCATGATTAATTTCTAGAGTAATCCATGAATTCCTGGATAAGTCTTTAGAGAAATGCCTGGAAGAATCTAAGGCATTTCTGGAAGTATCCTAGGGAAACTGGCTAGAAGAATGCCGGTAGGAATTCCAGAAGAAATCTCTAGAGGGATTCCTGCAGGTATCACAGTAAGAATTTCTGGAGGAGACCTAGGAGGCATTCCTGAAACATTAGAAGCAGCAGGAATCGCTTATGAAATCCTAGGAGAAGTTCCTGGATGAAAGCCAAGAGGAGCTCCTGGAGAAGTCCAACAAGAAATATTTGGAGAAATCCCATATTTTTTTAGGATTTCCAGGAGGACACACCGAAACTACTTCTGCAAGACTCCTAGGAAGATTGTCATGAATAATCCCAGCAAAGTTTTGAAGGATTCTCTGGAAAAATTCTTAGAAGAATCCGTAAAAGAATTCTGGAATAGCTTGAGAAATCCAGCTGACATTCCTGGATGAAGGCCAAGAGAAGTTCTTGTAGGAATCGCATGGGAAGTTTATGAGAGAATCCATGGACAAAATATCTTGGATAAAAAATCCTGGAGGAATCACCGGAGAGTTTCTGAAGAAATCACAGGAAAAATCTTATGAGGTATTCTTAGGAGGATTCTGGGATGTATCACTGTAGAAACCTCAGCTGGAACCCTAGAAGGAATTGCTGGAGAAAACTGTACAGGAAATTCTTGAGAAACCCCATCAGGTATGTCGGGGGGAACCCAAAGAAGAAATCCATGGAATACCTAGAGGAGTCCCTGAAAGATCCGGTAGAGGTATTCCGGAAGAATCTATTGAAAAGGCCCTGAGAATCGCAGGAGGATTTTCTGAAAGAATCTCAGGAAGAATTCCAGCCATAATGCTAGGATAAATTCGTACAGGAATTACTAGGAAGAATTTCTGAAGGAGTTGATGGCAGAACCACAGGAGGAGTTGTTTGAGGTATTCTTGGAAGAAGGCCAAAAAGAATATCTGCAGGAATTCGATGAGCATTTTCTGGAGAAATCTTTGGATAAAATCTCAGGAGGAATTCCTGGATAAGTCCTTAGAGAAATCCCTGGTGGAGCAACCAAAGAAATTTCTACAAAAATTTCAGGAAGATTGCCTGGAAAGGTCTCAGCAAAAAAGCCAGGATAAAGCTCTGGGAGAATTCGCAGCATAATTTCGGAAGTACCACAGTTAGAATTTCTGGAGGAAGAATATAGTTGGTAGAGCCGCATGAATTGCTTGAGCAGTCAAAGCTGGAATATCAGGAGAAATTCTTAGAATTCCGGGAGCTATCATAGAAGTAATTTCTAGAGAAATCCTAGTATCAGCAATGCCAGGGGCTATCTTAAGAGAAGTTCCTCTAACAAATGCCTGGAGGAATGCCTACAGTTCTCTTTGAAAGAATCGATAGAAGTATATTGGGGGAATCCCTGATTGAATCGCAGGAGGAATCTCAGAAAGGTTTCCCGAAAGCATTGCAGCAAGTAAGTATGCCAGGAGAAATCCCAGGAAGGAGTCCTAATGGGAATTGCTTGAAGAATTTCTGCTAAAATTCATGGAGGAAGATCAATATAAATTCTTGGGGAAAACCCGTGTGGAATTTCTGGAAGAACCTCTGTAGAAAGTCCTGGATATATCCTTGAAGAAATGTATGGAAGAATCAATGAAGGGATTTTATAGAAAAATATCAGAAAGATCTTCCGGAAGAATTTCCGGAAGAACTTTCCTAGTAGAATTCCAGAAAGTACCACAGAGAGAATTTTTAGAGGAGAGATATTGCTGGAAGTATCGCAGCAGGAGTTGCTTGAGGAATCCTAGCCACAATTCCCGGAGGAAGGTCAATATAAGCACCTGGAAGAATTTCATGAGAAATTTCTGGAAGAATCTCTCAATGAAATCTCTGAAACAGTTCCTCGAAGAATCACCAGTTCCTCTGAACAGACCCTAGGAAGATTGTTTGAATAATTCCACCAGAAATTCCTGAAGAAATCCCAGTAGGATTTTTTAGAGGAACCCCTAGAAGAATTCCGAGAAGAATCATAGTAAGAATTTCCAAAGAAATCCTAGCAGAATTTGCTGGATCAATCTCAGCAGAAATTTCTAGCATGTACAACCCCATCAGGACTGCCTGGAGTATCCTAGGGGAAGATTATTGAATATATATCGGGGAGAATCCATAAAGGAAGCCTAGAGAAATCATTGTATCAATAGATACAAGTATTTCTGGAGGAATTTATGGAGAAGTCTGTTGATTGTTCTTACTAATATCTAAAACGCCAAAACGTTCAATAGTTATATAAGTAATTCCGGTTGTGCTTAAGTTTTGTTCAAATGTGGCAGTAATAAATATTGGAATTATTGTGCGAAGTTTTAAATTTCAGGTGACTGTCAAGGAAAAATTTTAGGGGGTACCAAATTTGTTCTAGGGGGTGCCAGGCACCCCTGGAACCCCCCTAGCTACGCCAATGCATTCGACCAAGTGGCGTTCGGACAAATGGCCGGACACCCCACGGGAAATAGAATATTAATGCAAAATATCGCGTTTCAACTCATTCCACTCTACTTACGAGTTGACAGTTTTTATTGTTTTGCGTACGACGAACGCAATGAACTAAAGTAGCAGCTAGCCGAATTGTTCTTCATCACCGTTCAATTTTCACTGCGCCAGATTCACTTGTTGAACTACCCTCCAATTCAAACTCCACAAAAGCTCTGTAGCACTACAATGATGGACTTCACTGCTGCAACAAACAACAAGTTGTCTTTGTCTAGGGAGGATGCAAGCAAATGTGTGCGAAGATTTTTTGCATACGAAGAAGCATCGTATTTCACAGCCACAAAGAAAGATTTCTTCGTTGCACTACTGTGATGGCGTATTATGATCTGGTGGGCAAAAATATTAATTGAAATTTTTTAGTGGTTTTTAGTGAACTTCTTCTTGCAGTTTCTCTTTTTAAAAGTACATTCGCCTCTGCGACGGCTCAATGAACGGTGATTTCGACATGATTTACAAAATCTTTGCACGCTAGAAATGGTTAGCTAATGGCTCCTTCATGAACAATATAGGGTTTCGAACTACTTGGGCACCCGCGTCAATTCCCGGCACCTCACAGCAAAACAAATCAAAATATCACTTGCCGCATACTTTCCAAACGCACTTCCGTGGGTAATCATCTCCCGCAACATTTCCGCAACGGGATCCACAGTCAATTAGCTACACGTTCACTCTGAAGCCGCGCAAGTGCACAAAACAACTATTACACCATTGGCGAAACTACCTATGTATGCCAGGGGGTGCACTACAAACAAATATTCATTAGCTCATCCATTCATCATTCATCGCCCCATATTTCACAGCAATGTGTTCAAATTCTAGGGGGTGCCTGGCAACCCCGGCACCCCCGGTAGTTTCGCCTATGTATTACACGCAGGCGAGTGCACTTCGTCAGCACAAAGATGGCTGCCGAAGTGATTTTCCATTTGAGTTTGCTGGAAATTCGGCACTGGTGCCGAGAATTATTGGGGCTGGACTACGTGCAGTAAACTCATTCAAAATCATGATTTGAAATCAATTAACTGATGGTTGGTCGGTAGGGTTTGCTGTAGAGAAAACGTTTTGATTATCGTTGATCGCCTCATAAAAACCAGATTGATACACCGCTGTAAGTTTT
This sequence comes from Aedes albopictus, assembly GCF_035046485.1. Taxonomy (NCBI): domain Eukaryota; kingdom Metazoa; phylum Arthropoda; class Insecta; order Diptera; family Culicidae; genus Aedes; species Aedes albopictus. The sequence continues at coordinate 235,433,937 of NC_085138.1, read as the reverse complement.
CATACTTCAATAATCTGCGAACTACATGTGCCGTTCAAGATATATGTGTGTCGGTTTGGAAAATAATGTGTAGGAGCCAAGGTGTGGTTGAAATGAAATGAAAAACTGACATTCTTGGCATGGCAAGATCAAGCGAATGAATCCTCGGTTAACCGATACCACGAGGCGTAGACGAAGTTGAGGTTATGATAAAATTTTGACAAACGTGTCGTCACCGGCTCTAAAGTCATGATAGTGCAAATCTGTCATATGCGACATTGCTCATTTTGACACCAGTCACATACGAACGACGATCTGGCAGCCTGTCGGCATACTGCACACGTCATATTTTAGCGAAGAAAAGTGCTGAGAGTGCAGCACCAGCAGCACATTGAGTGCGCTCAACTTACCCCGATAATCACGTCATGCGGATCGCACGTCTCGAGCGGGCGTCGAAACGTGACGGTGGTGTGTGTCAGGTTTTGGTATCCACTTTCCACTTGGTAATTCTGTGTGTCATCCTGAATCGGTGCCCGTCGGCTATCCTTGCCACCGTGGCAGTCCTGTAAACGGGAAGCAGCGAAAGAAGAGAAAAAAGAAATCGTTAGACACATAGAATGTGATTACCTGTCGTCCTAACCGGACGGAGTTTTTTTTTTGAATCGTGAAACGTTGTTTTCATCCACACGGCGTTTGAACGGTGACTCGTGACCATTTAATAAATTGAGCGCTAATATGGCACAGAGATAGACATGCATATTTTAGCACCAAACGATTTTCCGACAGGATGCTGACACGTTCGGTGGGTGTGCCCCATCCATCCGCCCCAGCTATGTTTAGTCGGTGGTCCTGCTAGGAAGCTGTTTGCCTTGTTAAGGTGCGTCATTTTCCGTCATGCCAAAGCTAATAAGTGACTTGCTAAGGTTTGTTCATGGCGGTGTCAAAGCAGCATCAGTTTTCATTTTAATTATTTCCAACGGTTAGTCGTACATCGATGGGTTAGGACTGAGAGGCTAGGATGGAGGTTCTAACAAGAGCAGATTTTGAGCTAATCGCACTTTTACTCAGAAAACGCTTGACAACAATTTAGATTTCACAGATCAAATTTGATTATGAAAATATGGAAGGATCTGAGAACATAAATTTATGGAAATCCTTGAATTGGGCAAATCCAATCAAAATCCAATCCAAATCCAATCCAAATCCAATCCAAATCCAATCCAAATCCAATCCAAATCCAATCCAAATCCAATCCAAATCCAATCCAAATCCAATCCAAATCCAATCCAAATCCAATCCAAATCTAATCCAAATCCAATCCAAATCCAATCCTAATCCAATCCAAATCCAATCCAAATCCAATCCAAATCCAATCCAAATCCAATCCAAATCCAATCCAAATCCAATCCAAATCCAATCCAAATCCAATCCAAATTCAATCCAAATCCAATCCAAATCCAATCCAAATCCAATCCAAATCCAATCCAAATCCAAATCCTATCCAAATCCAATCGAAATCCAATCGAAATCCAATCCAAATCCAATCCAAATCCAATCCAAATCCAATCCAAATCCAATCCAAATCCAATCCAAATCCAATCCAAATCCAATCCAAATCCAATCCAAATCCAATCCAAATCCAATCCAAATCCAATCCAAATCCAATCCAAATCCAATCCAAATCCAATCCAAATCCATTCCAAATCCAATCCAAATCCAATCCAAATCCAATCCAAATCCAATCCAAATCCAATCCAAATCCAATCCAAATCCAATCCAAATCCAATCCAAATCCAAACCAAATCCAAACCAAATCCAATCCAAATCCAATCCAAATCCAATCCAAATCCAATCCAAATCCAATCCAAATCCAATCCAAATCCAATCCAAATCCAATCCAAATCCAATCCAAATCCAATCCAAATCCAATCCAAATCCAATCCAAATCCAATCCAAATCCAATCCAAATCCAATCCAAATCCAATCCAAATCCAATCCAAATCCAATCCAAATCCAATCCAAATCCAATCCAAATCCAATCCAAATCCAATCCAAATCCAATCCAAATCCAATCCAAATCCAATCCAAATCCAATCCAAATCCAATCCAAATCCAATCCAAATCCAATCCAAATCCAATCCAAATCCAATCCAAATCCAATCCAAATCCAATCCAAATCCAATCCAAATCCAATCCAAATCCAATCCAAATCCAATCCAAATCCAATCCAAATCCAATCCAAATCCAATCCAAATCCAATCCAAATCCAATCCAAATCCAATCCAAATCCAATCCAAATCCAATCCAAATCCAATCCAAATCCAATCCAAATCCAATCCAAATCCAATCCAAATCCAATCCAAATCCAATCCAAATCCAATCCAATCCTTTTTGTATACAAAATCATAGCCGCATTGTAATACCTGGCATCAACAGAGTTTGATTGTTTCACCCTAGAAAGACGTTTTCAACTACAGCAGAAATCGCTATCATCGCACCTTCGCCCCTAGGGGTTATGATTGGTTCGGAAGAATAAAGAAGAATCAGCATTAATTCGAGTGGAATCACACCCCGCTGACAGGGTTTGATCGAAGGCGTCGTCATCGCACCTGAACTGAAGCTGTGGTGCACCGGTCGATGCGGTAGTAGGAACGGTGATTACTTGCTAGCCAGCCACTATCCGTGGTGGACTGATTGGGGTCCTAGGGCACTTGCGTCGACGACGACGACGATGATGGTGATGCATAAGACTATGTCTCTGCTCTGCAGCTATATATTGATTTTCGAAGAACCGATGGATTCTTCCTTGATGGTTGGATGATGTTATACCCCTGGCGGAAATTTATCCAAAGGGTGAAGATTGCGCGATGAAATGGCTGTTAGGTGTACGATAGGTTTAGCTATGGGTATCGTGGGGTCCAGTAGCAGTTTGTCTAAGGTAGATGACATTGATTTGTTCTTGTATCATTTTTTTATTCTGAAAATTTTATTCAGATAACGAAAGAAAATTTGGTCTAAAAATAAATAGTACATAGCTATAGATTTGAGTTAATAAATTTTACCTGATAAAAACAACATTACCTAACAGAACTGTAATAGTTGGGATTGTCAGTCATTACGCGCTTTACCAGATATTTCAGTTGGCTGGTATGTATGGACTTGAATTTTTACTTCACTGAGCTATAGATGTGACTTAATTGGTTAATGTATGGATTCAGCAGACAAGTAGCCGTTGGTTCGCATCCCATCAGGAGAAACTGTTGTTTTTTTGCAAATTTTGTGTACATTTTGTGCACAGGCTTGGATCAAGCAAAACCATTTACCTTATATTCACCTTCAACGTCATGGGTCAGGAGGAGGAGAAGTAACCTCCGGCTCTTGAAAATGAAGGATGAAGTTATAATTGATTTTCATCTGGCGTCTGATATTCCATCCCGCGTAAGGATTAAATGTTTTACCGATATTGGTTTTATGATTAACAATTAAAGGCAGAAATAGTTGAACAGTTACAAAGTTAAATTCAGAAAAAGAGTGGCAACAGTTCAATTCATGTTTCACGTGAGAACATGATTTAAATTTCACATCCGTCTCATTCATCAACATTCATAATGACCGGTATAACTTTGTTTGTACTTCTTTGCTTTCCTTTTCTCTCGACATTGACCTTGGTAAAAACGAATTTGCGATTGTTATCATTCCAATATCACCTAAAAAATAATTATAATTTATAAATTTATCGACTTTTCGACTTTTTCCTAATATAGTACAATACTTCTTTTTTTAACTATGCATACTATGGTCCAATAACATGATTGCCATTGACCTTATCCCCATCGCTTGATAAATCTCTCAACAGAATCAATTTAATATTTCGTACTTTGGTTATTATATCGTCGGCGCCTGCCAAAACTTTCCCCCGAAAAGTTTATCCTGCGTCAATCGCAGAAATACAAATCTATTATTCTGAAATGTATTAGCTCGCTCGCTCTAATCGATGAATACAAACCATTCAATCATAGAGTGCACTCTGCTAGCCGCATCGATTAATCGAGAACCTTCAAGGTGTGCTTTGCTATCTAGGTATCTATCACGTTAGCTTTGGAAATAGATACCCACCGCAGCATCGGTTCGTCGAAGAGTTGTTTTCTGTGGTTCTGAGAAACAGAGCAGAATCCGTGTCCGGTTTTTGAACTAAAAAGCTCTGCGAGATTGGGAAAGTTTATTGCTTAGTAGTGAAACGTTTACGATTGATGGACTTTGGTGGATAAATACCTGATTATAGCCGGATGGAAGCAAGGAATGTTCACAACTTACAAGACTCCAGTATTATGCGTAGTGAAATATTATTGAAAATTTTTGAATAACCGTACTTGACCAGTAATGCCCCAAGTAACGTAAAGTAGTTCTTCCCATTCAAGAACCACTAAGTTCAGATAAAGTTTCGAACGGATGTTTCTGGCTGACTAAGAGGCTAAAGTATGCTCACGAGCTATCTGAAGCTGGTGGTGCAGAGGGCTGAAGTGAAAGACCAACATCCTGGGCGATTGGCCAAATTTATATCGTTTTCTTTTATTTCTTTGCTGATTCGGCGTCACCATAAGCCTCTGGGCTTATGTGCTACCGGATACCAGTTTAATGCTTTTTGGTTTCCCCACCTTTGTCTCTAGATCCTGGCTCTGCCGGTTCCAAATCTCTAGGAAGACTCCTTCGTCTAAACATTTCTGCATAGCAAACCTGAACATCCCAGGATCCGTTCGTTCCTGGTGACTTAGCCAGCCTAAAGGATTTTACAATTTCAGCAAGTCTCTCATCGGTGATCCTCTCTTCATCGCCAACCCCAGTCCCCCACAGTCCTATGAAAGGAGGCAAAGGACTAGGATCATGACGCAGGAAAAGCCCCTCGATGATCCCGTCCAACATCTCTGGAGGTAGAGACTGCTTTGTAGGAGCCATTACACCTCTTGTCTTGCCCATCACAATCCTGTAGGCATCACTACACAGATTCACATTTGTACTCTGACAAATACCTTTAAAGCAGGCCTTTTTGCTTGCCCTTATCTCAATCTTCAGCGCAACTTTAGCAGCGGCAAACACAACCCGCCGTTCGTTTCGCTCTTCCTCAGTTCGTGCTCGCTGTATCCGCCGTCTAGCCCGTACGCAGGCACGGCGCAGGTCCACAATCGCTTGAGTCCACCAGTAAGCCGGTGGCTATGTGGCTTTGTGGTCGTGCGGCTAAGGTCACCAAGCCTTTAGCCGCATCGTGCGAAGGAGCGCGGGTTCGATTCCCGCCGCAGCTGTCAGGAAAACTTTTCGGCTGTGCCACTGGGCGTTGCATGCTAGTCCGTTGTCTAGTGTCGTGCTTCCTTCAAAGAGCAAATAGCTCACTGGAAGCATTAAACGTGTCCGTGTCTTTTAAGCCGGTGGTTTCTCATTTCTAGGGGGGACTTTCCTAGGCATGGTCGCATCACACGCACGCGAGAGCCCCACTACCTGCTCATCTGCTTAAACTGAGTAGCTATCGCTCACGGCGGAGCACGTCGTTAAATATCTCGTCGTTGAGGTATGATGTCTTCCAGCTACGCGGGCTTGGCCTTGGTCTGGCGGCCTCTTCCTTTACCCGCTGCCTGCTGTTGTTGTAGTCAATACTGTAGCGAATAGCCGGCCCGATCAGCGACCCACTTGCCATTACCTGTGGGTGCCCGGTATGGGTCCAATGTGATGGCGATATCTGTCCCTTAGTCAGAAATTGCAGTTGCTGAGCTGCATCCCAGTGCTGCAGGTTCAGCTGCGTTACTTGCACTGTGATTTGTGAGCTATGGGTCTTCTGAAGGTCGGGCAGCTTGGACCTCCCATTGGGTGTTTGTTGTTCGTGGATTTCCCTTAGCAAATCAAACACGTGGATGGACACGTGTAGTCTTGTGCCTTATGGCCTTCGCCGCCGCTTTGCCTGCACAGCTTGCGTCAGTGATCTAATCTAGGTTCCTCACCTTCAGAGTCGCTTCCGCTGTAATAGAACTCACCTCGACACCCTCGTCAAGGACCTTTTCCGCCAGACTTTGGGAAAAGGCACCGGCCTTTTCGCTCCTTGCCGCGCTTGAGCTCGAGGATCATTTCACCCGTACGAGTACGTCAAATACTGCGCACGTCCGTTCCCAGATCCATCGCCGTCAAGACGTCCGGGTACTTAGACTGCGACTGTTCGGTCTTGATGACGAACGCGTCGTTCTTCTCGCGCTTGGCACCTACCCTCCTACGCCTCCTAGGTTTGGCGATTCTACGCTCCTTACACATCTAGTGGATTCCATTTCTTCCTCTTCCGCTATAGCCTAAGGGGGGTCCTCCCGCTGATCCGTCCTACTTTGTAGTCGCTGAGGGCCTAACAATGGTCACAACCTTCTGTTCTCTGCAGTCCGGGATGGGCCGGACCTTCCTAGCTTTCCGGGATGCCTGGCTGGGGTCAGACTTACCGGCTTTTTTGGTTAGTTATCACTTAGCTATGCGGGCACCACCTGGTAGCTCTTCAGCTGACGGCTTCCGTTTGGGCAGACATTGTAACCTTTGTCTTCGCGGGTTCTGTTGCTGCTGCAGCTCACATGGGTTTCCCATGGTTTTGCTTGGCTGCCGTAATTTACTTTCGAAGACGCACCAGGACCTGCCTGAAGTTCTTGCTGATGTTGGACTTCGAGGACGCAAAGTCAATGAAACAAGCAAGTTGCTGCTTAGCCACCTCTATCGCACAGAGCCTATCTCAATTTCAGTTGATCATCATCACGCTCCATCCACTATCTCACCCTACAAACTAGCCGGAGAGGAAATTTGGTAGTCAACTCTGGTACAACGTGCACAGCTCCCTACTACTCCTTGTCCTCTCCTTAAAGAAGACCTAGCCAACCCGCTTCTCGCGGAGGGGTTAGCCTCGCCACTACCACTAGATGTTTGATTTTTGTTGTTGTTCGTGTATGAATCCAACGAGTAGCACGGGAAAAAAGGTCCGCCAAGCCAGAGCCCTACATTCACGCAGTAAGGGACTGTTAACGCCAGTTTTAGCCAAATCTAACTGTAAATTAGGCTCATAGTTCTGTTCGAGCAGATAGCATCAATTTCCGACGGTAAATTCTTCTCGGATATAACCAACGTCCGCACATACCACAGTGCGAATATAGATTCGGATCACTACTTAGTCGCTGTATGCATGCGCTCAAAACTTTCGACAGTTATCACCACGCGTCGAAGTCGAACGCCGCGGCTCAACATCGAGCAACTTCGTAACGTAGAAGTGGCTCAAGACTACGCGCAGCAGTTAGCAGTGGCCCTACCAACGGAAGAGCAGCTTGGCGCAGCTACACTTGAAGATGGCTGGAGGGACATCCGATCCGCCATAGGTAGTACCTCGGCTACAGCACTAGGCTTCGCGACTCCGAATCACAGAAACGACTGGTACGACGGCGAATGTGAACAGTTGAAAAACGAGAAGAATGCAGCATGGGCGAGAATGCTGCAACACCGTACGAGAGCGAATGAGGCACGTTACAAACAGGCGCGGAACAGGCAGAACTCAGTCTTCCGGATGAAGAAGCGCCAGCAGGAAGAACGAGATCGCGAAGCGATGGAAGAGCTGTACCGCGCTAAGGACACACGAAAGTTCTACGAGAAGCTGAACCGCTCGCGCAGAGGCTTTGTGCCACAAGCCGACATGTGCCGAGATAATCACGGGAATATTCTCACGAGCGAGCGTGAGGTGGTCGAGAGGTGGCGGCAGCATTACGATGAGCACCTCAATGGCGACGTTGCAAGTACCGAAGGTGGCGTGGTAACAGATCTAGGAGTATGTGCACAGGACGAAAGACTTCCGGCCCCTGACCTTCAAGAGATTGAGGAGGTTGGCCGGTTGAAAAACAACAAAGCCGCTGGAGCAGATCAACTACCAAGCGAGCTTCTAAAATACGGTGGAGAAGCACTGGTGAGAGCACTACACTGGGTCATTACCAAGATTTGGGAGGAGGAAGTATTACCGGAGGAATGGATGGAAGGTATCGTGTGTCCCATCTACAAAAAGGGCGACAAGTTGGATTGCGGGAATTACCGCGCGATCACACTACTGAGCGCTGCCTACAAGATACTCTCTCAAATCTTATGCCGCCATCTATCACCGATTGCAAGAGAGTTCGTGGGGCAATATCAGGCTGGATTTATGGGTGAACGCGCTACAACGGACCAGATGTTCGCCATCCGCCAGGTGTTGCAGAAATGCCGCGAATACAACGTGCCCACACATCACTTGTTCATCGATTTCAAATCGGCGTATGATACAATCGATCGAGAACAGCTATGGCAGATTATGCACGAATACGGATTCCCGGATAAACTGATACGGTTGATCAAGGCGACGATGGATCGAGTGATGTGCGTAGTTCGAGTATCAGGGACACTCTTGAGTCCCTTCGAATCTCGCAGAGGGCTACGGCAAGGTGATGGTCTTTCGTGCTTGCTATTCAACATTGCTTTGGAGGGTGTAATAAGAAGAGCGGGGATAAACACGAGTGGGACGATTTTCACGAAATCCGTTCAGCTGCTTGGTTTCGCCGATGATATTGATATTATTGCTCGTAAATTTGAGACGATGGCGGAAACGTACATCCGACTAAAGAGTGAAGCCAGGCGAATCGGACTAGTCATTAATGTGTCGAAGACAAAGTACATGCTGGCAAAGGGCTCCAGGGAGGAATCACCGCGCCCGCCACCCCGAATTCATATCGACGGTGATGAAATCGAGGCGGTTGAAGAATTCGTGTACTTGGGCTCACTGGTGACCGCCGACAACGACACCAGCAGAGAAATTCAGAGGCGCATTGTGGCAGGAAATCGTTCTTACTTTGGACTCCGCAGAACTCTACGATCGAATAAAGTTCGCCGTAACACGAAGTTAACCATCTACAAAACGCTGATTAGACCGGTCGTCCTCTATGGGCACGAAACATGGACCCTACGTGCAGAGGACCAACGCGCCCTTGGAGTTTTCGAACGGAAGGTGTTGCGTACCATCTACGGCGGAGTGCAGATGGAAGACGGGACTTGGAGAAGGCGAATGAACCACGAGCTGCATCAGCTGCTGAGAGAACCAACCATCGTCCATACCGCGAAAATCGGGAGGCTACGGTGGGCGGGTCACGTCATCAGGATGTCGGATAGCAACCCGACTAAAATGGTTCTCGAGAGTCATCCGACCGGTACAAGAAGACGTGGAGCGCAGCGAGCTAGGTGGATCGACCAAGTGGAGGACGATCTGCGGACCCTACGCAGAGTGCGGAACTGGAGACAAGCAACCATGGACCGAGTGGAATGGAGGCGGCTACTATGTACAGCAGAGGCCACCCCGGCCTTAGCCTGACCGGTAAGGTAAGCATCAATTTCCTATCAGTCCAGTATTCTAATAGGATGAGCATAACAAGAAAACCATAGATCATGACCATTTTATGATACTTCGAGAACATTTCGGGTTTCCCGCCAAATTGTATGGCCTTTCAGACTATAAAAGCCCACAAAGTGCCTCAGTAGAGAACAATTAGTTCGTAAATTAGCTAGTAACTTGACCGAAATATACTGTTTGTTAATATAAAGTGTTCACAAGGAACCACCAGATTCACGGCATCGACCCTACAGACGTTGGAATGTGCGTCAAAATTTTTGGTCCTTCGAACCGGATATTTATTGTGCCGTGAAGCCATGTTGTATGTTGTTCATCGTAATTGTGATGCCATTCGCGGTGGTATTGTGATGAAACCTGTGGAACATTCTTCGGACACGAAACACTATTGTGCACAGAAAAACTTTCAAAAACTACAGAATTTTGGAAAGTGTGTTAAAAACAATGCAGACAATGTGAACGGAACGAAACGAAACCAACAATAAACCTACGACTCACAACAAACGAACATAAACGTTAAAATCGCCAGCCTCATCCTAGACAAGATTGGGACTTGTTTAGATCAGTGTTATATGCAAGTTGCAGTTGAAAATGCTTGTGTGACCGAGGATCAGTAAATCGAACGAAAAGCATGAACATAACCGTCATTTCAAAATTGTTGTATGCAACATGAAGCCTAGACCGGCATGCCTGAGAATGTTCTCATTTCACACATGGATGAGAAGTGAGATGCAATAATGCGAAGTGGCTCATCGCGAATCGGGATCAAAACAAAAAGCGTTCAACAGAACTGTGAGCCTAATTTACAGTTAGATTTGGCTAAAACTGGCGTTAACAGGGACAAAAAGGGGCGCCTAGGTACCGTATAGGCTCCGTTAACAATCGAGCATCTTTTTCACCCCCTCGATCACTCATTCCTCGGCACGGGTTGCTTGACACCTTGAATTGGGGTTAGTAGTCCTACTCTTAGCCGGCAGCTACACTGCTACCTACCTATCATTAGCTTGGTGTTCCTGCGCTCATGTTCCATTTCTTTTTCTTCCAATCCACTGGGGTACAGAGTGCATCCTCTTCCTGACCCGCCTTAGCCTTAGCCTGTAGGCTGATCGTTTAAGGCACGTTCTTTTCAGCTTTCCAGGACGCCTGGTCGCATTCCGATCCGCCGGCATTACTCGGAAATTAGCATTTTCCTGTCCTTGCGAGCACCACCAGGTAGCTTCTCACTTGACGGCTCTCTCCTCTCCCATGTTTCTTCGATTGCTTGTCGTAAGTAATCGCGTCTGGCGTACACTTCGGGCTACCCCCGAATGCAAATGCCTGGGTAGATTACGGCACGTACAGCTTCACGGGCTTTGCTGTTGCCATAGTTACTATCAGTTTTTCATGGCCCTTCTTGGCCGCAATCGTTGACTTCCGAAGTCTCGACAAGGCCTGCTTGAGGTCCTTGCTGATATTCGACTTTTAAGGACGGGATTATGGCGTCCCATGATGTGTTCATAATATGGGTTGTCGGAACCAACCTTCGCGTTGAAGTCGCCCATGAGGATCTGAATGTCACCTTTTGGGATCTTATCCACGACAGCTTTCAGTTGACTGTACAAGTTTTCTTTGTGTTCCATTTTCGCTACATCACTTGGCGCTTAACATTGGATCATAGTGAGACTTCGAAGCCGTGTCCTGAATGTGGTCACAATTTCACGGTTTTTTTTATTGGTGAGCTCATTTCATATTATTAGAAAAATTAAGATCTATATACATAAAAGTAACAATTACGCATTTCATATCTGTTCATTTTGCGTTATTCGCATTTGCAAAAAAAATACCTGGGTGACAACATGTTTTTTAAATAGCGCTCGCATTATTTACGCCGTTATTGACTTTATACAGTCAAATATACATACTAAGGGCGGTAATCTACTGTCAAGTCCGTTTTTTGTGCTGTTTCATTTGTTCTTACCGCCCATCACGGATTATCCACTACATATTGTATCTAAGAGACATTCCCAATGAAGTTGATAAATTATTCGAAACGCAATCATTCGCCTCCACAATCGTTGATGCGCGGTAACCAGATCAAGTAAAACTTAATTAAAACTTTTTTCTTCGAGACGTTTTTTCCACATCTCGCGAGGGGAAAAGTTTGCTGCAAAGATAGAGTTATTGAGGGCAAATAAGTCCACTACTGATAGTGCAAAAGGAAGGAACTTCTTATTTACAATTTGCCACCGTCTACCCGGCGGCGGTGATCTTCCATAGCATGCACTGACTGCACACACCAGACCAGAGCAGCCAATGCAATGGCTTCCGACCATGAGTGTTTGTATGCCGCCACCAGCACGCCAGACCGCACTCGAATGCGTCCAGCTTTTCTTTTCTTGACGCTGCTGTCTTTGCGGAGCGGGCGGTGGTGTTCAAAGTTTGAAGGAAGCTCGAAATTGGATGAGCAAGTGCCAGTTAAGGCAGAAGATAAGCTCGGTTTTTTTCAGCATGCAATTGTTTCAGAAGGATTTTTCAGAAAGGCGTAATTGTTTTTGTGCAGGTCTGGTTATATGTATATCATGGTGTTGTTCGCTTGCGCGACTGCTCAAATGCACTTCATCGTAATGTATTTACACCCTTCGGTACTTAAATTAGAACTTGTTTTTTTTTCTGTGCCGTAAAATTAAGTAAATTCATTTAAATTTTGGTTATACGAATTGCCAACTGAGGACACGAACATATTTAAGCCCTATTTCTGGGAGCATCGTACGTAGGCTCGACGGCAATTCCAGCACACGCGATCCTGGCCTATGGCGGCGGGAGATAATATCGTAAGTGGAAGCATTTTGCCGCATGGCAATACCGGACTGAGCAAAGATGAACAATTATGTTCATTCGTACCGTACATATGTACATTACATATGTAAGCAGTATGCACACGTTGCATTTCCTTGTCTTCCTGAGTGTCGGTTCCAGAGCCACAAACAATAATTTGTAATTGCATTTAATCATACCCGTTTACCGAACTGACCAACTTGCACCGGACCGGACCCGGGTCGTTATCGTTCATCTCTCCTGTGCATCTTCAATCTCCATCTCCATCAGCCACCGCACCGCACTACTGGACCATTATTCGGTTGCCCTCTACAATTAAAGTCATAATTCATCTCTGAGGCAGTACGGTTCGACGGTTAAAGCTCCTCCTTTTGCGAAGAGGAATTCGGATGCTCACAGATGAGAGACTTGCTGTCGATGGACAGGTTTGGTAATTATTGTATGCGGTGTCATTCTAGATTGTCCTTGTTCCTTATGAAGCCTTAATTTTGGTGATGTGATGTAGTATGTCATTGGAGAGAATAAACGACGTAGTTGGTACAAGAATCCCGTTATGATTTAATATTTTTCATGTAGGACGTCGAATGACCCGGTAACAGCCGGTCACAATCTGAAACAGCTGCCTGAGGGTCATAATGAAGAACATATTCGAGTCAATGATTAAATTTTCCGCATATTTCGCTGGCCAAATGTCTGCCTATAACGTGTCAGACAAAATTGGAACTTCTTGATGGAGAATCGGCAACCTGGAAGAATCGTTTAACGACAACGGGTCGGTCATTGGCATTGATGAGTTGAGTTTGGTTGAGAAGGTTCATGCCATGCACTGCACATGTTCGATAAAGGAGTGTGGGTCAAACAATGCCTCTTTTGGGTCTCTTCTACCCAAGGTGGTTGAGGTTTTAGCATCCGACCCCCTCCCCCAGGCGTTGTAATGTAGGTGGCGAACATACAAGCCAATACATGTACATATCACAATTAGCTCTGAGACGTGTGTGCGTTGCGTTTCTGACAAGCACACATTATCGAGGCATGATACGCGCATACTCGCGTTCCAGCCAGATAGAAGTTGTCCATCTGAAAATAGGATACTTCGACTATATTTGCACTTCTTGGACTTCTTTTTGCAATAGCCCTCCGAGATTGGGCATTGCTGTGAAGCTCCCTGAAGACACAACAATAATGTTGTCCCCCACTCGAATCATCCACCCAACCACCCACTTCGGTTTGACAAACTAAGCGGCGCACAGTGTAGTGTGCCCAGTCCAAAACAGGAAAGAATGTCTCTGTCAAACATAGGCTTATCGATTATTTATCAGCAGCTTTACATGTTGGAATTTTCCCATACATTTATTATGTAGGGTCACTAGCACACTCAAAAATATTTTCAAATATTCATGAATACTTTTTTGTTGTCCAGTATTGAATAAACTAATCGCACTGTGTACCGTTTTATTTCCGTTTTTTGACATTTCTTTCCCTTGTTCTCGTGCGCTTCTATCGAATTGGTCTACCGTGGAATGGGATGATATGATCCACTTAAAAAAACAATGAATAAACAGCAAACCAACTGCTCTGTTACACTTTGACATCGCATTGGCTTGAATTTTGAACACAATATTCCAAAAGTTTGCAGAAAAGGGTAAAGAAATCCGTTTTCCTTTAAAACGTGAACAATGATTCAATCAATTTAGAGTAGCGTTGAACAACAACACTCAATTTTACGGTACGCTTTTGAGTTCTAGCAAGTTGTATTCCTAACCGCGATCAAAAACGATTCGATGGCGAAATGTGGAAAATACGTGATATATCGGCGACAAATGGAGGCGTAAATGAAAAAGTGAGAAGTTTTCATCATATGATCAAATTTTGATGGCACTGGCGAATACAGAAGTGAATTTAATTGTGTATTGAAAAGAATGCGCGGAGCGCTTGTCTATAAAATACTGTTTCGAGTGTTGAATTTTGGCACGAATTTGTGATATGGCAATGATTATTAAAACGAAAAACTACTTCATGGACAGGAAATATAATAGCCTACCGCAAGTAGCAATTCCAGTACATTTTAGGAAGGTAAGCTAACTTAATTTAATACATTTGTTTGTCAACCTTCGTACTCGTCGATGGTTTGGGCGAGAAGAAGGAGGAGGGAAGAAGCAAGTGAGTGCCATACTGCCTGCCATTTTTTATCTTTAGCAACCTCGTCCTTAAACTGAAGATTGATCGTAGCTACCGTAAATGCTGGATACACGCTGGACGCGTAATACAGACCCAATTGAAGTCACCGCACCAGCCAGGCTGCGAGCAATCTTAGGGATGCTGGGGTAACAAACCACCATAAAGTAGAATCTAACGTCTTTCGTGATGTACAGTAGGGCCACGAGTGATCGATATATCGGCGCCAAGGGCATCACGAATACTCCCCGAAATCATGTACAGCTGCTTGGGTTGACATGGAGGATGTGCTCAGCAAAGTTGTTGATTCCACAAATTTTACAGGTCCCGTGGAAAACACTACCTCGAATGTCATGGAACATCCTGGGGTATCCCGTCTACAGTATGAAAATGGTGACCTAATCCTTTATTGACTTGAGTTCGATCCACGGATTGTAACCAACGGTTACAATTACAAAACTTGTCGGCTCCACCGCAAGCCAATACCACGGTTCGAAACCATTTAATTTTTCTGTGTGTCAATTATTTCATAGAGTGAGTGCCTGCTTTCACTCACCAGTGACAGATGTGGCACTCACGTTCCATTCCCATTCAGCCCATCTGAGTAAAAATTTGTTGACAGCGGTTTGAAACACTGGGAGAAATGCCTACCCCAGCATAAAATAATAAATGAAACATAGATGGCGCCAATTAACAAAACTCAAGAAAGATAAACGAAAGGTAGAAGCACAGACAAACAGACGTAACACTTGCGAAATTTCCATCGACCACGCTTTTAACGATCATTTTAAATTTTCATAGTTGTGGCTTTCACAACCAGAGGCGCGCGCATCGTTTTTGTTCGCGTTTGACGTTTCACACTAGCGCCTTCTGTTGACGATATTGCACAACACAGTGATTCGTGCAACTTTTCCACCAGGTGGTGGTAGTGTGAACTGGGCGATGGATTTCCATGAAAATCGTTCAAGGTGTTACGTCTGTTTGTCTGTGGTAGAAGGTTTGATGAAACGTCAATCATCGGTTATTTTTCCCGATGGTTGCCCTTCGTTTCTTGTTCTACGATATACGATAAATCCTCAGCCCAACCGAGAGCATCTTTCTATTCTGTCGCCGACCATACAGTGAAGTAGTGCGCGTCGTGTGTCAAAACTAATATCTATGAGATAGTAAAAAAAAGGTTCTTAAATACGCTAAATAGTACGGTGGTGAAGTACGGAAATTGTGCCTAAAAAGAAAATAGTACGTACGACCAATACCGTTTAAAGCTGGAAAAAAGCCTTTCTACAATCGTCGTTATACCCAAAAATAAGATAGAAAAAGGTCCTACAGAGGGCCTTTTTCTTTTCTCCTGGATTCCCTCGGGAACCGTCTATTCTACTCGGTAGGAAGCAAGTGTTCGTCTGGCCAATTGGATGCGCACGAAAGAGATTCACGATTATTCAGAGGTCTCGACAGAATCCAGCCAGTCGCTTCCGAAGGGTCATACCACGCCACCGGTGGCCGCCGCCATTGGTCGTGCCCGCCATTACGTTCCTCGAGGTGATTCCAGACGTTTCCACCATTGAAGGCTTCAATACACCGAGAACAAAGACGAGTCCGCCATCGCTGATCGGCCATCTTGGGGCCTCCAGCTAGACCCAAGCTACTCGTCCGGCTTCCGTAGCGAGCATTCTGCACGTCGTGGTCAGTTCTCTGAAGCCCCGCCCGCCGGTTACATAACAGCCTGAAGCCAGTAGCACCAAACCGCAGCCAAAAGTGTCCCTCTAGGACCTCCACCATCCAAGCCACCAAACCGCCGCCAAAAGTGTCCCGCTAGGACCTCCACCATCCAAGCCACCAAACCGCCGCCAAAAGTGTCCCTCTAGGATCTCCACCATCCAAGCCACCAAACCGCCGCCAAAAGTGTCCCGCTAGGACCTCCACCATCCAGGCCACCAAACCGCCGCCAAAAGTGTCCCGCTAGAACCTCCACCCTCCAAGCCACCAAACTGCCGCAGAAAGTGCCCCGCCAGGACCCTACCGTCAACAGAAGCCAGCATCATCCTCAATACACCGGACTCCTCCGGGTGTGTCTGCGTTCAGTGTTCCTGAAATGGGCAGGCCGCCCCCCACGCAAGTATACCCTATTTAACGTGATGTCCTTAGGGCCCATATAGGAGGATAATAAATCCAATTATGTAGCGTTTAAGTAAGATGGTGTTAGGCAGTATTATTTACACGAGCACATCCTTGGTTTGATAAGGTATTTCTTTGTGTTATCGTTCCTCGGGCTTGAAAAGGAGCCTTCAGGCCTCTTCACTATTGGTCATACGGTTGGTTTGATTCTCTTGTAGGCTTTTGAGTAATTTACAAGAAACAACTTTCGTTTAAAATTCTTTTTGTTGGGGTCATCACTGGGGTACGCATTGCACTCCAACTAATTCCCGTTGGTTAGTGAGTTCCTCAGATTCTGTATTTGGAAGGGACTATGTTCTAATTGGAAAATTCGACCCTGACTTGTAAATCTTATTTACAAACGATTCGAGCTAGTTTCAGGATTCATCCCTTCATCAACGGTAAAAAAATCATTTAGTTCGGTTCACTGGTTTCCGAGATATAACAGTTCAGAAATTAGTTGCCTAAAAATAGTGTTTTACTAGAACGACTCCAGCTTAGCGAAAGATCAACCAAACCAGCTCAAATTTGTATCATTGATGCACATGTAATAGGTTGACAAACAGTCAAAATTATTGATGCACTCTATGAAAAGTTACAGCATGTAGAATTATTTTGTTAGAGAAAAAAAAGTTGCTCATCCGAAACATTTTGGCCACCCCTCGTACACTACGCGCTCGTATGGCAGCGAGACACAAAACACTATACCTTTACTTCTACTGCTTCGATCTTTATAAAAATTTGACAAAGTATTTCTGGAACCTATACTTTAAGACAAAATAATTAAAAACATCATGTTTTTCGTAACCCGAACATATAAAGCCCCTTAAATATTCGCTAAATCCATGCATACTGAAGTCTTTCGGATTGTAAGGCTGATGTACAGCTCTCTGAGTCTGTAATCAAGATCTGGTGTTGTGGCGCCAACGATAACGGCCGCGACCTCGGCAGAAAAAAAAACGAACATTGCTTTGGCAGATCCCTGCTGTCAAGCTTTCCAGAGTAACATCCATATCAACACCCTGTGAAACCAGCAATCCAGCGAGGTGTAGGTATCGTCGCTGATGATTGTCGTACTTAGTACGAAGAACAGTGTATATTTCCGTACAGGAAATTTTTCGTCAAAATAATTTTTCATTTGGCATTTGGCTTATAACTTTTTTATGCGTCAATCAGAAACACTGAAATTTTGACAAATCATGAATCATATAATAAAGCTCCATTAGCAAAATTTTTAGCGAGATCGAATAAGTTTTCTGAAAGTTATAGAACTTTTAGTAAAACTTATAAGATTTTTGAACACATTTTTAAAACATTATATCTCAATATGTACTCGATGATTTTTTTTTTGTGTTACATCTTATATCTGAGGTTTTCATATGCATCCATTTTTGGGGTTTTATATTCACTTTAAAAAATATGAAAAATTGTTTGATACACTGTAGTTCGGCGTCGGATTGTCGTGGGCTTTGAAACAATGTTTTGTATCTTGCTCTTACATTCGAATTCGAACTTTAACCTGCGCCAGTCGCATAGAGCTTGCTGACGTTTATTAACCTTTCTCTTTCAAACACTCAGGCGGAATAGGATTTGTTGTCATCAGGAAAGGTTTCCCGATGAAAACAAATCCTATCCCGCCTGCATGCTTGAAAGAGAGATGTGAATATACGTCAGCAAGCTCTATTCCAAGGTTTTTATATAATGGAAGGTTAAGCAGGACGTTTAGTTTGTGGGGAAAAGCAGAGGAAGCCAAATTTCAAAGGAATTTTGTGAAGGGGGGGGGGGGGGTGTTTGTTTTCAGAATTTCTCACGGTAAAAAAATAATGGCCGCTCAGCCAGTTTTGACATCTAAGACTACCTTAGAATATGTAAATACCTTGCTCTATTCTGCGAACGATTGACACTTGGTGATTGGTAGTATTGTGACACCGGTAGTGTGGTGGAGTGAACTGTTAGCTTTTTCTAACAGGTAAGTTCCTGCGGTATGCTTCACTATAGCGATAGCCTTGCAACGGACCTGCTTCAACGCAGGTGGCGTCGGCTGGCGAAGACGGGAGGAGGTTGGAGATAATCCTGAAATAGCGGTTGTTCATCGACTAGAGCGTTCTGATCGAGTTGTAAGTAGACTGCGATCGACAGAAATCTCTAGGATTCGACGGTTTTTCGTAACGAAATCGACAAGCTCCTACTGATTGCCAAATTTTCCATAGTGACTCCCACGCCGACACCCTGAGAATACAGCGACGCATTGGTATAGAGGTAGTTCGGCAACGCATTGTAGTAGTTGAATAGAGCTGTCTTCGGCTTTGGAATTGTTTTGTATCTCGCATTTGAAGTTTGGTTTAACTTTGACTGGCGCCAATTTAACTCTCCGGATCAGTGGAACTTGACGTTTCTTGGTAGTATGACACCAGCAGAGTTGTGAAGTAGACTGTTTGCCATTTCTAGCAGGTAGGTTCTGGTATTTCCTGCGGTATGTTCCGCTATTATGATGGCTTTGCAGCGGAGGCCCGCAACTATTCGATACCGAAAGAGCAGCAGGCTTGCTTCGACACAAGCGACGTCTGTCGGCGTATAAGGAAAAGGCCGGAGATGATCCTGAAATACCGGTCTTCGAAGACCCCATTCATTAAAATTAGTAATAAGGTAACTGAGATTACCGATCCTTGTGGCCCTCCCAGAAAGAATCCGATTAGCTTTCCCCTTTTATGACCCTGAAGGTACGATCCGTTAAAAAGTTACTAGCGAGGCTCTAGAGAATCGAAGTCTTGAAGGCTGCTAGCTCAGCAAACTATCCGCCAAGACCGCTAGCAATGGTAACCAGGTCCGCTGTGCTGGTCCCATCCAAGTGGAAGGTGGCTGGCGCAGCAGTGTTACGCAGGGATCTCAGCCTCGATTCTCTGCTTGGATAATTGAGGGCCACACGCTTGTCGGCTCCAAGTACTTTTCTACGAACTTTAGCTACCCTTTTAATCTCGCGTACCACGAATGTAGTGCTTCACGACCAGGATTACTCCCGGATTTTGAAATAGACAACTTCGTCGCCTATGCGAGAAGACCAGTAAACTTGGTAATGTCCTTCGGGCCAGAGGTTTGTAATTCGTCAAGCTAGATCGCAGATTCAGTGGGGACGCCTCGTCGTAGTAGATGCATCGGGGTGTAACATGTAGTGGTCTCTATCATATAGGTTTGAGTTATGGCTCCATAATAGTGCTAGATGTCAGACAAAGGAGACGTTAATCGCGGTCAAGTGAGGTCCGCTGAAGTACGTTGGAGAGCCGCTGTTGAGGATGGCACCGAAAGCATCGTAGAAAGTGCCAGTGAAGGGCGTAACCTTTGGGAATTTAAAGTCAATAAAACATAAAGAAGAAATAGCGTTAAACAAATGATCTCATGCAAATGAACATAGATCTGTCAGGGAACCCATCCAAATGCATCCGGAGATGCAGACGGAACCCCATTACTGAAATGCACATCAATCTACGTTGGCAATTTGAGTCCGTACGCGTTATCCTTTTAAATATCAATTTTATTGCTCCGCCCCTCTGCTAAAGCTTGAGAGGATTTTAAACGTCTGTTTTTTTGCTGACGGGATGTAAAATCTCCGGAAACGTCCAAGCTGAAGGTGAAGAGGAGACAAAGACTGCAGCAATTCGCCAGACCGAAAAGGTTTGCGTAGAAAGCAGTTTTTTTTCTGTTGCATGGGAACCGGTTCTGGTGTCCGTCCATCCGTTGTTCAAGAGTAAATTGCCAAAAATTAATAGCTTGCAGAAGAGCATGGCGAACAAAGTTAATTTGTTCCTTTTTACTTCCTTGCTCACCCATGCATGGACAAATATTTCTTACCATAGAGTTAGTTGCAGGTATTTTCATTCCTTTTGCTCTCGAGGATAGTGTTATCGTTCAACTTGTTTTAATCCATGTTATTGGTGGATTCGTGCAGAAAGAACCATCATCGAAATTTATCAATCGAGCATTAGAGGTGCTGTGGTTAGATATCCACTTCGATAAATCTTATGGAATTTTGCAATTAAAAAAAAGTAGAGTTATCCGTTCTATTCATGGATTTATGGGTGAACGCGCTACAACGGATCAGGTGTTCGCCATCCGCCAGGTGTTGCAGAAATGCCGCGAATACCCACACATCGCTATCATCGATTTCAAATCGGCATATGATACAATCGATCGAGAACAGCTATGGCAGATTATGCACGAATACGGATTCCCGGATAAACTGATACGATTAATCAAGGCGACGATGGATCGAGTGATGTGCGTAGTTCGAGTATCAGGGATACTCTCGAGTCCCTTCGAATCTCGCAGAGGGTTACGGCAAGGTGATGGTCTTTCGTGCTCAATGTTGAACAGATCGCGTTAGAAGGAGAGCGGGGATAAACACGAGTGGAACGATTTTCACGAAGTCCGTTCAGCTGCTTGGTTTCGCTGATGATATTGATATTATAGCTCGGAAATTTGAGACGATGGCGGAAACGTACATCCGACTAAAAAGTGAAGCTAGACGATTCGGATTAGTCATTCATGTGTTGAAGACAAAGTACATGATGGCAAAGGGCTCCAGGGAGGAATTACCGCGCCCGCCACCCCGAATTTATTTCGACGGTGATGAAATCGAGGCGGTTGAAGAATTTGTGTACTTGGGCTCACTGGTGACCACCGACAACGACATCAGCAGAGAAATTCAGAGGCGCATTGTGGCAGGAAATCGTGCTTACTTTGGATTCCGCAGAACTCTACAATCGAATAAAGTTCGCCGTAACACGAAGTTGACTATCTACAAAACGCTGATTAGACCGGTTGTCCTCTATGGGCACGAAACATGGACCCTACGTGCAGAGGACCAACGCGACCTTGGAGTTTTCGAACGGAGGGTGTTGCGTACCATCTACGGCGGAGTGCAGATGGAAGACGGGACTTGGAGAAGGCGAATGAACCACGAGCTGCATCAGCTGCTGAGAAAACCAACCATCGTCCATATCGCGAAAATCGGGAGGCTACGGTGGGCGGGTCACGTCATCAGGATGTCGGATAGCAACCCGACTAAAATGGTTCTCGAGAGTCATCCGACCGGTACAAGACGACGTGGAGCGCGGCGAGCTAGGTGGGTTGACCAAGTGGAGGACGATCTGCGGACCCTACGCAGAGTGCGGAACTGGAGACGCACAGCCATGGACCAAGTGGAATGGAGACGACTACTATGTACAGCAGAGGCCACCCCGGCCTTAGCCTGATCGGTAAGGTAAGTAAGTCATGCAGTTTTTTATATTAATTTTTTTGTGTTTCAGGTAAGAAAAATGTGAGTCCTTCGTAAAAACACTTTCTGCCAATTGTGTGAAAAGTCTGGAATAACACTTCAGCTATTTCTAAACCCTGCTGATACTACGGCAACAATAAAGGTAGCTTTTAGCGATTTAAATCTTGGTGCTTCACAACTCTAAATATCTTGTTTTAGTCAATATTGGCATCAGAGCACCAATGAACGAATTACGCTGAATGCGATATATACGTCTAAATTGGCAAAGTATTTAAACTATCGCCGTCAAATTTGCAAGCAATCAGAGCATCGAGGCGTATCAACATTGCTGCACTCCAGGACCGACAAAAAGTCATCTTCCCGAAACAAAACTTCTCAAGCAACGCTTCGTTCTCATTTGGTCCCGAGCGACTGAACTCAGCAGAGCAGCAAGACACCATTAGCTGAAACCGGGCGGGTGTAAAACGGAAATGCGCGCCCTATCTCTTCGGTTTGGCGCTTTCCTTCTTGTGAGGCCACACTACTACTGCGCGCAACGGGAGTACTATAGAGGTAAGAATCATGACCACCATCGTCATCGTAGCGGCTCCGGTGGTTGTGTTTTGTTTACTCATTGGGTGGCTCGCACTTTTTGCTTCGAATAGCACAAGCTCTAATGGCCAAACCGCAAAAGAGTCCCATCGCAACGGTAGCAACAAGCGCTTCCGGTCTCTGTCTCTATGCGGCGAAACATTTTAAAGTATCAAATAAACCGGGGCTTGGCACCACCAACAGGGGAGGAAAGCGTTCTCTAGCATAAAGTGCATGCAATTATTTCCTATGCATTCGAGTGAACCCCAGCTCGGGGCACACACACAAAGAGTGACTGCTTACTCAGAAAACGTGCTGGTCCGCTGTGCTTTGACTGGGATCGAACATGAAAATGCACAAATCTGGCCGGGGAAAAAACCGCAAAAAATCTCAAACTGTGAACAATTAAAATTGTGCAACAGACGGTGCTTCCGATTATGGTGTGCATCGTTTCCAGCGCATGGGTGGCAGCTAATTTGCACTCCATAGAACTGCAATGGGATGGACGTGATTGGATTTTTTTTTTTATTTCTCGATAGGACGTCACTTCAATTCAATCAATTTGTTGCCATTGTCGTACGCCGAAGCGTACCGGAAGGCCACGTGACATCTCTATTTAAATTTTCGCCGCAATGTTGAAAAATATTAATTTACTCGGTGTTATGGAAATTTCGAAGTTCCATAATTGCAAGTTTTGGGGTTCAATCATATGGTAAGTGGGGGCAGGATGGGTCACCTAAGAAATGGATCCCTATAACATTGTGAATATAAATAGCATTTCTCTGTTTTCTATCACGACTTCCAGATACACTAGTCAGCTATGATATAAGGGTATAGAAAGGTCATACAGTTTCAAACCTGCTTCTTGACAAACAATTGTCAAAACATGACCCATCTTGCCCCACCTCATTTCTACGGGGGCAAGATGGGTCAGCTATCAGAAATTCGATTTTTCTCCAACAAAAAATACTAGATCTTCTATTTTTTCTCTATACATCTAAGCTTCACATACGTACAGATTACATGAAAGAGGTGTTGAAACATATCGGTAGATTATTCTCAGAAATAGAATATTTTTATTCAGGTAGCCATATAAAACTTTGAAAACTTATATTTTTTGTAGAAAAATATTGAAAATATGTTCACAAATTTTCAGCGCTCTAGTCGCTTTGATAATGTAGGTCACATAATAGCCTTTCTATGAAAAATAAAACATTTTTAAAAACTATGCAAACATACCGAAAAATTAGGGTGACCCATCTTGCCCCGTCTACACATTATACGTAGTTATATGGAATGTATAGCATAAGGAGTATAACGAAACAATATTTTATTTTTTTTCTGCGTAAGGAACGTAAAGAATTTTAAAAACAATATATCACTTTTTTGTGTATCCACGTCGTTCATATGGGAAAATTATAGAAAGATTCAAAAAATAAATAGTACGGTTGAAAACGGTACTGACCCATCTTGCCCCCTGACCCATCTTGCCCCCACATACCATATATTAGCCGAGATGCTCGAATCTGACCCCGTAGTGTCTGCCCATTTGCTACATCAGTTATTCCGCAACATCTGGAGCACCCTGGAGCTCTGACCTTAGCAAATTCCTACCTCAATCAACGGGGCAGTCGATGGTGGCAGGGGCAGGAGTCCAGGATCTTAACGATCCGTCCCCCATCCCCTGGATCTTCTGCTAGTTGGAGAGTTTGCCTAAGATGTGGTAGAGTTTGACAGTGAACTTATGAAAAGTCGCAGAAATCCGTAAGCTGCTGGGTTAAAGCAAATCTGTGCCGTTTAAGGACAGACTTGTTAGAATCCCAATATGGCCGCCACAATGGCCGAATTTGGCACCTACTCACGATTTTGAGGGCACAAATCTCTTCGTAAACAAAACCAGCGCACCTGAGCTTTTTATTTTAAGCTTATTAACTCCTAAACTACCAAGGGTCCAAAAAAAGTCGGAAGTCCAACTTTGACAAGGTATTTCTCGGCCGTCTTTCAACCGATTTCAAAACTTTTTTTTGAGATGGAACCGGATAGGTTTCAAGATCATCGTCCATTTAAAAAAATATAAAATAGATGCGTCTACCCAAAGTTATTAAGCAAAAGGCACTTCCTAGTTTTTTTGAGAGCGCATTTTTTGCGCACATTGATCAATAAAACATTTTTTTAAAATACCCTATTTTTCACATAAAATAAGCAATAAATCAAAATACAAAGCGATGCCATATAGTTTTTTTGGTCTTAAATTGTTCGTAGGATTGTACTCGACATTTTTGATGAACAATGAAAATGTTCTAATTACACTCTTATTTTGTTCTAGCCGGAAAACTACGAAAATTCCATACTTTTTACACAAAGTATTCAACAAAACTATATTTAAAACAATAACATGTAGTTTTTTAGCCTTGAAATGTTCGTAGCAGTTTGGGGGACATACTTAAAGAATAATAGTGATGTTTTTATTACACTCAAATTTTGATTCACTCAAAAATCAACGAAAGTACCACATTTTTCACGCAAAGTGCTTATCAAATAATGCAAAGTATTTTTTTTACCTTTAAATTATTCGTGAAAGCGTACTGGACGTTCTTGATGAGTAATAGTGACGTTTTCATGACACACTTAATTTATTTTACTCGGAAAGCTACAAAAATATTATAATTTTTATACAAAACAGTCAATAAAACAAAATTTAAAGCCATAACATGTAGTTGTATGGCCTTAAATTTTCCGTTACAATGAACTGAACCTATTTTTGATAAAATGTTGATGTTTACATTACACTAATATTTTGTTTTATAAAAAAATGTACGAAAATACCACAAAAAAGCGAATAAGTCAAAATTTAAAGCAATGATACGTAGTTTTTCAACTTTGAATATATCGTAGTAGTTTAGTGGATTCATTTGAACAACCTTAGTGATGTTTTTATTACACTCATATTTTATATTACTCAAAATACTAGGAAAATACTACATTTTGCACACAAAGTAGGCATCAAATAAAAATTGGAGTCAATAATGCATTATAATTTTTTTTGCCATGAAATTATTTGTAAAAAAGTACTAGACTTGTTTGATAAACAATAGTGATCTTTCAATTGCACTCGTTGTTTTCTAAATTTGTTTATAAAAAAATAAAAAACAACTCAAATAAAGAGAACTTACTATGCGCAGCATACAGTCACATGTTAATGTACCGTAAAAAATATGTTTTTACACAGATAATTATTTTTGATAGTTAAAAGCACTGAGATTTTCACTCAGGTGGAGTACTGACTCAATTTGTTATTTATAATTTTATAAAATTCTTCATGTTTTTATACAATAAATTAACCTAACATGTTTCATACGGCTTTTCCCATCATGCTGATACTCTTTGCGTTGCAATCTGTAATATTTTTTGGGATTCAATGCCAGAGCAAAGTTTCCCCAAAATGAAAATGTGATTCTCGCTCATATGAAAAAAATATATTGATCTCCCGAAAACAATTAAAACTGTCCAATCCTTACATTGCAATTATAACTAAGACACCAGTACTTGTTTTAAAATTATTAAATCAGGAAAAATGCATGGAATAATATATTAGGGAAATTTGCTGAAAAACTATCAAAGCTACCCCGTTTTACGGTATTGCATCAGAAACTCTTCTATATACATTTGTTTTTCAGAAATTTCCCAAAAGGTGCATTTATATTTTATGACATCTTTCAAAGATTCTTTCAAAATATTTCGTCGTGGGTTCTTTTCGAAAATCTTTCAAAAATAATCCAGAGATTCCTTCAGGGATATTTTCAAAAACATCGGATTCATGCGGAATTTATTTAGGGGTTCTTTTTCTCGAGGAATTCTTTTACAAAACTTTTGGAATGTTTCCGTGCATTATTCCTTTGGGTTTTCATCAGAAATTCCTCTAGCGATTGCTTGATAAATTTCTCCAAGGACTCCTTTGGAATATTATCATATTTTTTCAGGAATCTCTTTTTTTTTCCTGGAGCATTTTTGAAGTTAGTTTTCTGGCTTTCTCCAGTTCTCTCAAGTTTCCATCATAGTTCTCATGCAAAGTTTTTTTCTTTTATTAGCTCCCATTAATAGTTCATTCCGTGGTTTTTCGATATTTTTTAGAGATTTCCGATAATTACTTCTGGAATTTCTGCCAAAGAGTTTTCCGATATTTCTCCTGAATTTCTTAGCAGGTTTTCATCCGGAGTTTCTCCCGGGATTTCTCTTAGAGATTTTCAGAGTTCTTTCATGAATCTTCTAAATATTTCCTGCCAGAGTTTTTTCCGAGATTTCCCAGTTCTTTTCAGGATTACTTCAGAAGTTTCTCTCGCAATCCTCATTGCATAATTTCTCGCAAAAATCACGTGGATTCATTCCAACATGTCTCCGGTTATTTACAACAATGAATTTTGTAGGTTATCTCAGGCAGGAGGTTTTCCGAGAAACACTTCTAGAAAAGTACAGTACTGGACGCATTGACCGATTTTCATACAAAATGCTTAAGTTTGCAAACTCCGAGAGTAATCTCAGGTGAAACTTAAAAAAAGTTTTTGTAAAACCTTTGTAAAATATCCCGGATGTAACTTCTGCAGAAATCCGGGGAAAAACTCCAGAAAAAAATCATTGAAATAGCTTAAAACTTCGGGAGAAATCCCAGAAGCAATTCATTCAGAAAACTCGTGAAAAACTCCTTTAAAATCCGGGAGGAGCCTCAGTTGAAATCCCAGCAATAGTTTCTGTAAAAACCTTAGAAATCCCGTAAAAATCTCATAGAGAAGTACCAATAGGAATACCGGAAGAAATCGCGAAAAACCTTCAAGAGAAATTCCGAGAGAAATTCTACGACAACATCTGATGTATATTCCCGGAGAAAAGAGAATAAATTCCACGAAAATTTGTTTGTGCAAAACGCAGGAGGAAAAATCCAACGAGAGACTCTGAGAGCAAATATGGGAAAACCTCTGGAAGAAAATCTATAGGATTCTCATAACAACATTCAGGAGACAATATTTGGATTTCAGAAATCCTGCAATATTCTCCAGGAATTTTTCCGGAAAGAACTGTTTGAATCTAGAGTAAAAACGTCGATAGGAATACGAAAGAATCTCCGAGAGGAATTTGAAAAGGAATCCCAAGAAACAGGAATGAAAGAAGGCTGAAAATCTCTCTAAAAAAGACACATAACTTAACCTTGACTTTGGAAACCAGTTAAGTTCGTATTTTTTTTTCAATTTCACGGGATTTCCGTTTATTTTTCGGTGATTGCTACTGCATGTTCAGGGGACGCAAATGGACTCAAATAAAAACAAATAAAAAAAATCCCTGGTGAATTTTCGGTTTGCCTTGTATTTTTTCCAGGTAGTAGACAACCTGAAACTGGTACAAAAAAGTCAGTAATAGAAATCTGCATGTGTTTGTTTTGAATTTTGTATAATTGGCTATTTTGTGTGAAAAATATGGCACATTCGTGATTTTTTAGTAAAACAAAACGTGGATGTGATGTGAACATCAAAATTTTATCAAATACATGTCTAGTACATTCCAACGAAAAATTTTAAGACTAACAACTACATGTCATTGGTTTAAATTTTGTTTTATTGACTATTTTGTAAGAAAACTATGGTATTCAAAAAACTTATTTGGTAAAATGAATTAAGAATGTCACGAAGGCGGTATTGTTCAACGTTCATCATTTCACGAAAAAATTTAAGCCAAAAAACTAGAATGCATTGCATTATATTTTTATTTGTTGACTACTTTGTGTGGAAAATGTGGTATTTTCCTAGTATTCCGAGTGAAATAAAATATGAGTGTAATAAAAAAAATCACTAGGATTGTTCAAATAAACCTCCTAAACTACTACGATAAATTCAAAGTTGAATAACATATAATACATATCATTACTTTAAATTTTGGCTTATTCGCTTTTTTGTGATATTTTCGTACATTTTTTCATAAAACAAAATATTAGTGTAATGTAAACATCAACATTTTATCAAAAACAGGTCCAGTACATTGTAACGGAAAATTTAAGGCCATACAACTACATGTTATGGCTTTAAATTTTGTTTTGTTGACTGTTTTGTATGAAAATTATGGTATTTTCGTAGCTTTTCGAGTAAAATAAATTAAGCGTGTCATGAAAACGTCACTATTACTCATCAAGAACGTCCAGTACGCTTTCACGAATAATTTAAAGGTAAAATACTACTTTGCATTGTAAGCCATCATTTTTGTTAACCACTTTGCGTGAAAAATGTGGTACTTTCGTTGATTTTTGAGTGAATCAAAATTTGAGTGTAATAAAAACATCACTATTATTCTTTAAGTATGTCCCCCAAACTGCTACGAACATTTCAAGGCTAAAAAACTACATGTTATTGTTTTAAATTTAGTTTTGTTGAATACTTTGTGTAAAAAGTATGGAATTTTCGTAGTTTTCCGGCCAAAACAAAATAAGAGTGTAATTAGAACATTTTCATTGTTCATCAAAAATGTCGAGTACAATCCTACGAACAATTTAAGACCAAAAAAACTATATGTCATCGCTTTGTATTTTGATTTATTGCTTATTTTATGTGAAAAATAGGGTATTTTAGCAGTTTTTTGAGTAAGGTAAATTATCAGTGTACTGCAAAATCACTAATTTTGCATAAACATGTTCACTTCAGCTGTACGCATGATTTAGAGTCGAAGAAACCATAAGTCATCGCTTTAAACTTTGTTTTATTGATCAATGTGCGCAAAAAATTCGCTCTCAAAAAAAACTAGGAAGTGCCTTTTGCTTAATAACTTTGGGTAGACGCATCTATTTTATATTTTGAATCTTGAAACCTGTCCGGTTCCATCGCAAAAGAAAGTTTTGAAATCGGTTGAAAAACGGCCGAGAAATGCCTTGTCAAAGTTGGACTTCCGACTTTTTTTGGACCCTTGGTAGTTCGCGGGAGTTTTTACCCCCTCGGTAGTTTAAGTGTTAAAAGTGAGCAAGAACAGAATAATTAAACGCATTGTTGTTTGAAGCTTGCTTCTTGAGACTTGTGCGTCTGAAATTTTGATGCACTGTTGAACCGGGATTTCAAGACGTTTGTCCTTAAAGCCCCCTAGCCCAAACATTGTCAATTAGCGCATTAGGATCGATTTCAGTACTTCTGCTCCCTTTTTCTGGCTCTACGTTTTGACTGGAACTTAGATTGCATTTTGTCAACGTAGTGTTCTTTGAGCAATTCCACAGTTATTAATTGAATGGCTAACTTTGCGACGGCGGTCAACAGAATATAGACTAGAAGACGACGATGAGCTGACATTCGTGCTATTCTGGAAGGGTGGTATCGACTTGAAACGGCGAGTGGACTAACAGCGGGCAGTCTACCTTCATCCCGTTAAAACCTTAGCAAGCCTTATGGTACATTCAACATTCGCTACCTAAGGTGGTGGAAGTAGGCTCAATTAGCCATTATATAGCCTCCCTGCTAACATATGTAGCGCCGACGTAGCATCCGACCATCATCTCCTAATCGGCGAGATCCGACTGCGCATTGCTAGGATCCATCGTCAGGAGGAGAAAATCGGGCGCCGGTTCAACACACGCCGATTGGAAGTCGCTGCGGTGAAAAGGTCCTTCGTCGAGGAGTAGATAGAGAGCCGTGCTGCGGATATTCCAGAAGGTGGAAGCGTAGAAAATCAATGGAGCGCCATCAGGAACGCCTGCATCGCCACTGCCGAGAATAATTTGGGTGAGCTACGCACCCGTAGAAAGTAGTGGATCACAGATGATACCTGGAGGAAAATAAAGGAGCGAAGGAACGCCAAAGCCGCAATAGAGCGAGCGAAAACACGAGGAGCCAAAGCCGTAGTCAGTCAGCGGTATTCGGCTCTCGAAAAGGAAGTGAAGCGCTCATGTAGGCGGGACAAAAGAGCGTTGGCGGACTCCCTAGCTGACGAAAGCGAGAAACCCGCAAATATCGGCGACATTCATCTCCTGTACGATGTCTCACGTCGCCTGAGTGGGACTAAGATGAATGTTACGATTCCCTTTAAAGACACATCTGGACAGCTGTTTACCGACCCGGCTGTCCAGCTGAATCGCTGGTTCGAACACTTTGGAAACCTTCAACAACACCTCAGCATGATCTGCCAAGACACATCATTGCAGGAGATAGAAACAGCCATCCATAGCGTGAAATCGAATTGGGCCCCGGGGGTCGATCGCATATCAGCCGAGATGTTCAAAGCTGGCCTCGTAGTATCTGCACAACTGCTGCATCAATTATTCTGAAACAAATGGGAAACCGCGACATTTCCGGTCGACTGGATGCAAGGCGTCTTAGTAAAGGTACCAAAAAGGATGACCTGACTGTATGCGATAATTGGCGAAGTGGCAAAGTAATCCTTAACCACTGGAGAAGATTGATGCAACTCTCCGGCGGAAGCAAGCTCCGTATCATCTTGGACCAAATCAATGAATTCCAAGAATCTCTCTACCTGGTGTTCATTGATTAGGAAAAAGCTATCAACCCTTATAATCACGAAAACATGGGAGCCCTTGGGCGCAAGGTTGTCCCTGAGAAAATTATCAGCCTCATTGAAGCACAGTACAGGGCATTTTCGTGAAGAATACTGCACAACGGTGTCTTGTCCGATCCCATCCGGGTCATTGCTGGAGTAAGGCAAGGATGTATCCTATCACAGCTGCTGCTCCTCATCGTAATCCATGAGATCCTGGTAGGTGCGATTGATCGTGAACCAAATCGTAGGTTGCTGTGGTAGCCCATTACCATGGAGCACCTAAACTGGCTGATGACGTTGCTGTCTTACGGCGCCGACATAGTGCCGCTTCAAAGTGAGAGTGGGAGTGCGCGTCCAAAGGATTTTCGTGGATTTGCTGTTGTTGATATTCTTTTTTGCGGCTTCGCACACGCGCACTCTCACTATCACTCTGATAAGCAGAGTAAGCTCGATGATCTTGCCGATCGCTCTGCGGCAGCAGGTCTTACCATCAACGTCAACAAGACCAAATCGTTGGATGTAAACACGGTCAACCCTTCCAGCTTCACGGTAGCTGGGCAAGCAGTGAAGAACGTCCAAAGCTTCTGTTGCACCGTGTATCAGGAGTTTAGACTGTACTCGGACAGAACCGTGAATCGCTTGCGATAAGACCTCTCCTCAGATCAAGACATGGCAAGGTTGTAGCACTTCACTATTCCAACTATTTTCGACGGCAAACTTCTGATGTCACGACGCACAAACCAACACACTCCATGCCAATCAACCACAACATGAGTCCAGCTAGTAAAATCAGTATTAAGTCTATGCTTCTAATATCGTGGTCGATGTCATCAAAAGCCGATAGCGACAGAAATTCGGGAGCGAAAGTTGGGGTTGGTCGGCCACACTTTACGCAGAAGCGGGAACGGAATCTGCAAACAAGCGTTAGATTGGAACCCAGAAGGACATCGCAGCAGAGGAGGACCCAGAGGCTCATGGCGGCGCAGCCTCAATAAGAAAATAAAGGAAGTCGACAGAAATTTGACCTGGCCACAGGTCGAGGCTATGGCTGGCAATCGTCCAAGATGGAGATCTTTCAATTCGGCCCTCTGCACCACCATGAGTGCTCAGGACTGAAAGTAAGTTAGTAGTCTCTAACTTGTAAACACAACATATGATAACGAAAACTATCGACCCTCTCAATCACGAAATCATGTAATGTAAGGATATCCCTGAGATAATAACCGGCTTCATATAAGCATAGTTCGAGGCATTTCCGTTCAGAGTTCTGCACAACACAGCCTTGTGCGATTCCATCAGGGTCGTCGCTGGAGTGAGGTAAGGATGTGTACTATCGTCGCTACTGTTCCGTACATCGTAATCGTCAAGATCCTGGTACGTGATCGCTAGCCTAAATTGTGGGTCACTGTGGCAGCCCATTACCATGGAGCTGACTGGTGACGTTGCTCTTCTAGATAAACGGCGCTCCGATATGCAGAGTACGTTTAATGATCTTGCCTATCACTTCTCAGAGATAGATCTCATCATCAATGTCAACAAGACTATCGTAAAGATTTTAACAAGGAAAAATCTTCCAAATTTAACGGTAGCTGGGCTAGCAGTGAAGAATGTTGAAAGATTCCACGACAACCAGCGCACGAACAAAATCTCATTCAAATTGTAGAATACCGAGTCAAAAATGGTATATTTTTTCGTGTTTTGGGCTGGAAACGCTCTATCTTAAGGTGGTAGATATGTGGAAATGAAATTTGCTCATGCATCGGTTACCAAAAGGCAGGGCTTCAAAGTTGTGACAATATTTTCTAGAACACCCTATATCCCTTTCGGGACGGAGCACAAAAAAGTGAAATCTCCATACAAATGGCTCAACTTTGGCTCTCCAGAACTTTTTCCCAACAAATCAACAACTATTTATTCTCATTTGAAAGAACTA
The DNA here is from genome assembly GCF_035046485.1 of Aedes albopictus. Classification (NCBI taxonomy): domain Eukaryota; kingdom Metazoa; phylum Arthropoda; class Insecta; order Diptera; family Culicidae; genus Aedes; species Aedes albopictus. Next base: position 235,401,102 of record NC_085138.1, on the reverse strand, counting down.
CTCTTTGTCTTTCGATTTCTAGCTTTAACCATCAAGATAAATTAGAAATATGCGACAGATAAAACTTTTTCATGTTTTACGGTCTCTGACCACTTTTTGTTTACCTTGTTGTGGTAAATCCCACAGGCAACGTAAACAAAAGCTTGTTTACACACATACAAGTATAAGTAACGGCTGAATTATGGAAATTGTTTATATCACTTAAAACAAAGTCTAAACAGATGAAAAAAAGTATGCAAACCTGTTACCAGTGAACAACACAATTGTGCTGGTTCGTCACGAAAGGGATATTTACTTCTTTATTTATATTCTCGAATCTGATGTGGATGAGATGCATTGTATTATCAATAACTGCCCTGCTCGAATTGATATTGTAGATGAAAGTACACCATTATTGTGAGTATGACACTGAATTATTTCAATTAAAGTTACCGTCGACCAGTACTGCACTGATACCGCGTAAAAGTTTCTTTACCAGGAAGGAAGTTCACTCAGTTCGAACTATATACGGAACCACCGGAAATGGTGGCTGGATATATTTGAGTGGGTTTTCCGTGGCATTTGCACAGCCATGAACATAAAATGATAAAATTTTATCAAACTTTGTCCTCTGTAAAGTGGCAAGCAGAGTCCCCTTGATAGGAGAGGTCAACCTCTCCGTCCGCTTTTGCAGAGCGCTTTATTTTACTATATTAATTTTCTTGGGCTTCTGCAAAAACGCACAGCTGTCACCAAAACGAAAGGGAGAGGGAAATATTTAATCTTTTTCGAATATGCAGGCTGGAAGATTGTTGAACTTTATTTAATTTGTCGTTTACGATGAAATTGATATTCAGGTGCAGCGCAAAGGGAGATCGAAAAGTTAGATTGAACTTAGATTGAAAATGGATGTAAATTTGACAATACACAGCTAGTCCATATATTGATTTTTTTCATATCATTGAGCTCTTACCGATTTGAAGGGCCCAAATAGCTGATACGGCAAGTGCTTGGCTATGCAGCATTTTCATACTGAGGGTGACGGGTTCGATTCTCAGTCGGTCCAGGAACTTTTCGTAAAGGAAATTTCCTTAGATTTTTTAAGCATAGAGTAATTTTGTAGCTACCTCACGTTATACACATCATGCGCTCATTTATTAACTGTGGAATTATTAGGGAACTCCAAGCTGAGAAGCAGGCTTTTTCCTAGTTGGAACGTTACGCCATGAAGGAGAATAATTTATTCTTATTAAATATAATCTTACAGATTCAGTTTTTCATCTTTTTGCCTTTCTCGTACACCAAGGTGTACCGAAAGGCTATATGTTCACTCCAAAAACGAAAATTTGATAGAGCCTCCGGAGGGGTCAAGTCTTATATACCAATCGACTCAGCTCGACGAATTGAGGTGATGTCTGTGTGTGTATGTGTGTGTGTGTATGTGTGTGTACAAAAAAACTCACATCACTTTTTGGCAGTAAACCTCAACCGATTTTTTTGACCGACGGTTCATTCGACGCGGAATCTGGTCCCATTGTTTCCTATTGAAAATGGTTCAGATCGGTCCAGCCGTTCCGGAGTTATGGCCATTTAGGTGTTCCGGACCGGTACCCCAGGAAGGGGCCAGATATGAAAACGCTACAAACCCATCCATGTGGCACATCAAACTACGGCATTTTCGATAACTTGATGAATGGTAAGCAGAAAAATAGTCTCAGACCATATCTGAACCGGTAGTGTCCCGGAACCGGTTCCGGGTGTCCCGCCGGAAGTGACCAAACATAAAAGTGAACTAAACCCATGCATGCGACATATCAAACCACGGCATTTTCGATAACGTGGTGAACAGTAAGAAGGAAAACATTCTCAGACCATATCGGAACCGGTAGTGTTCCGGAACCGGTTGCAAATGTTCCGCCGGAAGTGGCCAAGTATTAAAGATAACCAAACCCATGCATGCAACATATCAAATAGTGGCTTTTTTTGATATCCTGATGAACAGTAAGCAGGTTAATATTCTCAGACCATATCTGAACCGGTTGTGTCCCGGAACCGGTTCCGGGTGTCCCGTCGGAAGTGGTCAAATATAAAATTGAAATAAAACCATGCATGTGACATATCAAACCACAGCTTTTTCGATAACCTGATGAACAGTAAGCAAGAAAGCATTCTCAGACCATATCGGAACCGGTTCCAGTTGTTCCGCCGGAGGTGGCAAAGTATAAAAGTTAGTTAAACCCATGCAAGGGACATATCAAATCGTGGCTTTTTTGATATCCTGATGAACAGTAAGCAGGAAAATATTTTCAGAACATATCTGAATCGGTTGTGATCCAGAACCGGTCAAATATCCCGAGCAGAAAAGAATAACAACTTAATAACATATCAAGGTATTTTATCTTAAATACCTGCATACCTTGATAAGCCCTACATTAGGTGGTAATAAGAGGTAAAATACCAAAAACGAATACCATAATTTTGTATGGGTAACACCTAGAAATGAACAAGTCTTGTTATTTCAATAATGAATGCATACCTAAAATTTCAAACATACTACCAAGTGCTGTGTTTGTTATTCAAGAGGTATTGAATAACACAACAATAACAATTCTTACTATTAATTTGTACATGTTTTCGATAGCTGATTTTGTTATCGAGCAGGTATTGAATAACAAAAAAATAACAACTATTGCTATTAAATTATACAGGTGTTCGATAGCTGAGTTTGTTATCATGCAAGTATTCCATAAGAAACAAATAATAATTCTAATTATTAAAATGTACCCTTTGTAGATTTTCATCTATACAAAATTTACGAAATTTGTTTGGAGCGTAGACATTGACTATTCGACAGAATTTTAATTGCTGAACAACCCAATAAGGCCATAATAAATTTTAAATTTCTCTCATGTCAAACATCCTTCGAACAATTTTAGTTGGGTCTTAGCATTTTTATGAGGGACGATTATTATACCCGCCTTGGCGAGTCAATGAGTGACAAAAGAAGAAAATGAGATTTGTTCTGGTGTAACACGTTAGAAAAAGCTGCAATTCTGTACAACACGCCAAAAACTCACTCATCGTTCACGGCAGCAGCGTGGTAGTGTTGGATGTTAGTGAGCTAGAATACTAACATTGTCGCCACAGTGGCCGCCTTTTATTCCGCTCAAATCTTCTCGAGCACACATCCGGACATACATCAAACGAAATGCTCTGAAAATGTTACTCATTGCTTGCTTACTCACAGTGATCACTGAGTTGCATTTTCAGACTAATGCGTTTACCGAATCTTCGGATTTGTGCTCGAGGCAAAACGCAATGTTTAGAATGTGGACGCTGTGAGGCCTTCGCCTTAACTGGTAAGCAAGGCTTATTCTTACAGCTAAACATGATTTAAGGACTAATCAGAAGTGTGAAAGGGGCCTTTGGAAAACTTTAGATTCTAACTCACCAGACAGCAGACCATGTCACTCGTTAATTGCGGTCTAATATATCATACGACGACGATTCTTCAATTAGGCGTAGCCAAGATAGTAGAGGTCCATCGTCATCACTAGACCAAATCCGACAACTGATATCTGCAAGCCACGTAAACTTCTTTCCTTGCCGTTTCGTCACGAACCTAAAAGTAAAGAAAATACCAACACCCAAATAAAATTCCCGTCTTACCCGTTCACTGGTGGTTCGCCATCTAGCCGCAATGTGCTCAAACCCTAACCAGCTTTCGCTGATGAAAGGCCCCCCTCTTCTGTGAACGGCAGTGCCTTGTTCAGCTGGCTACGGGATTTTGCATCGTTAGCCTTTACCGTCCACGAGGGGTAGCTAATGAGCACTCCAGCATATGCTGGCATCTGTCCGGCTGTATTGCAGATGGCGAACAATCAGCACTTCGCACATCCATGCGTTTCACACTATTCACTATTGCGGTCTGCCTCGTCTCATCTGGGTATTGGGGAGCTTCCAGAGACTACAATCAGTGCCTAGGGATTTCAGCCGCTCCAGCTCACGTTCTGCGAAAAAAAAGTTGTCAAGTTTCAACACTTTACTGTTCTTTTTGGAACTAGCTGAATCCGTATACGTATTTATAACTGAAATCCGTTAAGAACAGCGCCTTATAGCACGAGCCTAGGCTAAAAATCAAGGTAATGGTCGGTGTGGGATTCCATCCCAGGCCGTCGGCGGGATAGTCACGTGATTTAAATACTACACCAGGTCCGCTCCACTAGAGTAGACTTCACACTATAATGCAACTAAAACTACTTTTGTCTGTGACTACAACTTAACGAAATATTAATTGTCATTCAATCCATAAAGAACACCGGGGCAAGATGAAACGGGTGGGATAAGATGAAACAGCGGGTTAACATGATGTTATCTAATAATGATAAACTGTTTGAATGTCATAACACATAGTTTTTGATTCAAACAAACTTTTGGTGGATAATAAATTTTCAAATTATATTGAAATCTTGTTCAAAACTTCGCGTTTCATCTTGCCCCGGTGTACATTACAATTGTACGTACCATTGATGAAAATAGTGATAATAATTTTGACTTGAAATGAAATTAAACCATAAAAATGATGAAATGGTTGGCAAAGAAAGCTCTTAACCTTCCGTAACTCGCGCGGTTGGCCACCACTGTCAGCATCACGCTAATGCTGAGTACAAAAAGCGAGATTTTTTCAACGTGTTGTACAAAATACAACAACGCGATCGCTCGTGGGTTAAATTAATAACTGTGGAATTGCTCAAAGAACACTAAGTTGAGGAGAGGCAGGCCAAGTTCTAGTGAGAACTTAGATACATAAAGATGAAGAAGATTAAGCTATTGAAAAGTTACTGATTTCATTTATTCGGACTTATGTTGAATTCGGGCAAGTGTCGTTAAGGCAAGTGACTTTCGGGCTAGTGGTGCAGAACCCCCTTAACTATCGTGGATCAATGCAGTATATTAACTCTTATGTAGTAGACAAGGTACCCGGGTGCCTTTTTCGATTTCAAATCTCGATATTTAAATGGTGTTTGAGAATAGAAAGTTGAAACTCTGCTCGATCCAAGAACTCGTGAATACCATCTACCTCCGTTGTTGGTTTGACCGCATCTAATCTGAACACTTTTTAATTTGACCCTGTCTAAAAGCGCAGAATGGAGCTCACAAGCCAGGTTTGAGTGCCCGGGATGCCCAAACGCATCGCTGAGAGTATCGGAGGTTTGTGAACGACTGTTCATACAATTCGTGCGAAGATAGGACGATCAGCGACTATCTACACATGTAGGGTCTGGGACCATTTGGGCAGGAGGACCCATTTTGAGCACTTGCTGCTATAACTCAGTCAATTTCGAACCGATTGACTTGAACATTAATAGATATGGTACGTATCTGATCATGTCCCAAAAATCAAGTCAATCGGTTCAATATTGACTGTTATAGCAGCAAGAGCCCAAAATATGTCCTCCTTCCCAAATTGTCCCAGACCCTACATGTGTGGATAGTCGCTGAACGTCCTATCATCGCACGAATTGTATGAACAGTCGTTCACAAACCTCCGATACTCTCAGCGATGCGTTTGGGCATCCCGGGCACTCAAACCTGGCTTGTAATCTCTATTTTGCGCTTTTAGACAGCTTTTGATTAAAGAAACACTCTTAGCTCCACTAACGCTTTCAATGAGGTGTGTGGGGATCCTGGTAACTTCAACCCGGGATGTACGCTCTCTTCTGTATCTGTGGATAGACATCGCTCAAAGGCCAATACAGAAACGAGATCCACAGAAAAGCTATCAACAACGAATGAACACCATCAAGAAATGAAAGGATTCCCTCCTTTAGATTGTACTCTCTACCATCCAGTGTCCCATCCACAAAACAAGAAAAAACCACCCATAAACAGCAACAATATAAGATAGACGGAAGATAGCGGAACTTTGAAGCCACTTACCTCGACTGGCGGCTGATCCCCAGTCCTGTCAAGGATTGACAGACTGCGAGCCTGCAGACGATACGGCCACAGATTGGCTTCTCCATATGGTTCCAACATCCGGATACACCAGCACCACCGTTTTGTTTTTCCGAGGTGATTTGCAACACGAATTTCTTCCTCACACGTCGGTGACTGTCATCCGTACATGGGCACATGTTATTCTCCCTCCACGGCACAAACTTCCCATGTTTCATTATCCGATGCGGCAAGTTTTTACCAACGTCGACGCCTCTTCCAGTAACTTCCACTTCGTGAACCAGGGGCTTCCCGTCTACTTGCGCCGAAACTGCACGGCGAACACATTCTGCTCCTTTCCGAGGCGGTCTTTCACTTCGTCCGGCGATGACTTCCTCCGCGGATCAATCTCCGTCTTCGGTGGTCCTACACTAGTGCCAGAATCATTCCCAAGACTATTTTCGGGACGATAAATACTCCTCAACTTCTCAGCAACTAAATTTGGGCACAACACTTTCCACTTTTTTTTTTTTTTTTATTTGTGGTGTCTTGATGACAGACGGCTAAGACCGTTCACGGTCCATCTCGCCCTGCACGTCTTCTTGTTTTTTTCTCGCTTTTCTGCTGCTTTCCGTTATGTTTGTAGGGTATTTCGATATTGTGTGGGTTTAGACGAGGGTTTAGGTGTTTGATTGGATTTAGGATTTTTTTTCTTTATACTTGTATTTTAGTTGCTTTTAGGAAACTGACTATTTGTTTCATTTCCATTTCTTCGTTGTTTTTCAGGATATTTTTGAGCGGCTTGCAGTACTCTAGCGCAGGGAATTCGTTTCTTTGTATGTTGAATTTTGGACACATGTATAGTACATGCTCCAGGTCTTCCTTTTCCTCACAGAAATCACACTCTTCCTCTTCTTCCCACCCCCATTTGTATCTCCTTTCCTTGGTGAGTGTATGTCCTGACCTTATCCTGTTCAGGATTCTTTTCTCCTCCGATGTCAAGATTAGTCCCTTTGACCATACTGTTTTTCCAGGCTCCTCCATTATTTCAAAATGCTTTATCCCTTTCTCTTCTGATGTTTCTTTGTATCGTGTTTTCCAGCTATCCCATATTTCTTCTTTGGCCAGTGTAAGGGCGTCTGACAGTGCCAAGGATGTGAAGTCCGATTGGGTTTCTTGAGTTGCCGCTACCGCTGTTCTGTCTGCTCTCTCGTTCCCTTCTATACCTTGATGGCTGGGTATCCATTGTATTTTGATAAATGGAGATTTTTCCTGTAGCTCTTTTATTATGTTCCACGCAATGAAGTTTTCCTGTATCGTGCTTCTGTTCAGTAACATCTGACAGGCGCTGTTTGAATCCGTAAATATAACAGCCTTTCCGTAACCTTTTTCCTTTATCGATGTTATTGCCCTATCTATTGCTAGCAGCTCTGCATTCGTAATGGAATAGTTACTGCTAATTTTGTTCTTTTTGCATGCCTCTCCTGTGTTGTCTATTACAGCCAGTGAAGTTCCCTCTCTAGTTTTCGAGGCGTCCGTGTATAGCTCGCTGTAGTTTTTGTATTTTTTTTCCTTTAGCTCCAGGAAATGCTGTTTCCATTTGTCCGCACTCCAGTTTGTTTTCTTTTGCTGATCTTTTACCAGCTTTGGTTCTATTCTGTAGCTGACGTATCTGTCCGAATACTGCTTCCTTATCAGAAACGGCATGTTTTCATCCTTTGGGTGAATCTGATGGATCACGTCCGTATGCTTCATTGCTATGTGCGTTAGAAACGATCCATTGCCTTCCTGCGTTCTAGATGCTGTTTCGATAAACGGTTTAATTTGATTCCTGTGAAACGAGCTCTTTATGGCATCCCTCAGTGTGAGCAATTCGATCCTACAGTCTATCGGTAGCTGCCCTGTTTCTGCCTGTATAACGTGTATGGGGGTTGTTTTCAGGTATCCCATAGCACTTCTCAGATATGCGTTCTGGACCGTTTGTAGTTTTTTGATGTTCGTGTTCGCTGCTCCTCCGAATACCTGTGCTCCATACTCAAGCTTACTTCTGATGACCGCATTTCCTATTTTCACTAATGTTTCTGAGTTGGCCTTGGTTTTCCTTCTGCTGAGTATCTTGATTATTTTGAGTTTTTCTGTTCCTTTTCTCCTATTTTCCTCGATATGCTTCCTGAACGTTAGCGTCCTGTCCAGAATGATTCCTAGCTGCTTGTGAGTGTTGGTGATGGCGATTTTTTCTCCTGATATCTTTACTGTCATCTTGTCCACATGTTTTAAAGTGAACGGCACTGCTGCTGATTTCGATGGGTTTAGCTTGAGTTGAAGAGTTTGTAGTTTGCAGTCGAATTTACCCAAGAAGCTATTTGCTCTCTCTTCGATCTCTTCTAACGTCTTTCCTGTAACCATTACAGTGAAATCGTCCGCAAATTGTATCAGCTCACACCCTTCTTCTTGTACATCGTGGAGTTCAGCTGTGTAGATGTTGAATAGTGTGGGTGACAGCGGACATCCTTGCGGTAGACCTTCACTGATTGTTGTCTCGATTTCTCCCTCTGTGGTGTTGCAGATCATTTTCCTGTTCTTCAAGTAGCAGTGAAGCCAAGCTACTATCTTTTCCGGTATACCTATTTTCGCCAGCTGATTGAGAAGTATTTGAGTGTCTACAGAGTCAAAGGCTTGTGACATGTCCATAAATACTGCTACGGCGATTTGCCCCTTCCCTTGGGCCTCGTGGATTCTGTTTACTAGGTAGTTTACGCACGTCGTAGCTGAGCAGTTTTTCCTGAAACCGAAGGAGTTTTTTGGCAGTAGGTTTTCTATCTCCGTTATTTCCACTATCCTGTCCTTTACTGCTCCATTTAGTAGTTTGATGCATACGTTTTGTAGGCAAATCGGTCTTTGCGCTGAGGGTAGGCTCGGGTCTTTGGAGTTTGGTTTCGGTATAGCGCGCACTTCCGTACTTCTCCATTTGTCTGGAATTTGCTCTGTGATGTAAACTTGATTAAGCATTTCACATACCTTTGATTGAATATCCGGCCTCAGCTTCTTCAGGATTGCGTATGACATTCCATCGGGCCCTGCTGCTGAGTGGGGTTTCCTTTTCCTCAGATTTTTCAGGATTTCGTCTTCTGCTATCGCCATTTCATAGCCGCTCAACTCCGGCTTGGTGTTGGCTTTCGGCATGCTGATTATTTTGTGTTTTCCCTCGTAGTAGTGCTCCATGAACCTTTTTCCGTCTTCCTGGTTCATTTCTGCTTTGTATCCTACTGGTTTCGTAAGCGCTGTATCTAATCCTCTAATTATGTTCCAGAGTTGTCTGCTTGGGGTGTCCTCATCTACTTTCTCTGAAATCTCCTGACAGTATCTTCTCTTTTGTCTCCTAATCAGACTCTTTAGTTTTGCCCTCTTATGCTGTAACTCAATTAGGTTCTGCTGCGATTTTTCTCTGTTGTAGCTCCTTAACGCTGCTCTCTTTACTTGGTACGCCTCGCTGATCTCCTCCGTCCACCACTTTTTCAACCAGTTACCTTTTTTATCCTTCACCACATAAGTTGCCTTACCTATGCTTTCGTCAAACACATTCTGCATCTCCTCAGGGTCATACAGGTATTGTGGTTTGATTTCGTTTATGAGTGTCGCTGCCTTTTCCTGGTTTATCCTTTTTGTAGTTTTTTTCACTATTGGGATATCGCTTCCTATTTCGATGAGAATCGCTAGATGAATGCTTCCAAACTCCTGTTCGTCTACTGTCCAATTTGCTTTTATTGCGACCCCTGTTGTTGCCAGCGTGAGATCAACCGTTGTGTTCCTTTTTTCCCTGGTGGTAAGGCAGGTGTGAGTACCATCATTGAGAAGAGAGAATTTCGACGCTTCTATCAGTGTGTTTATCAGCGCTCCTTTGGGGCATGTTTTGCCCGCTGGATCCCATGTTTCGTGATGTCCATTCCAGTCTCCTCCAATTACGATTTCACCGGGTAGATCTTCTATTTCCTCGAACAGCATTTTGATTTTTTCTTTCGTTTCTTGCAGCAAGTTTCGGTCTGGGGGGACGTAGACAGATATGCAGGTAATTGGGTCGAAGTTCTTCTTTATCTTTACTGCTACCACTTCGACCGGTAGAAAACAGCCCAGTTCGACTCTCTCGTAGTGTATGTCTTCCCTAACTAGTACTGCAACACCTCCGTATCCTTCATTTCTGCGTTTCGACTCCATCCTATAGTTCGATATCCTGAAATACTCATCCTTTTTCAGCCATATTTCTTGCAGTAACGCAATCCCTATCTCGTTTTCCTTCAAGTAATTGTGTAGCTCCTCTCTCGTTTCTGCCGGCCTAATGCTCTGAATGTTGTTTTGTAGAATTGTTAGTTTCTTACACGACACTGTGGCTGTGGTAGTCGGTGCTGGGTTCCGTGCATTCCTGTTGGTCGAGATTCACGTTTTTGGTGATCAAACCTTGAATTGCTTGTGCAGTCTCGATGAGCAATTTGTCCGTCTCTATCGCATTGTTCGCCTCGTTCACTCCAACGACTATCCTTGCGTAGATTGCCTTCAGCGGGTCGATCCATTTCTCCGCTCTCGCCTCGGCTAGGAAGTCCTTCCTCAATTTGTCCACAAAGCGCTCGAACTCTGTGGTGCTGTATGGGTTGCATCGGCATTGGCATTTGCTACCTGTTCCTTCAACTCCAGTATCTGCTAACTGTGACGTTGGTATTTCCCTCTGGGTCTGGCTTGAGGTTCGGGCTTCCTCTTCTTCATCCGGTGCGTGAACTACTGCTTTCGTTGCTCTCTTTCTTCCTTCCTTATTACTTATCCTGTTTCCGCTTCGCGTGGCCTCTGGTGGTCCTGTAGCGGCTTCTTCCTCGGCTTCTTCCTGATGGGCTTCCTCGCTGAGCACGTCGAATCGGTTCGTTAGCTTCGGGTAGTTCGATTCCGCTTCCTGATAGGTGGCTCCTTTCCTCATTTGGTTTAGAATGTTCCACCTTCTCGCTCTTTCGGGACATTCCTCCGATTGGGCGTCGTGATCTCTTCCGCAGTTGATACAGTTCTCCGTCTGTCCGCATTCCGCTTCTTGGTGCCTGCCGCCACACTTTCTGCACCTCGGTCTCGATCTGCAATGTCGGACTCCATGTCCGAATTTCCAGCATTGATTGCATTGGCGTACTGGGAAAATGTATAACTCAGGTTTAAAGGAGCACCCGTAAATTTTCACCTCTCCCGGAATGCTGGGTCCTTTCACTGTCAGTTTGATGTTTGCTGTATCCTGCAGCTGATTGTTTCGGCCTCGTTTTTTAACTCGTTCTGCCTGTAGTCCTTCGTATTCCGATTCCAGATTATCCAGAATTTCGTGGTCCTCGAAATTCAACGGAACGCCTCGGATGAAGCATATTGTCTGGGATTTCCTCCATGGTTCGTAAACCTTCAGGTTCTGGTGGTCCATTCTCGTATTTCGGATTTGTCCCTCGACTTTGTTGCTTTTGGTTGTAACTTTGAACCGGAACAGCCCAATCTTCTTGATGTCCTTAAAGTTGGTTATTCCGGCTTCCTTCAGCAGACGTCCTACATGTATAGGATGCGATGGGAAGCGGTTATTGAGGTCGATCAGCTCCAATATCACCTCATACTCTTGATCGGAGGACAGCTCCTCAGCTTGGCTCTGTATTTGGGGCTGTGACCTGCTCGCGTTTCCTCTTCCTGTTTCTCCTGTTTTCTTTTTGCTTCTGGTTAGAACTCCGTTGTTCTTCCTGCTTTCGACCAGCCTTTGAATTCTTCCGTTCTGTTGCATTTTTTCTCTTCTTCTTTGCACTTTTTTTACTTAATTTAATGACACTTTTTCCAATTCATCTAATCACTTATTTTTTATATTTTTCTCTGATTTGATAATATTTCACTATTCTAATTTGCCTTAATCTATTTACACTATATTTCTACACTTTTTCTCTTGGCTTTTTCTATTTTTTTATGATGTCGCTGTATACCGCCCTTTATTTTCCTGTCTCGATTTCGTGCTATCACTTATTCGCCGCCATTTTGTGCGACTCCTGATTCCACCAGATCAATATTCGGACGCTCTCTGCTGCTACCGATCCTTCTGCTTCCTGCTTTCTTCCCCACACCACTTGCCAGGACACTTGCACTTCCTCCTTTTCGTATCGGGTCTAACTTCCACTATATTTTCCGCACTCGCAAAACGATTTCCAATCCAACGCGACGACGACTACGATCGAACCGATCCCCACTTTCCACTTTGCGCAGCGCTGCATTCAGCAAGCAAACGAACAAAACAAAACAAACTAAATTTTGACAGCAGCAGTAGGCTGTAGGCCACTTACACTGAACGCAAACCCTCGCCGTGCGAAGAATGATTTTTTCATTCAATGCGGTACAGATTTGCAAAATCTTAATTTTGATGATGCCAACAAATAGTGATTTTATACGTATTATAATATAATCATAATCATTATAATTATCATAAGCATTACAATATAATATAAACGTAATATAAAAATGAATTTCTGTCTGTCAGACTCAAAAACTACTAAACCGATCAGCGTGAAAATTTATATGCGGAGATTTGGGCCGGGGAAGGGTTCGTTCAAATATTACTTTAACGCTAAGGGGCTGTTCATAAACCACGTAGACCAAAATTGGGCCATCTCAGACACCCTCCTCCCCCCTCGTAGACTTCTGTCCATACACAAATTTTGAAATTTGTATGGAGCGTAGACTTTGACCAGAACCAACCTTCCCCCCCCCCAAAAGTCTACGTGGTTTATGTACGGCCCCTAAGGGGGGAGGGAGGGGGTCTAGCGCTGTGTTACCATAGACAAAATGTTACGCTTCATAGAAAATTTTAAAATTTATCATTCAATTTTTTTCCGAGGGGAGGGAGGGGTCGGAGGGGTTCAAAATTGCGTTACGTAATATTTGAATGAACGCGAAGGTTCTTAACATGGTCTGAGACCCCTCCGATCTCTGAAAGGAGCGTTCCTATGCTAAAAAGTTTGAGAGGGACTTCTCTATGGAACTGTATGTAAAACAAAATGCAGTAGGATGACAGTGCTACGTTTACTGGGATAGCTAATAATAATTTATTATAAATTATTTGATAATTACATAAAACGTAATCTACGAAGGTGTCTTCATTTCGGGTAAAAATATCTTGTTTAGTAGAAAAACTTGTGTTTCAGTTTTGCTAAGTTCATAAATACCTTATCAATACCAACATCTGCTCTAATACCACAAATTGTTATTGTGATGTTATCATTGCATTTCATATGATAACATCTCAATAACAGTTTTTGGTATTAGAGCTGAGGTTGGTATTGATATGGTATTTTTAAGGTATTCTCTTCTGCTCGGGATAAAAGGGAACCAAACCTATGCAAGCGACACATCAAATCGCGGATTTTAAGGCATCTTGATTTGACAAAAAAAGTTTCCGGCCATATTGAGGACAACCGGTAGTGTTCCGCAACCGATTACGGTTGCCCCATCGTAAAGTATCTAAATACCAAGGTAAGAGTTTCCCTCTAATATTCATGGATTTGTGAGAAAAGGAAAAAAGCAAAAAATAGTTATGAAGTTTGCGCTGATTTGTATGGGCACATCACTATTTAGCAAACTTTCTTAAGAAATTAAGCACTCCCATCGTAGAAGCAATTATTTAATTGCATCTCACTGGATTAAAAGTGACCTCCATGCAATAAAACAGGAAATATCGCCATTTTAAAATCAGTGACAAAATATTTTTTATTAATTCTAAACATATTTTTTCAGCATTTAGAAACATTCAAACCAATAAAACTTCACAAACTTTGCTGAAATAATGACATTTTAGTGTAAAAACACCAACTTTTCATAACTTAGATACGTTGGCCCCATCGGAAGTGGTCAAATGTAAAGGAGACCAAACCCATAAATTCGACACATTTAATGACTTTTTAGGTAAGCTGATGGACGGTTACCAAAAAAAAACATAGACCATACTTTGGAAAACCAATAGTGTGCCGAAACCGGTTCCAGGTGCCCCGACGGAAGTGGTCAAATGTAGAAAAAAAAACCAAACGCATACACGCAGCACACTAAATAACGGCTTCTTCGATAACGCGAAGAACGGTCAGCAAGAAAATAGTCTCAGGTAAGTAGTGTTCCGGAACCAGATTCGAGTGCCTCGCCGGAACTGGCGAAATGCACGAATGAACCAAACCCATACATGCATTACATCAATTTGTGACTTTTTAGGAGAACTGATTAATAATTTGCATGAAACTAGTCTAAGCCCACATCAGGGACATTCGGTAAGTGGTAAAATGTGAACCGAAAGTTGTAAATGTGACACTGAATCAAATCCATGCTTGTCGTACCATAAAACCACGCTAATTCGACAATGATAGCTGTCAAATTACCTGTGTAAACTTTCAATTCGATAAACTAACTCTATTTTAGTTTTGTTTAGATTTTATGATTTGTTTTTGAACACAAATCTTACAGATATTGTGGTGGTACGAATTGATAGCTTGTACATTTTACGATTGTTGGCTTCCGAGGTTCACTGCGGTTGATCACCAAACGGATCAGGTGTCGGAATACACCAAATTAGAACTTTCGGAAGTATCAGCTGCACGAGGAGCCGCTGCGGGTGTAAGTAACATCACAATATCGTATCATTCGTATTTACAGTGTGTTACACTGTGACATTTGATCATTTTTTTAATTCAACAAATTTCGAATGAGCGGGGTACAAGTTAAAAAGTGTCTTATTAAAGAGTGATGAATACGCGGGGTTTGACAGTACCGTGGATACACAGTTAGGGCCGATTCAAATATGACGTCCATCATTTTTCAGGATTTTTAGACCCCCCCTCCCCCCTCTGTCACGCTTTTTCGTATACCTAATACATGGAGTGTCACACTTTCTCAGACCCCCCCCCCCTCCCCCCTAAATGATGGACGTCATTTTTGAACGACCCCTTATGGATCACACACGGTTACGGATCAATTCGATGTTTACAGTCAAATATCGCCTCTCTGCACAGCATTACATAACATAGCATAGTCTTCATAGCATAAATCTCGCGTTCAGTATCATACAGGCGTATCTACAATGATCGATTTCTCTTCGTCGATTTTCTCTTCGGACTATTACGAAAAATACAACCAATATTCGTATGATCTCTCGCTGTGTTTCGGTGAAGGACGACTAGGACCAGCATCTAAAACAACAAAAACAACCGAAAATGATTTGCCGGCCAAGTTATTAACCAAAGAGAAAATCGATGAAGAGAAATCGATCATTGTAGATACGCCCGTATGAAACTCAGCGCGAGAAATACTATACTATGCCACTCTATGCCATGCTAAGCTGCAACATACGATCGTAAACATCGAATTGATCCGTAACCGTGTGTGATCCATAACTGTGTATCCACGGTACATCAAATAGCAGCTTTTTTATAACTTCTTCTTCTTCTTTATAGCTCGACGTTCGCATTGGAACTTGGCTTGCCTCTCTTCTACTTAGTGTTCTTTAGAGCACTTCCACAGTTAATATTTGAAGGGTTTTCTTTGCCCGCCATTGCATGAATTTGTATATTGTGAGGCAAGTTCAATGATACACTATGCTCAGGAAGTCGAGAAAATGTTCCCGACCAGAACGGGAATCCAACCCGCCGTTTCCGGATTGGCGATTCATAGCCTTAACCACTAGGCCAATTGGAGACCCTTTTTTGATAACACGATGATCGATTCGTAAGAACATAGCCTCAGACCATATTTTAGACAACCGGTAGTGTCCCGAATCTAGTTCTGGGTGTCCCACTGGTCAAATATAAAAGTGATTTGTACCCATGCATAAGATAAATCAAAACGTGTTTTTTTTTAGGTAACCTGATGTACGTTAGCAATGATATTGCCTCAGACTATATTTGAGAGACCCGGTGGTGCTCCGGAACCTGTTCCGGAAAGTAACCAAATGTACCATGCGACACATCACATCACGGCTTTTTAATAGCCTGAGGAACGGTTAACTAGAAAATAGGCTCATACCACATTAGAGACTACAGTAGACGTTCGATAACTGCAACATGTTTACGTTTCACTTAGCGAACGAAAATCCGATAACTGCAACGCCTGACAGTGTCAACAAACCATCAACTGACGTAAAATGAACGCGAACTTCATCCGACTGTTCATTTGGGCTAACATGGCGCATCATTTTGACGGATGGCGGTGCGATAACTGCAAATTTGTTGCACTTACCGGACTTGCAGTTAAAAAGCATTGCAGTTAAACCGTTTGCACCGACCGAACGTCTACTGTACTGGTAGGGTTGCACAACCAGCGTTTGATGCTTCGCCGGAACTACGAAAGTAAATAAAATCAATGCAAGCGATAAATATGCGTAAGAGAACAAAATCTTGACATATTAAACCCACATACAAACAGACGTCTCACCACCGACGAACCGACGTGACAGCTAGAACAAATAAATTCAAATTTGTTGTCCCCGACGCCATGATGAAAAAAAGCCTAACACTGCCGCCACCTCTATAACGATTCGCGATGATTTGATAGCTTCACCACAAACCCCCGTGTGTTCATATAGGAACTGGTTCGCGTCTGTGCTGATTTGACAGAAGCGTTCGCTCGCTTCGCTGGCCGACCGTTAAATTTAGGGGGGACAGTTTTGAAACACCACTGTCACGTCGGTTCGTCGGTGGTCTCACTATAGTTACTACGTTCTTGTTTTTAACGGTCAATAAATATAGCCTAAAATGTGCAAAAAAAGCTTTATCGAGAACCGCAAAGTGATCTGTGATTAAGGGAAAAGTTATATCTTAGCTAGTTTGTTAGTATCGTCTTGATATTGATCAGCCTCCAGTGTTGGTACAGTAGACTTTCGATAACTGCAACATGTTTACGTTTCACTTAGCGAACGAAAATCCGATAACTGCAACGCCTGACAGTGTCAACAAACCATCAACTGACGTAAAATGAACGCGAACTTCATCCGACTGTTCATTTGGGCTAACATGGCGCATCATTTTGACGGATGGCGGTGCGATAACTGCAAATTTGTTGCACTTACCGGACTTGCAGTTAAAAAGCATTGCAGTTAAACCGTTTGCACCGACCGAACGTCTACTGTAAAGGTGCTCAAGCAGTCAACTGAGAAGTCTGCTATTATTCAGCTCTGCTAATGCGTTGAACATAACGTCAGACTATGTGCCATCAATAAGTTTTAAGTCAATTCAATGATGGCTTTGATAAAATGCTTGCTTTTCATAAAAAAATATCAGGATTCAGGAACACTTTGACTTACGTCGACGGAAAGATCATGAGAACATATACGACGAGAAAGGCACTATCACCTCTAGGTGGATTAATTTGGGTTTTTTTTATTTGGATTACACGCTAACCCTCAGTTACCCAGATTGATGTCAAAGCGACCCAGACTGAGCAAAACTGCAGTTACTCTAAACTGAGTAAAGGCACCTTTACTCAAATCTGGGTTACCGATGTTGGTGGCAAAATCTGGGTAAACGATACCCAGCTCCTCCGGGGCTTTGATTTTGTTAATTTATTTCCAATTTAGATTTTGATTAAAAAGCTCTCGGTTGCCACGTGCTATTCACTTACCTGATGCTGGAAAACAGTTCCCCGGAATAATTTCACTGTTTTCCCGTCATTATCGGCATATTTTTCGCGAAAACATTCATAGTTTCCAGCGTTCTCCTGATCGCTGCCATATTCTCAAGCCGAAAAGTGACAAAGTGCCGATTACTCAGATCTTTACCCAAATTCAGCGAATCTGGGTTTTCGGGTTACCCGGATTTTGACAACTGCTAACAACATGAAAATCCGGGTCGAATCGACCCAGTCGATGGGTAGTTTCAGGTTAGCGTGTACGCATCTCCTGTAGACAATCGACTGATACCTATGTTTAAATCAAGTCGCTTGTTTATTTTATTATTATTTTTTAAACCAAGCACACTGTGCCTCAAGTTTTGAGAAATCGCCTGCTCTTTAATCTGGAATTCCGCAAACAAACATTTCATGGGGAACATTTTCCGAAATGGGAAGCTCTAATTACAGTCCATGTTTGCACACATTCAAATGCCGTTTTTGTAGCGTAAAACCTTTAATTTCTGGTGCAACCGCGATGATCCGGTGGACAGACACCCACAGAACCTGATGCTCTGCGTTCTACCCGCAGGAACAAAAGAGACCATACGTAATAAGCGCCACGTGTGGATGCAAACCATAAACTGCAGCCGCAAAAAGTTTTTCCCGGTGTCGCGATACCGCATCGCATCGAGTGCGAGTATAATGAATTCAGCACATCACCGGAAGTAGCAGAATAACGTGGTTTTACTATAAATTCAAGGATTCAATTCAATGCACCTCCTCCGGGTTTGAGGAATGACATCTTATTGGTATTCAACTGGCGTAGCGAATGTGTATCATCCTGGTGAATAGTTTAATCAGGTGAAATTAAAACGAACGAGAGTCGAGCTGCGAATGATGAAAAGCCACACCGCACCATCCAGTACGACTCAACGGATCGGCAACATGAATGACAATGAGATGCGTTTTTCCGTTGTCTGCTCGTTCAGCTGCGGCAGGTGAGATGATTAAGAACGCAGAAGTGTTGCTTCGTTTGTGGATTTTTTGCTTTTTTTCCGCAGTCGGCTCAATTAGTGAAGTTCGATTTTTGCGCTTGATTGCAGTATTTTCCAGTCTATAATTCATTTAACATACTCATTTAACATACCCAAGAACATACATATAAAACACCTATAGACCCACCCACAGCTGTGATCGGGTAGGCTTCAGCCAATTTCACTTCTGCGATCGATTCCGCAGACCTCCAGCGTATTATCGTTATCGTGCATTGGGCTGCAAAACGGTGAATCGAAAGGAGAGCATCAGACATGGCTCTGGTCCTCAGAAGTTCCTACCTCATGCTTCCAAGGGTCAAGCGATGACTAAGACCGCCAACTAAGAGTTGTGTGCTAAGCTGGTAGTGCAGCCTGGACACTGTTGTCCTTCTGACTTCAACTAGATTGATAAGGTACGTCCCGAGCGTCTGTTCACCAAGATAGTGCGGCACAAACAGCGTCTGTTCTGGCATCCAGGAGTTAAGTATGAAATGCTACTCCACTGGAACCTATACCTAAGGTGGTAGCCCCACCACGATGGATAGGGTACTTTAGGCCAACAACCTCCTGTTCTCGAAACCCGAGAACCGTTGCAGAGTCCAAAAATGGAATTTTACGATCTGATTCAACGGCAACGACTTTTAGCGCGAAACAACGGACAAGATTTGGATCTTGGAATGTATTAACCCTAGCCCAGTAAACTGGCACAATTAGCCAATGAGACATGCCGTATGCAGCTTGAGACCCTAGGACTGAGCGAAGTCCGTTGGCAGAACTTTGGAGAACACAGATTGGCGTTGGGCCAAATTCTGCTATATTCTGGCCTACGAGGCGAACACGCCCTCACCATCGTGTAGTTGGTTTCCTGCTCAGTGGAACCTATTAATGAGAGGTTAACTGTAGCCAGATTCAGAACACGGGTTCGCAACCTTACCATGATCCAATGTTACGCGCCAGCCAATGCTGCCGAATTACAAGACAAAGAGAACTTTACAGTCAACTAAATGCTGTTGTGGATAAGATTCCAAAAGATGATATCAAAATCCTCATGGACGATTTCAACGCGATGGTTGGTTCCGACAACTCGGACTATGAGCACGTCGTGGGACACCATGGTTTCGGAGAAATGAGGGAAAACGTAGAGCTGTTTGTGGTGATTGGGGAATCGCTCTTTCCCCATCGACCAATGCACAAAGTGACATGGGTTTTCCGTGTTGGCGTCTCGGAAAATCAAATCGATCACATCTGCATCAGCCGAAAATGGAGACGGAGCCTTCTGGATGTGCGGAACAAACGTAGCTCCGACATTGCGTCCGACCCTCATCTCCTAATCGGCGAGATCCGGCTGCACATTGCAAGGATCCATCGACAGGAGGAGAAAATCGGGCACCGGTTCAACACACGCCGATGGGAGACGCTGCGTTGAAAAGGTCTTTCGTCGAGGAGCTGGAGAACCGTGCTGCGGATATTCCAGAAGGTGGAGCGGAGAAGATAATGGAGCGCCATCAAGAACGCCTTCATCGCCACCGGCGAGAATAATTTGGGCTAGCTACGCACCCAGAGTAAGCAGTGGATCGCAGATGACACCTGGAGGAAGATGGAGGAGCGAAGGACCGCCAAAGCCGCGATAGAGTGAATGAAAACACGAGGAGCCAAAGCCGTAACCCGTCAACGGTATTCAGCTCTCGATGTGAAAGCACCTCCGATCCTCTTTTGTGTCGTATGCTACTACTCGGTTCTGGAAATACTTTCTGAGAATCTTGTGCAAGTAACCGGGTATCTCAAACCAAAACGTCATGAATGAACTTCCTTAGGTTAAAATGACGTTAATTAAAGTGAGTGAAGTAACCAAATCATAAGAGCGTATCGGTATTAGCCGCCCTACTGGCACTATCGAGCGTTGGCGGTATTGGTAACCGATAAGATAGCGTCTACGGTCGACCTCGTCGTCTGGAAGCCGAACTGGTTTGTCGACAGAGCTTCGTGCATCAGTGCACCTCAACAGTCTATTGAGGATAATCCTCTTGAGTGCATTCCCCGCCGTTTCGAGCAGGCATGTTGGTCTAAATGCCGACGGATTTCTGGGTGGCCTCTCCGTCTTTGGCAATTGGACCAGGCTCTGCCACTTCCTCCTCCGCTATGTGAACTCTTGTCCGGATACTTCTGCATAGCACATCTGAACATCCCAGGAGCCTCGGCAATAGCTATTTTACTGTTAGGGCCAGTTCAGGACTCCGTCTGGACTTGGGGTCTCACCTACGCTAAAGAATTTTGCAATTCCCGCAAGTTTTACATCGGTGTTCTTTCTCTTTTCGCTGGTCCTATTCCTCAGCAGTTCAACAAAAGGAAAGGACTCGGATCATGACGCGGAATGAGCCCCGAATCGAACTATAGAACGGATAAATTGCAGAAGCGACAATCAAACCTTTTCTTCCACTGTTTTTACGGTGACCACTTTTATCCTTGAAGATTTCTTTGCCTTATATACTTTCCCACTGAAATGAAAAGAAATGGTTCACCCACTCTGTTGTGACCCCACGGTGTCACATCGCTCTTCAATACCTGCTACTGTGCCCCTTGCGAGAAAACAACAGGCGCCTATGTAGAGCAGATATGCGAGAGATGACAATGAGATGATAGATAGGATAGAAGATCAACAAGGTCAAGGATAGATACTGAAATTGAAAGGCATTGTTTTTCCTACTGAATTGTGCTCATGCAGTTAAAATTTATTAGTTAATTAGTAACTTTTCTATGCTAAAATAACGTGCAAAATTATACTAGTAATTGAAATTATCACAGTATGTATGAAATGATCATTCCTAAGCTAAAATTGATTCCTAAATAGTATTTTTTTCCCTATAGAAGTCATGCACTAAACTGCGTCAGTACTTAACCATAATTTGTGTGACCATCATTACAAACTATAGACCTCACAGCATTGGCAAAGACCGAGGAAACCAGATTTTGGAAACAGTGTATGCTAAGTGGGAGAAAGTGACTAAACGTAAGTCGGTAGAAATAGATTAAGCTTAAATGTCGAGTCTAATTGAGTCTATTTCAGGATATTAAAATACCACCAAAATAAAGGTTGTTTGAAATCTCGGAATTACTACTTTCTCTCTTCTGGCGGAACCAACACACTCTTTATCGTTTTCCCACTAAATCACACCTGAAAGTCGCACATTTTAGAGACGGTAATTTGAATTCAATGCCCTAGGAAAGTTCTGCCATTTATCCTTTTGACTGATGCTTGTTGGTCCAGCCAGAAAAAAGGAAGCGAGAAAACAAAATCAATCATCTTACAAAGCCACTGACTGTGCGGCGTTTTAGTAGGAAATCCGAGCTTTGGTGCGCGGCATCCTTCTCGTAAATCTTGGCCAACACCGAACCGCACACCCGGCACGAACACGGCACATAAAATTCAGGCATCCGTACGGGCTCACAGTTCGATTGATCCCATACATTTTGAAAGAATTCGGCTTTGATAGTATACGGTTGCAGAGGGTGTAGTATTCTGCATGAATAATCTTTAATTTAGAATTCGTGGAAAATAAAGCTACTGCTGATGGGATTTTCTTGCATTCGGAGTTCAATCAGTTCGGGCAGTAGTTTTGAAGGTCAATCTTATTGTAGTATGGTGAACGATGATAGGAACAGTGACTAAATAAATATAGAAATTGGAAACTTTATACGAAGATTGTCGCATGATCAATCAATTGAGCACCACAGAAAGCGTATGTATGAAACTGGAGCGAAACGCAACATTTGATGCAAACATTTACTTCTTATGGTTTGTCAACAAAACGTCGACCGTGGTTGTCGCCGTCACACGTCGCCAATTGGAATGGAAGTTTGGCGTCACCACCGTTCCGATAATATCCTCACCAACGGTCGGCAGCCGGTAGTCAACAGTTGCCTTATTATCGATTCAGTAAATGGCATAACAGCATGTCCCACAGGTTGGAATATTTATGCGACACGCAACAAACGCCACATGACTACGTTGCTTATGCTGCTGTGGTTGGTTCTTCGGGCGTACCGTACATCTATCTCCCATACCAATCGATAGGCATGTGGTGTTCAATCAAACCCTACGGTAGCCAGATGCGATGTTCTTTTACCGCACGACATGACGCATCACCGGCTTCTGCAGAAGTCTGTGCTGTCGGTGGTTTTGTGAAAAAGGTGTGCTTTGAAACGAGACCCATGTTCTCTGTTGACAGAATCAATTATTGTAGGCTCCAATGGCAGTAATCAGACAAATTCCTGATGCAAACCAGTTTGATACTCAGGAATCCGGCATTATTGTATACAATTGATAAATGTACAAATGGTATGATGTACTGAGTGTCAATTATTGCTTGTTTGCTTCAAACTGTTAGGACAGGCAAGTATAACAGGAAGTTCTGGCGCCACCTTGTTGTGAGGAGTCTTAAATATTTATTAAAATAAATCTACTATTGATCAAGATATCTATGACAAGTTTCGTTGCTATATATTTACGTTATCTATACATACAATAATTTGATTCATTACTTATGGTGAGGGAAATCGCGTACTCTTACTACTACTACAGGAGGGTCCAAACTCGTTCAAACTGATATTTCAGTGGCCTAGATTGATTTAAAAAAATCTTTAATCAACGAAGACGTTCCGCTATGATAAACTGAGGTGTTGTGTTTATGACAGCAGCCCAACGCCCTGACGAACCTTCCTTCCTGGAAATCCAGTGAAAATAGAAGCGTGGGTGGTGCACTGCAGGCAAGGTGGTATAAAAGCTGTATTTTTTACATTTCTTGGCTTTACGTTTTCGTTGCAGTGTAACAGACAACTCATACCGTCTTCAGCTAGAACTGAACATTGCTAAGACAACAGAAGTTTAAAGAAAAAAAAAATCTCCTACCGAGAATGGTCCCTTGGGTCCCCGTGCCTACATTCTCTGCGCCGTTTAGTTGCCCACCAAAGTGCTGCTTCCACCTTTCAATCGTTTCACGCCCGTTCGTGTATTTTAAGAATGACATACCACTACTACAGGGGATAAACAAAATGATCGGGACAGATAAAATTTTCACTTTTCAAAAAATGTATGTCCAATTAGCTGTAAGTTGATCAACTAGTTGCGTATCAATGGACAAAATTTGGAAAATATTGGGCTATTCTGCACGAAGTTATAAGCATTTTATAAAAAGGTAGAATTATCCGATAGCCAACTTTGAGCTGTTATATCTCCGGATTCAATGGACCGAATGCAATGCAATTTTGTCCATTTATGACATATATAAGGAGCTCTGAAAAACTCTTAACTCAACTTTAAATTATTAACAAGAGAAAAAGTTATAGCGATTTCATTAATTTTATGATTTTTTGGTATTTTTTTCTATTATTAATATGCATCACATTACTTTTTCAATGAATTGCCGTCTATGTTGTTACTTACCTTTAAAACATATCTGTATTCAAGACAATCAGAGGGAATTTAAATGAACTATAATTAGCATATTGAATTGAAACGATGTTGAAATTTAAGAAAATTTGATGTTTTATTAGAAAAATAATCAAAACGTTATAATTTTAGTCCGTGTTAAGAATTTTAAGTAATGTCAAAAGTTTTTCAAAGCTCATTTATAAGCCATATATGGTCAAAATTTCATTGAATTCGGAGATTTAACAGCTCAAAGTTGGCTATCGTATAATTATACCTTTTTATTAGAATTTTTATAATTTCGTGCAGAATAGTTCGATATTTTCCAAATTTTGTCCACTGATACACAAATATTTGATCAACTCACAGTAAAAATTTGAGAATATTCGATGCACTTTTCGACAAGTTACAGCTATTTGAAATTTTTGAATTTGTATGTCCTCGTATACCGCTTTTTTTCCAGGCGACAATTGCAAGGGGAGCAGGCCGTTAGGCCGAATGCCGTTAGGCCGAAGGCCATTAGGCCGAATGCCGTTAGGCCGAAAGGGTCGTTAGGCCGAAAGAGTCGTTAGGCCGAAAGGGTCGTTAAGCCGAAAGGGTCGTTAGGCCGAAAGGGTCATTAGGCCGAAAGGGTCGCTAGACCGAAAGGGTCGTTAGGCCGAAAGGGTCGTTAGGCCGAATGGATTGTCATTATATGTGTCTACTGATTTTATCGTTTTATATTGCACAAAACGAAATAAACATGAGAAAAGTCGACTGTAGGGGACAACAATTTGGGAGGCGAAGTAGAAAAAAATATAGCATCTTGAAAAAGCTTATTTTTAGCCAGAAAAAAGAGTTATGATGAACGGGCACAACCAGAGCTATCGACAGGATAAAGATATTCAATACAATAACATTGTCAACATAATTATACTACTTGTAAATGAATGTAATAGAAATCAAAAAGGCTATTACACCTAACCTTAAAGCATCAACATCATTGTGCTTATCATCCTACCATGAGCAGGATACAAAAAAGGAAACAGCGCAAAGGTAACCAGTTCAATATAGTAAAATATAATACATTTAGGCGCTGTTCAAAGTGTAACTTCAGCTACCAATTGGAATCGCTTACGTAGTGCACTAGTGGACAAAAAATCTGTAAGCATAAGTGGTAAAGAATAAATATAGCATTTCAGCTATTAAATTTATCATCGGGGATTTTTCCTTCTTTTAAACATAGGCTGTTCTTTGTAGTTTTAATGTTCTGCTCACTATGAGCATTACAGCAATTTAATTTTTCATCGGAGATGTTCCCTTCTTTTGAAAATAGGCTGTTCTTTCTAGTTTAACTTTCTACTCATTATAAGTATTTCAGCCATAAACTTTTTCATAAGAGTATTTCCTTCTTCTGTACATAGGTTTTCTTCTAGTCTAGCAGTTGTACTCACTATAAGCATTACAGCTTTTAAATTTTTCATCGGAGATTTTTTCTTCTTCTAAACATAGGTTGTTCTCTCTAGTTTTAGTGTTCTACTCACCATGAACATTACGGCAATTAATTTTTGCATCAGAGATTTTCCCTTCTTTTGAAAATAGGCTGTTCTTTCTAGTTTGATTATTCTACTCATTATAAGTATTACAGTCATTTATTTTTGCATAAAAGTTTTTCCTTTTTCTGTACATAGGCTTTTCTTCTAGCCTAACAGTTATACTCACTATAAACATAACAGCTATTAAATTTTCTTTTGAAAATAGGCTGTTCGTTTTTCATTATAAAGATTACAGCCATTAACTTTTTCATCAGAGTTCCTTCTTCTTCTGAGCATAGGCTGTTTACTCATACGTATTATAGCTATCAACTTTTTCATCTGAAATTTTACTTCTTCTAAACTCTTTCTAGTTTAACTGTTCTGTTTCACGATGGTAGTCTACTGCTGCTCTTTCTAGTTTAAATGTTTTACTCATTATGAGGACTACAGCCCTCAACAGAGTTTTTCCTTCTTCCGAACATAGGGTGTTTTTCGTAATTTTACTTTTATACTCACTATAAGCATAACGGCTAACAACTTTTTCATCGAAGATTTTTCCTTCTTTTAAACATAGGCTGTTCTTTCTAAGTTTTAGATAACTCGATTCAGTTGCACTTAATCTTGTTAATCATGTTCGTTCTGAAACTCTGAATTTGTTCCAGGTGTAACTATAATTTAGACTTTAAAACGCGAAAAACTATTAGTGTGTTTATTCAATTAATCATTCAAAGCCAACCAAAATTTCAAGGTCGAAGACCGTTTCTCTGAAACATTAAGGACAATCGTCTTGAAATCCCGCTTCAACAGTGTATCAGAATTTCAGACGCACAAATCTCAAGAAGCAAGCTTCAAATAACAGAGCATTTGATTATTCTGTTTTTGCTCACTTGTAATAAGCTTAAAATCAGATGCACTGATTTTGTTTACGAAAAGATTTGTGCGCTCGAAATTGTGAGTAAGTGCCAGAGTCGGCCATTGTGGCAGCCATTTTGAGATTCTAACAAGTCATCCAGTTGCCTAAGCAAACCGTTTAACCTTACCACCCATTTGGTCTAGTGACCAGTTCGGCCTAACGACCCGATCCATCTGGCCTAATGGCATATCCGGCCTAACGATCATTTCGGCCTAACGACCCTTTCGGCCTAACGACCCTTTCGGCCTAACGACCCTTTCGGCCTAACGACCCTTTCGGCCTAACGACCCTTTCGGCCTAACGGCATTCGGCCTAACGGCATTCGGCCTAACGGCTTTCGGCCTAACGGGGTAGAACCATCGCTATCATAGTAATTTCAGAGCTGGTTACTCAATATTTCAAAATCTCAGCGCCCCCTATACTGATATCCTATAGGAATGTCTTCAATATTACGAGTTCTTCCGGGGAAATGACTCCGAGATAAAAAAAAACCACGATTTTTTTCTGTAATTATTGCGAGAGGGGCATTCTTGCAGGTCTTCTAAAGATTCATCCAAAAAATATTCTATAATTTACTCCCTCCCCTGTACTGCTCAAGAATTTTCTCCATGGATACCTCCAGAGACACCAACAGAAATTAATTTTGGAATTCTTTCAAGAATTTTTCCTGAATCTTTCATAGGAAGATGATTTTTGTAGGATATCATAGAATGAAGTGAAAATTCCCCCAAAGATTGCTCTAGTATCCCTATAAAATGCATTCTTGCCCATGCATTTCTATGTAAATTTCTCCAGGAATTCCTTTGGAGATTTTTTCCGGAACTCCTCAAGGAATATTTCTTGTGTCTTCTTCAGATGTTTTTCAAGAAATTTCTCAAAAGATTCATCATAAAACTAGTCCACGATTTTTTTCGAGAATTCATTTAGATATTCCTCGTGGGATTCCTTTGGCAAATATTTAGAAAATTCCTTCAATGACTGCTAAGGCAGTTAATGAATGTATTCTTCCATGTGTTTCTTGAAACATTTCTATAGGAATTTCCACCAGGAATATTATCAGAATTCTATTAGAAATTTCTCAAGCATTCGATAAATTTCTCCAAGAGTTTCTCAAGAAGCTCCACCAAAGATTTCTTCAAAAGGTGCAATTCCAGAAGAAAAGTTTTGATAAGGAATTGAAGATTTTTTCAGAGATTCAATCAAAAATTCCATTGAGGGGTTCCTTTAGAAATGCAGAAATTTGTTCCAGGTTTTTTTTCATGAATTATTATTGAAAATTCTCCAGAGTTTGTTTCAGGTCCTTTTTTCATATACTCAGAGATTCTCTCAGCCATTTAGTGACAATGTTCACTAAAAATACTCAATAGGTTCTGAAAGTTCCTCAAGAGGCTTCTCCAGAAATTCCTCTTGGGATGCTTAGGATTTGTTCAGTCCTTACTTTAGGGATTCTTCCATAAATTTCCCAAAAATTCTCAGCAATTCATGCAGAAATTACTCCAAAATGTATTCCTTGGTATTTTTTTTTAAGAATTCATCAAGAAAATCTTCTATGAATACCTACAGAGGGTTCTCATGTTCTTCGAGGTACTCTTTTAAAGATTCTTCTGTAAAAAAAAAACCTGTTTTTGTCAGAAATTCATTGACAAATTTATGGAAGGATTCCATTAGTACCTTGACTGAAATTTTTGCAGGAATTATGGTAGAAATTTTTAAGAGATTTCTTTAGAAATTTCTCTACGGAGTTCTGCAGCAACCCTTCCAGCAATATGATAAGTACTTTTTCTAGAAATTACTTTCAGAATTTCCCAAGATTTTTTTTCTACGAATTAAGGAGGTATCTGAAGAGGCCGTTCAGAAGTTTTTTTAGGTACTTTTCTAGGAATCGCTCCGGAAAATTTTCAAGAACTACTTCTAGGAATTTCCAAAGTTGTATTGAAGAGCTTTTTAAGAAGAGATTTCTTTAGACAATCGCCCAGAGATTTCTTTAGAATTTCCACCAGGGATTCTTTCAAGAATTCATCCAAGCATTTTATGTGTAATTTCTGGGAAAAAAAATGCCTGGAGGAATATTTAAAACAATTCCTTTATGAATCTTTTATAGAACCCCAGGAGACATTTCCGGCGTTCAGTTTCTAAAAAAAACGTGTACGAATTTCTGCATGCATACCAGAAAAAATTTCTCTCGGAGTTCTTGGAATAACGCTTAGAATAATTTCCAAAAGAATCTCTGAAGGATTTTTTTCTAAAATATTTTTCCATGAACTTCTGTTAAACTCCATGGTTGAAGAAATCACGCAATGAAATTCCCCATGCTCTGGAGAAGTCTATGATATTTAGAAAGAATCCCTGATAGAATTTCAGAAGAAAATCAAACGGGAGTTTCTAAAAGAATCTCTGATTTTTTTTGATGAAATTTTCAGAAAACATCTGTAGAAATTAAAAGTACCTAGGAAGTACTTTCGAATAAATCAGGAATATCTAAAAAAACCCTGGGAAATTCTTGAAGAAATCTGTAAAAATTAAAGATACTTAGGAAGTACTTTCGAATGAATCCAGAACAGGCTTGTAAACATTCGACACTTTTCACTACCTTCATTTCGTTGCCGCGGTCGGGAGTCAGCTTGCTTTGTAACATTCGTGCCCTACCGCTACCTCTTACGCACAACACGAGCGGTAGAACGAAGATCAATAAACATAAAAGTGGATCAAATTAACGTCGATTGACACGATGGCATTTGTCTAATTCCAGCAATTCCAGCTTTTCGCATGATTTCAGTCAGTTTTGATTATGATTGGTATAGTATTAGTTTATTCGTGCGTGATAAATCGATTACGACACATACATATAACCAAAACAGCTCTCTTCATGGGAAAAACAGGAATAAAAAAAAAGAACCATCTCCCAAAAACGCTATCGTGTTCAAACGCATTCATTTGACATTTTTGTTTCGTACAGTAGTTTGATCGCTTGAGTTGCGAATGTTGGAGACAAAGGCAGTCGAATATCGACGAAAAGGTGTCAACGACTGTGATCGCTAACAAGACTGATCAAGAATATCTGAAAATAACATGGGAAGTTCTTGAAGAAAAACTACATAAATTCCTCGGAAAAGGCTTGGGCGGAATTCCTAGAAAAGTTTATTAAGTCATCCGTTAGACAATTCCTGAAGACATCTTTTAATCCTAGTAAGATGTTGGCGTCAATATGATCCAGACAGGCGCGCTGAACGTACACTACTCCATCGTGATGCGAAAATCCCAACATCTTAGGAGGGTTAAAACACCCAAGCAACAAACATAGTTACAAAACAGACACGGCAGCGAATGTAAGGGTTGCACAGAAGTTTTAATTACCAAAATGTGACTTACAAAAAAAAATGCCGAAAGAATCTCTAAAGAACTCGCGAAAACATTTTCAGAGAAACAAGTCAAATCAATTCCCAAAATATGATTAAAGAAGTTTTCATAAACATTCTGGGGAAAAAATATAACAAATTATCAAAAAACGTCAAAGTTATTTCGAAGAGAATTACTGAAAAAGATTCCAAAAAGTTGTTCAACAAATTTCGCAGGCATTCACATAGTGATTCGTGAAGGATTTCTCATAGAACTTACCGAAAGAATAGTCAAAGTAAGTTCCGTTCAGGTATTTCTTAAGCAATTATTCTTAAGAAATATCCGAACGAGAATTATTCAAAGCAATCTTTGAACAAGCAAACCATGGATTCTTTAAAATATTTTTGAAGAAAAGAAAAAAAAATGGAATTGCAAAAAAAAAAAAAATTGCGGATTCCAACGAAATTGCTGAAGTAATTTCCAAAAAAAATACCAAAGAAGTTTGCAAATCAATTTCCTGAGAAATTTCTAGAAGAATTCCTAATGTATCCTCTCCTCTTCTTGGCGTAACGTCCTCCTGGGACAAAGCCTGCTTCTCAGCTTAGTGTTCTATGAGCACTTCCACAGTTATTAACTGAGAGCTTCCTCTGCCAATGACCATTTTGCATGCGTATATCGTGTGGCAGGCACGATGATACTCTATGCCCAAGGAAGTCAAGGAAATTTCCTTTACGAAAAGATCCTGGACCGACCGGGAATCGAACCCGTCACCCTCAGCATGGTCATGCTGAATACCCGTGCGGTTACCGCCTCGGCTATATGGGCCCCTTTAATCACGTTGTGGACGGTCAATCAAACTTAGCTCAAGGTTATACGGTATGATTACCTGAAATTTAGTGTATGTAAGGCAACGCCGAGCATAAACTACCTCGCAACGCAATCGATTTGGCATCGCGTCTCAGAAATCCAATCGACATACCTGTAAACAAAAAAAAAGACAGAAAAGAAAAGCAAAATCAATCATTGAGAAATGCAAAACAAAATGTGTATCTTCAAATAAATATAAGTTCGAATCATCCGCTACTCGAATAGATAGAGATTTGTCTCAGCACGAGACAAGACTAGTGGCCGGATGGTTGTTGGAGGATGGGGAAATTGATTGCCAAACGGGAACCACGATTCCATCTTGTCAAGAGCACGCATTGGATACGGTGCGTAATCGAATTTCGACAGCTAACACAAGTTGGGAAAAGCTGCAGTGTTTAATAATTTTCTATCATTGATAAGCAGAAAATTTACTAGTACAATTTGCCAAAACGTTAAGCAATTGTTAATAATCAATAGCAAAATTTTGCGAAAAAATTTCAGCGATTTGGTTGCTGAGACTTTTGGCTCAAAAAAAGTAAAATTTATGAAAAGCCTTTAATATCAATATAATCATCAATATAATAATCAATATAATGATCAATATAATAATCAATATAAAACGTTTTATTGTGTGTGTGTGTTTTTTTTTAATTTCCAAAGAAAATCTAATACTGTCCCAATTTCGGCTTAGCACGGTACATCTGTTTCCATTATTCCGATTTGCAAGCTCTATGACGATGCTTGGCATCGGTTTGAAGCTTGCTTCAGATTGGTTAACTTGAACTGTTGATGGAAGCAACCAACATTTCCAGATGCTTCGGATGAAAATATCGATAACATGTATTGGTTTCAGTTACCGATTCAATCAGAAGTAAAAGCTGTGTAGATTGATTTGGAGTAGAGAGATACTTCGTGTGTGGGAGGGCAAAAAGGGTTCACCAATCTCGCGAACAACCTCATTACTTGCATTCACTAAAATGTATCCTTTCTGGCAGATTCAAAGATCTTGTCTGTTATGAAATTGGAATTTGAGGCAATGTAAATTCAATGATAACTATACGAAATGACTGGTTAACCTCCGAAAAGCATCACGTTGGGAACAACTCGCTGACGTCATGTACGCCGTACGGTTTGGGTAAAAAATGATCCTAATTACAACGTTAATGCTGTAACATCCATGCACGCAACAGAAACACGTGTTTGATGAACAAATTGAGATTAAAATTGCGAAAAGAAATCCACGTGCTGCGGAGGGAATCGAACCCACGACTCCAAATTCGCTAGACGAGCGCTTCTTTTCTCCCAGCTACGGAGCCACTTGACCATATCCGTCCCCTGAAGGCACAGAACTGAACTCGATCCCCCATAATGCACATGGTTTGTTTCCTATCAATTCAAATCTCCTTCGGAAATGTATGGAATATTGATATCAATTTGAAGTTATAACAAAATTGTACATTATCAAGGAATAGGGTAAATGTACCAATAGTGGTGCTATTTGTAGCTCCTTGTAGTAAAATAATTGAATAAAATTGATAAAACCACAAAAAGAAGTGTAAAACGTTGATCGGTAGTTTTTCTCCTCAATTTGCTAGGAAAAATGTAAAAACCATTGTTCATATAGAAATACAGTTCCTATTATGGAGGTAAAATTTAACATTGGTTCCTGTAGTGGCGCATCCCATTGAATTATTATGGGACCCACCACTATAGGAACACTATCACCACTATAGGTGCAAAGGAGCAAAAAATTAAGGAAAATAATTGTTTAAAATAGGTTTTTCGGCAAATCTTGAACAAAAAACTGAATTAATGTTATTGATTAGGTATGAGGCATCTATAAAAAAGGTTATTTGCAAGCTTTTTAGTCGAACTAGTGCTAAATTGCCACTACCACCATTTTTGGTACTACCTCCACTAAGGGAGCTTTTACTCTAAATCAGCTTGGAAGTTGTAACAAAATTTCACACTTTTAGAAGAATTGTAAATTTGTAAGTTATTAGTAGTTCTTTGATTGGAAAATTATCATCGATGCTCTGAAAACTTCTTTTGGATAAATATGGAAATAGTTTTAAAACATAAAATTTATGGGATACTGTGATCAATTTGATGTTATAAAAATTGTAATTTTTCTAAACTACTAAAAATTCGTATTTTTTTCAGGAAACTGTAAGAACAAACTATTTATAGTCTTCTTCCAATAAAATTTCTGGAGGAATATATGAAAAAAAAATCTTGAAGGAATTTCTTAAACAATTCTTGTAGAAATACTTTAGGAAACTCCTCACAGATTCCTTGATGAATTGCTGGTGGAGTCCTGGAAAGGATTCATGAAGGAACTCGTTAAAGAAATCTCTGAAAGAACTTTATGACGACATTCTTGTAGAAATGTTTGAAGTATTTCTAAAACAAATTCGTGAACGGAACATATTTGACGTTACTTCGTAAAAATTTTAGTAATCTCTGGAGATATATTTATAGAAATCTTTGAAGCAACTCCTGGAGATTTCTAGAAGAAACTCCTGAAGGAATTGTAGAAGTAACTCAAGAAAAAATCCGCATTTTTTTATTTCTGGGTTGTTGACCAAGAAATAGGAACAGAAAACCCAAAGAAGCAATCAAAAGTGTAATAGTCTAACTAATCTTGAAAAATACGCACAATATTCAACGTTAATTTATGGAACATAAATACCTACATTTATGCGTAGTCAGCATGATTTAATGTCAGCTTGCTGCTGTTTGTACTTGGTACGCCAAGGATAATCATCATCACAAACTCGTTTATGTTGCCGGCGTCATTTCATGGATACATACACAACACACATCCATAGCTACAAGCTCAACGGAAGCATGGTGGGGAACCTCAGCCAGTTTCGGTTTACCGAGCACTTTCGCTTGAGATGAAATGTACTCCCTCGCAAAATTTGCCTTTGAGGCAAGTGCTGCAGCAGCAAGCTCCTCGAAGCAAATCTCGTAACGTGCTGTACTAGTACTAGAGATGGTTCTTCATCACCGTGTGTAACGTAAACACGCGTCGTCGTGTTCCTTGCTTGCGAATGTTGCGTTGCACACTTGTAGGGTAGAGTATGATATACCGGAGAGCTGCTTTCGTCATATTTCACCCGGTGGTAACTAAAGAGTTTACTAAAAAGCCATTCATTGAAACATTTGTTGAACATCAAATGCGACACAGTTGCTGGATGTTGCTGGAAATTACCGGCCATTATTTCGAAAACACCCTAGAGCGATGTGAAACAAGATCTTTGAACTGATTCACACTGCTGACGATGCACCTAAATGCTATTGTTATCCAACAACCTTCAGACGGTATCGGAAGACAATCCCATCCTTTACAAACAGGAACGCAACGCTCCCATGTCTTGTCTCGAGGATATTGCCTTTCTCTCGATGAAGTGCCGGTCGGTAAGAAACCTGGAAGAGCCAATCTCCGAGCTAGAACGGACGAGTGGAGGCAAATAGGCAGGCTACATGCATGAAGTTTGATGAATACCATCGTTTCCTTTGAGCGACATAATCTTGGATTATTGATAACAGGTAGATAAAGAGTAAAGAAGGGCATAGAAAGGTTTGGCAAGTTCCAGGAATTGAGACGTACCCCGAAGCTGGCGGTGGCTTGCTTGTCGGTCTGAGTCTGGTTTCTGGTTGGTCTGATGAGAGAAGCAGAAAGGAATGTATTTTACCGGAATTAACGCTGATTAAAGTTGTCGAAGAATTTGAAGCATCCTATTTCTATTCGTCTGGGATTGGGTGAGTCTTCTGAAGGAAAAGCGGTTATGGTAGGATAGTGAGGGATGGGATTATCTCAGTATCTTTCCTTCTGAAAGTGTGGGATATACGCACTAACTGGCAAAGATGTATCGATCGGTGTCGTTCAGTGCCTCACTTTATGATGATAGGTGAACTACGACAACTAAGGTGAGTGAGTAGTACTTTCCACCGTGAATGGGAGGCGGAGCAGGAACAACTTTAATTTTCATTAGTTTTTAATTGAAGCGGAAGCTATAACTAACTTAATTGATTGATTTCGATTTTTTTTTCTGCCATATTCTCAAAATTTTATAGTCAATGGCAAATACTAGGAAATTTTGGTTTGATGATTTTCTTTAAAGAATTAAAAACTCGTGTCGTTTGGTGTGATGACAAAGAAAACTAAAGTTTAACAATGCTTCAGAGTGATGGTCTTTAGGCGCTGGCCATCTCAGACCCCCCTCCCCCTCCGAAGACTTTTATTCATACAAAAATTTGAAAATTTGTATGGAGCGTAAACTTTAACCTGAACTCCTCCTCCCTCTCAGAGTCTACGTAGTTTATGGACAGACCCTTATATGTAGGAAGATCTAAACGAGCAAAGAGAAATGAAATAGAAGGTGGTAGAGGGCGTTTATGGTAGTTGAACTCTTCTGTAAAAGGCGTAGGAAATGTTGCACAAATATCAATTAATAATCGTTAATTAGAAAAAAAAAATATTGATGAAACGCCTTTGGCGGTTTTCCAATCAATTCTGATCTGGTTTTATTACTCATAATCTTGGTTGTGTTGTGATTGTAAAGAGTTTAAAATTGCCAGACCTTGGTTAGTTTTGGTAGGGCTTCGGTTAGGATAGCCCATATCAATTTTTAGCATGAAATAACAGAAACAATTAAGCTTTTCTAACTTATGCAAAATGATACAGCTCAAGTGGATTTAGTCCAAGAACCTTAGTTTCGTAAGGGATATTCATATCTAGGTAACCTTGTGAACCCGGTTTTGCTACTTTCAGTAAACATGAATTAGCAAACTCGCGTGCCATACCTCAAGACTGTATGCTTGTTAACAACGTAATCGTTGCTACACTCATCTAACTAATTACTAGGGATGTTTGTGCTATCACTATTGATGTTTCTGTTAAAAACCTTAACAGTGACGCTAATGCTTACCTTATCATCTGGGGCAGCTCAGAAATTAACTTGAGGAGTTTCAGTTAGACGGAATACTAAACCGTCTAACCTTCATGCTACCTGCGCAAGAGAGAGAAAGTGTTGGACAAAACGCATTGCTCTAACATAATTAGTCACTAGTTGACCAATTGGCATGTGTCAGATGAAGAATGTTTATCTGATCATCGCTACATCTTTTTTGAACAATTCAATTTAAGTGCGCAAACGTTTTAGGTATCCCTGGTCAGCTGCGATCTCTTCACTGATTTGGTTGCGACAACTTTCATGGATACTCACCATCATCCATCGACACTCCAAGTGATTTAGATGATGCCGTTGATACTACAACAATTTTCATCATGGAAGCTTTTGAAGAAGCTTGTCCTTTGCGGTCTGTAAGACCACAAAAGGAACCGCTTTTAGAAAGTCTGATCTGGCCATGCTCAGGAAACAATGTAGAAAGAGTTGGAACAGACGACGTTCGGCTGGATCGGAGACTTTCAGGTCGGCTTGCAAGGCCTATCAGAAAGCTCTCCGGTCTGCTGATCGATCCGGCTGCAAAATCCTTTGTACAAATGTTTCCAGTTTGAGTGAAGTCAGTCGGTAGAACAAAATCCTTGCAACATCTAAGGATTTCCGAGTGAACGAACTTCGTTTGCCAAATGGCGACTTCACTTCCTCTGATGAGGAACTTTTGGAATGTTTATTCTGTACTCACTTCCCCGGATGTGTGGATGTTACATCTTCGGATGAACCTGATGTCTTTTCTTGCAGTTATGATTCTCTAGCTTCGGTTCGGAGTATCATAACTATAGAATCGATTGTGTGGGCACTAAGTAGTTTTGCTCCTTTCAAATCTCCTGGAGCAGATGGTATATATCCTATTTTGCTTTAGAAAAGATTTGATATGAAATACATGTTTGGAAAAGAATACTTGTTTGAAATACATGTTTGGAAAAGAATACTTGTTTGCAGTTTTGGTACTGAATATATCCCCAAATCTTAGCGAGATATAATTGTAAAGTTTCTTCCGCAAGTGGGTCATGCATCGTATGAAGAAGCAGAGTTTCAGACCTATAAATTTGTCCTCTTTTCTTCTGATATACTTAGAATGCATTGTGGATCATCACATCCCTTATGTTCATCTGGCCAACGTGCCTCTTCATGTGAATCAATATGCCTACCAATCTAGTAAGGCACTGTGACTCTTCTACACAAGGTTGTTTACAATATTGAGAAAGCATTCTCTCAAAAGTAATCTTGTTTGGGTGTTTTCCTTGGTGTTTTCTTAGATATCGCGGGTGCTTTTGAAAACGTGCCTTTTGATGCCATATTGGAAGCCGCACAGAGTCATGGTCCATCGCCAATGATTTCCAATTGTATTCACAAAATGCTCAAAAAACGACATCTCTTCTCGACATTGCGTCAAGCAGCGATTAGGAAATTGTGTGTTTGTGAATGCCCCCAAGGGGGAGTCTTGTCATCGCTTTTATGGAATCTCGTAGCAGATACGTTATTGAGGCTACTCAATAATGATTGGTTTCCTAGTTATGGTTTTGCCGATGACTACCAAACATTGTTAGTCGGTATGAGCATCAGCATTCTTTTCGACCCGATGCAAAGTGCCCTTCAGGTAGTTGAGGGGTAGTGTCGCCAATATGGTCTTTCGTTAAACATCTATTGTTCTTTTCACGGAAAGGCGAAACCGTAATTGCGTTCGACCTTTGTATTCCTTTAACTCTGGAATCAATGTGACTGATCAGGTAAAGTAAGTTGGAGTTATTCTTGATTCCAAGCTTTCCTGAACACCTCACATTGATTTCAGAATTCAAAGGATGTGCTTGATGGCGATGTCTGGGACGTCCTCTTCTACTCCCACGGCAGCGCTTGAAGTTCTCTTTGACGTTGCACCACTACACATTCATCTTAAACAAGAAGCACTTTCTTGCACTTACCGCCTATCGGTACTCGGTTTACTGGAGTAAACTACTGTGAACCGCAGATCAACATACACCTCGTTGTTTCCACTTTTGGTGAAATGAGACAAAGTTGTCCTTGCTCCAAGTGATCTTACAATTGCGTGTAATTTACCATATAGGACACTTTCTACGAAATTCCCTTTCCGGAAAGAGTGGACATCTGGTTATCCGGAGAGAAGTATTTCAAACAGTATCATATGTTACACTGATGGTTCCCTACTAGAAGGTCGAGCAGAGAAGGTGCTGGTGTCCACTCTCGTGAGCTAAGGTTACATCAGTCTTACTCACATGGTAGACATTGCACCGTTTTTAGGCTGAAATATTTGTCCGATCACGGACACTGGACGGAGGTTGGCCGGCTCTTCCCACTGAAGAGGGCCGCAGGAACAAAGCTGCAGACGATAGCTCGACGACTTCGAATAACTCTCAAGTGGTTAGCCTTGTAAAAGGCTGGTTTGTTTCGGCTGTCCAAGGAAAAGTCTTAAGGTTTTCACTTTAACGATGTTTATTCTATCACTGATCAACACAAACTGATGCTCTTCGAGCGAATTCCTTTTCATTTATACCCTACCCCAACATTCCCAAACTACACCACGCACCAATCAGCGCGAGCCTCGCTCGCATTGGTCGGTGCCCTGCTCGACGCTGCGATGCGAACATGTCGCAGCGTGTTCTTCGCGTCCTCGTCCCGCTTCGCTCGCATGATGATTCTGGCCGCCGCCACCGCTCGCATGTGGTGGCTGTTGTCACCGTTCGAATGTGCAGCCGCTCGTCGGCCGCCAGCCAGGCAAACAGAAGCATTGCCGTTCGGGTGGGTAGTGCGCGTTCATTTATTAGATACAAACACAGGTGTTAGTAAGGGGGGGACCGAAATAACCCGCGGTCGACTCGGGATTAGTTGGTTGGGAATCGGGGATGTTAATGTTACGGTTAAGGATTAATTAGGATATTAAACACAAACACATATTTACACATTATGTACGCTCCGTGCGAGGACATTCTCCCCCGGGCGAAAAGACATCTATTGGGGATTTTGTTCAATGGGCAAAGGGGCGAGTTTCGAGATAGGACGACGGAAAACACCGTTAACCGTTTGGACATCTGCGACACGAACAACCGAATCGGAACCTGGGTAGACGTTTACAATGCGACCTAACTTCCACAACTGCGGAGGAATGTTGTCTTCCTTTAACAACACTACCGTATCTGGAGTAACATTCTTGCAACCTTTCGTCCATTTCTGCCTAGTTTGTAGAGTGTTCAAGTACTCCCGAGACCAGCGTCTCCAAAAATGATCACGAATCCGTTGAACGAGCTGCCAACGAGACAATCGATTGAGTTTGGTGTCCTCCAGATTTGGCTCTGGAATGGCCGTCAATTCGCGACCGATTAGAAAGTGGCCCGGAGTAATCGCCTCAGGCTCGTTGGGGTCTGCAGAGGAGGAAAACAGAGGCCTCGAATTGAGGATGGCCTCGATCTGCGTTAAAACGGTGTAATACTCCTCGAACGTCAGAGAAGCATCACGGAGGACCTTTTTAAGGTGGGTTTTGGTGCTTTTCACACCCGCCTCCCACAGACCACCGAAATTCGGAGCACGGGGAGGGATAAACGTCCATCTAATCTCACGGGCCTGGCAAAACTCGTTTAGCTTACCCTGCAGTTGATCGCTTTTGAACAACTCGTACAAACTATGCAGTTCGGACTTAGCACCGACGAAATTGGACCCATTGTCCGAGAACAGCTCTTCGACCAGGCCACGGCGAGCGACAAAGCGGTGCAGCGCAGCCACAAACGCTGCGGCAGACAGATCCGAAAACAATTCTAGGTGGATCGCCTTTGTGGCCATACAAACGAACAGACAAATGTAGGCCTTAACAAGAGTGGACTTTCTTCCCCCTTGACGAATAAAGACTGGACCGGCGAAGTCAACACCGGACTTGGAAAACGGTGGAGCAGGGACAACACGCGCTTCTGGCAAATCGCCCATCGACGGTTGCAACAACTGCGGACTACAACGGAAATAAACAACACAACTACGAACGATCTTTCGCGCCACAGATCTAGCATTCAACAACCAAAACTTCTGACGTACGTAAGCGATTAGACCAGACGGACCAATGTGCAACAGCTCTCTGTGCAGCGTTCTCAACAGCGATTCGACGATTGGATTTTTGTCCGGTAGCAACATCTGGTGCTTCGCACCGAAAGGCAGACTGGCA
This sequence comes from Aedes albopictus, assembly GCF_035046485.1. Classification (NCBI taxonomy): domain Eukaryota; kingdom Metazoa; phylum Arthropoda; class Insecta; order Diptera; family Culicidae; genus Aedes; species Aedes albopictus. The sequence continues at coordinate 235,361,337 of NC_085138.1, read as the reverse complement.
TTCCTCAACCTACCACCAACTCGTAGGATATCGTTTCTCATCATTACACCCAAGTTACCCAGACGACGCAACGGTTCTTTCGATTCAAGACGACCGATCTCATCTGCAAACTCGCTTTTCTGGATGTACTTCACAATCACATTCATCGATTCACGCATCTCCTGTACGGTTAGATATCGCGACGTGATTCGCTGCGATTTAGCGGATCTCGCATTCGTTACAAACCTTCGCACATACGCTATCACACGCTGTAGCTTTCGAAAAGAACCGAAGGCCGTCATCACTGGGAGAGGCTCCGGCACAGACACCGCAGAGGTATTGGTAACTGGACTCCATTCCGGAAGTTCATCATCGGAAATAAGCACGGGTTCATCAACTCGGTAGGTACGACTACGCAAGAACTGTGGCCCATGCCACCAGAGGTCATTTGACACCAACAACTGAGGAGGTTGACCACGACTAACGACGTCAGCCGGGTTTTCGGCAGATTTGACGTAATTCCAATCGGCACCAGACGAACCTTCGACGATCCCTGATACTCGATTGCGAACGAACAGATTCAGTTGCGGTAGAGGTTTCCGCAACCACGCTAATACAATTTGACTGTCCGACCAGAAATGCACGGTTTCAAACTCCATTTTCACAGCCGGTTACACCTTCAAAAACAATCGAACGAGCAACAAGGCAGCGCAAAGCTCAGACCGAGGGATTGTCAATCCTTTGATTGGAACAACCTTCGACTTACTACATACAAGCGACACTTTCACTCCATCCTGAGTGACCACGCGAATGTACAGACACGCGCCATACGCTACACTGGACGCATCTGCAAACCCATGAATCTCATAGCGAACGGAATTCACTGCACCGAAATACCTTGGGATCTTGATCTCGTGTATGTGATTCAAAGTGTCCCGAAACACAATCCATGCTTGCAGCAACTTACCATCCAAAACATCATCCCACTTCAGCTTGCTCATCCAAATTTGCTGCATGATGATCTTCGCGAAAACAACAACAGGCGAAATGAGACCCAGAGGGTCAAAGATTTTCGCAATTTGCGACAGGACGTTTCGTTTAGTCGGTGAACAGCCACCGAGACTAGGGAGATCCAAACGAAAGCGATAAACATCCTCTGATGGATCCCAAAGCAGGCCCAGCGTTTTGATAGCCTGATTGATGTCTGAATCTTCGAACGACAGAAACTGTTCCCTATCCTTCTCTGGAACGGTCTCCAAAATGGCTGGTTCATTAGAACACCATTTGTGGATCGGAAATCCTCCACATCTGAGGATTTCTGTAAGCTCTACACGACGTTGAATAGCCTCTTCAACTGTTTCAGCACCGGTCAGGGCATCATCAACATAAAAATCCTCAAGAACAATCTGAGCGGCAAACGGATAGCGAGTACTTTCATCGAAAGCAAGCTGTTGAAGCGATCTTGTGGCCAAGAATGGCGCAGCAGACGTACCGTAGGTCACTGTCGTTAATTCAAGGACCTGCAACGGATCGGTAGGATTTTCTCTCCAGAAAATTCGAAGCAATGGTGTGTGGATACGGTCTACCTGAATTTGGCGGTACATCTTACTGATGTCGGCGGAGAACACATAGCGATGTTTGCGAAAACGCAGGATTATGGAAAACAGATCGTTTTGAACCACTGGACCAGTCATCAAACAGTCATTCAAAGAAGGCCCTTTTGCCTTCGACGAAGCATCAAACACAACTCTCAACTTCGTTGACGAGCTGCTCGGCTTCAACACCGCATGGTGAGGAAGGTAGTACTTCACAAGATTAGGAGAATCATGTGATTCATCGATTGGTTCGCAATGGTTGAGGCTCTTGTATTCGTTAATGAACTCAACATAAAGCTTTTTCAAGTCAGGGTCTTTCTGGAACCGCTGTTCCATCATGAAGAAACGACGTAGGGCGATAGATCGGTTACTTTCCATTTGGAAAACCGACTCTTTCAGGGGCAACTGAACGATATAGCGACCACTCTGATCGCGACGAGTAGTGGAACAGAAAATCTCTTCGCACAACTGCTCTTCTCCGGTAAGAAGTTCACATGAATCCACTGATTCAACTGACCAAAACTTTTCCATCGTTTCAGAAAGATTTTGAAGACTAGTCGTGTAGCAATGCTGCTCAACGCGTGGAGAACCAACATCGTCAATGGAACCGGCAACGACCCATCCCAAACGAGTCTCTTGAAGAACAGGAAGATTCTCAGCTATCTTAAACTGTCCCGGCATCAGTAGCGCAAAGAACAATTGAACTCCAATTAGCAAATCAACGTCACCTGGCTTGTAGAACTCTGGATCTGCGAGAGACAGACCACGAGGGAGATTCCATCGTTTGATATCGATCGGTACTGACGGCAACGAACCGGCAACCTTACCTGCAACCAGGCACTGCAACTGACCGCGAAAGTCAGAATAACACGAACGCAATTCAAGATTAACCATTTCTGAGATGGAGGACTGCTGACCATTGGCACCTACAATATCAACCTTGGTGGAAAAACACGGTAGACTCAACGATTCAACAAAACGTTTCGACACAAGATGTGCCTGAGAACCACAATCCAAAAGGGCACGACAAGACTTCAGATTCCCATTGACATCTTTCACTTGAACCCTCGCTGTCATAAGCAAACTGTTACAACACGAGGCATCTGCTTCATCGAACACGAAACTGTTGGAGCGGACTGAGATTCACCAGAAACAGACTTGGATTTTACATTTGGCACAACAGATTTCGAGGTAGACGGATCTGACTGTGGGGCGGACTGCATAACCGATTTCGAAGTGGACTGAACATCATTCTTATCGAGATGGAGAAGAGTATGGTGTTTTGCTTTACACTTAGAACACGAATACGGTGAAGAACACGCACTACTCAAATGACCCACCCTAAGGCAATTATAACATGCTCTGATGCTTCTTACCTTGGCTTGGCGGTGAGCGACGGTCATCTCCCTGAAGGCTTCGCACTTGTAGACCGGATGGTTTCCGGTACCACACAGCTCACACGTCCGGTCCTTGGTCGTAACAGCATACGACTTCGATGTTGCGTTCTTCGGTTGGTATCCAGGATTCTTCACAGGAACCGATGTCTTCGATGTAGAAGTTTGCTTGGCCAACGATGCTTCCACACGTTCCAGCACAGCCCATCGTTTCTTTAGAAACTCGATGGTGTCTTCATAATCCGGTAGCTCCTTGTGGGGAATGGTAGCCTCCCACTGAAGCCTCGTCTCCTTGTCCAGCGCCGCGGCCAGAAGATTGACCACGAAGTGCTCCGAAAATCCGGTCATCTCTTCATTCATCAGAGCCAGCCCATCGACGTGTTGAGTGACCTCGTCAATAAGCGCTCGGAGTTCCTTGGCGTTCTCTCGATGCATCTTCGGAAGTGCCAGCAGGCCGTTGATGTGGACGTCTACTATGACCCGCTTGTCCTCGTATCTGTCCTCCAGTATCTTCCACGCGTGCTCGTAATCGTTCTGGCTCAACGTGCGAGAATCGATTATTCCAGCAGCTGTGCCGACCAGAGCTCTGTCCAAATGATAGAGCTTGATTGCGTCTGAGTCGGCTGATGTGCGCATGACATCCAAAAACATGGCCTTGAAGCGCGGCCAGTTTTCCGGCTTCCCGTCGAAGGAGGGAATCGGTGCCTTCAACGGCTGTAGCTGCACAATGATACGAGGGGCGTCGGGCTGCTGCTGCACAATGATACGAGGGGCGTCGGGCTGCTGCTGCGTATTCGCTTGTGCTCTCGGTTGTGCGTCATCGTTGATGGATTGCACAATCGTCTCCAGCAGTACACACGTTTCAATGTGCTGCGTTTCGAACAAATCATATGCTTCGATTTGCTCGTCCAGGTGGTCATCGGGAATGATCGCAACAATTTGGTTGTGATACTCACGGTACTCACTGTAGAAGCGGTCCAGCTTCTTCGAATACACAGCCAGCATCGCCGTATTCGGAGCAGTGGACCCAGCTCCTGCCATACCTTCCAACGCCTTCCGGATCTTCGTGACCTGCGCCTCGGCCTGTCCACGTTGATGCACTAGCTTCGTGATGTCCGTCATTGTGACTTTTTCACTTTTCGTTGGTGTTCGATCCAACGTCATCACTCGCGCGCGACTAACACGAGTTTGAAAATATCGGACTTGTCACTGTACCACTCGCGCGCGGTTTACTTTCGAGGTTGAAAGTTCGGTTAGACTCACTACTGGTTCACTTGAACCGGAACGGTGGTGCACCTCTCGCTCCACGCAGGGATTGAACGTGTTCGGACACGTCAGCGAAACACACTCTCACTGTCGGCGTTCACGCCTAAATTTCGTTCACTCGCGCGCGACTTACTTTCGACTTCGAAAAATCGGACTTACAAACTTTCACTCGCGCGCGATTTACTTCGATTCAATAGTACACGGTGTACTCACTTACAAAACACTTGGACAGCCAGAGGAAAACCAACTCTGAATAACTGCGCCGGCTATCGTCTCAGCGGAACGGGTTCGTCGCAATCGTCAGATTGGCGACTGGGTAGCGGACTGTATGCTGGGTGGTGTCTCAATCGTCAGATTGACGACACGCGTACGTTGCGGGTGCAACACCAAAACGGATCGCTCGTGGATCCGGGTCGACTGGACCAAAATGTCCGATCACGGACACTGGACGGAGGTTGGCCGGCTCTTCCCACTGAAGAGGGCCGCAGGAACAAAGCTGCAGACGATAGCTCGACGACTTCGAATAACTCTCAAGTGGTTAGCCTTGTAAAAGGCTGGTTTGTTTCGGCTGTCCAAGGAAAAGTCTTAAGGTTTTCACTTTAACGATGTTTATTCTATCACTGATCAACACAAACTGATGCTCTTCGCGAGCGAATTCCTTTTCATTTATACCCTACCCCAACATTCCCAAACTACACCATGCACCAATCAGCGCGAGCCTCGCTCGCATTGGTCGGTGCCCTGCTCGACGCTGCGATGCGAACATGTCGCAGCGTGTTCTTCGCGTCCTCGTCCCGCTTCGCTCGCATGATGATTCTGGCCGCCGCCACCGCTCGCATGTGGTGGCCGTTGTCACCGTTCGAATGTGCAGCCGCTCGTCGGCCGCCAGCCAGGCAAACAGAAGCATTGCCGTTCGGGTGGGTAGTGCGCGTTCATTTATTAGATACAAACACAGGTGTTAGTAAGGGGGGGACCGAAATAACCCGCGGTCGACTCGGGATTAGTTGGTTGGGAATCGGGGATGTTAATGTTACGGTTAAGGATTAATTAGGATATTAAACACAAACACATATTTACACATTATGTACGCTCCGTGCGAGGACAATATTTGTTCTTAGGTGCAGAGTTCAATCAGCACTTCAGCAGCAGACACATTCTACCGTGACGTTACAACGTTTTGACGCCTTTTTGGTCAGATTTTTCACTATAACTCGTAAGTTCGATCGTAAACCCTCAAATATTTTTGCTTATTTGGAATCCTTGTAAAATTTCCAATAAGTTTAATCTGTTGAACATTTAGTCTTCATTGGAAAAGTATGTTTAAAATGGGAATTAGTAGCGTGACGTAACAACGTTGTAACGTCACGCTACTCATTCCCATTTGTAACATACTTTTCCGATGAAAACTAACTGTTTAACAGACCATACTTATTGGAAATTTTACAAGGATTCCGAATATGCAATAATATTTGAGGGTTTACGATCGAACTTACGAGTTAAAGAGAAAAATCTGATCAAAAAGGCGTCAAAACGTTGTAACGTCACGGTAGAATGTGTCAGCACTTAATGGGCAAAGTAGCATACTTCTGTGCAGATAGCCTGACCGCTATTAAAGCACTTGCTCCGGCCAGCTGTCGGTCGAAGATAGTTATCGCTTGTCGAGCTCAAATCGAGGAGCTGAATTCAGCAAACGCTGTTCACCTTGTATGGGTACCTGGCCATTCTTCCATCGCTGAAAATGAATTGGCTGATGAGTTCGCTCGCACTGGAGCATCATATGACTTCATTGGTTCTGAGTTAGCTACTCCCCGGTATCGAAGGGTTGGGTAAAGCTTCAGTTTGACACCTGGGCTGCCATTCAGCACAAACAATACAGGAATAGGTTGGAGTCATGTCGTCAAAAAAAAAAATGTATTTTTCTAAGCCATCTCCAGAGGTGGCAAAGTATCCAACAAATCTGTCTAAGCAAAATTGCAGCATTCCGTTCAAAGCATTGACTCACCACTGCCGACTTAGCTGTCATATGGCGAATATTCAGCAAGCTGATTCATTTGTATGTGATAGCTGTGAATTCGATTATGGAACTTCGTATCATTTGATATGTCATTGTCCAGTTTTTGCGCAACTGCGTTTCCGAGTACTCGGTAAACACTTATTAAGTGAAACTGCCTTCAGAAACCTAAATCTTCTAGATGTTTTGTTGTTCTTGACCCGCTGTGGCAAAGAGCTATAGGCTTTCTTTACGCTTTATGCGTTATTACAGTGCCCTTTTCATCCCATACTGATTACTTTCGCTCTCCCTCAGGTAGATGATGAAATAGGCTCGTCTTCATGGCGGTGGCATACATTTCCCAAATGGAGGAGAACGTACCTCTGGAGCCGATCTACTGATACATATTACCTGATTGCCTTCACATACTATGAATTATCTTAAAGTGTACATTTTAAATAGCCACCGAATGCGGCACAAACAATTTGGTCATCCTAATTGACACTTTTTCCATGCTGTGGGCAGTCATTTCAAATTCATTTTCTTTTTCTATGGAAACAACGGAGGACGAACCCACGTTGGACTTCCTGGAAGCCGAAGTCTCTGGGGATGGAGTAAACCTTAAATTCTTGGTTTAAGAAAGGTTCTTTGTTCTGAGACAGAATTTTTGCTTTCATGAAGCATCAGTCAATTTGTGCATACCAGTGAATAAGAATGGTAATTTAAAGCTTTCAAACCATTCAAGCGTAAGCTAAAATCGCTCTAGTTCAATCAATCTTTTTCACAGACAATCCCAAATTTCCTACCGGTTAAATTGGATTACACCTTTGCTGCAATCCAAGGAGGGGACGGAACGAAAGTTCGACGGAGACTAGCAAGCAGCAGCGTGAAAACTTCTCCGCAGTCTGAGAAGTTGATTTAGTTTTCAATTTTTGCCTTTCTCCGAGCAATGGATCCACACCCCCGCGAGGCAGCTGCAGGAATTTTATTTTTCTCGAAAGCCAAACCGTGAATCTGCGTTCCAGTCAGCCAGTCAGCGAGCGAGCGAGCGGTTGCGATGTGATGTTCCGCTGAATAAAATCCACTCGATTTAACTCCGCCTAATTACATTTGAATACCGATGAATTAAGGCAAAAAGTTGGTTTGCCGTTGGTTGCTTTTTGGTTCAACTGGGGCGGGATGTTTTTTTCTCTGGCTTGGATACCGTGTGCCTAGAGGGGTAACTTGGTTTCCATCGCAATTCAGTCACAACGGAGGAAAGTTCATCGGAAAAGTTCGAAGGACATTTATTAGACACGTTTGGAGATGATTTCTGCGATGTTATGACGACTCATAATAAGCATCGCTTCAGGCCAGAAGAAGTGCATTTTGATTGTTGAAAGAAATTGTTTTGTCTGAAATTGTGGCTATGGCTAAAATTGTGAAAAACATCATTAGGAATGGCAACACAGTTTTTGTGTTTTTTTCTTTTATTTCTCCCTAGATATAACCTAGAGCTTTCCTGGGTGTTTTTGGAGTGAGATTCGAAGTTTCGAAATTGAGAAATATTCATACATAATGGATTACTTACCTCAAAGTCTTTAGAGCGGATTTTTTAAAAGAATTATTCAAAAAAATCCACAGGATAGGTATGGCATTTCAATTCTCTTGAGATATGCGCTAAACATTATTTCTACGATTCAGATTTTTTTTAGAAAATATAATAGGGGGATTAGGGGCATAATGGACACCCGGGGCGAAATGGACACCCCTGTTTTTGCCGAAACCGTTGACTTTAATGTAAAACTTTTAATGCATAAGTATAAAGGAACAAGTCATTGTTCTATTTTTCAAAAGTACCATTTATATTTCTTCAAAATAACCAAAATATCATTGAAATTGAATTATGTTTTTCATATGGTGGATTTCTTATAATTTCGAACAGTAGCAAATAAGGTATTACGAGTGTTTGAGTGTGTCCACCATAAAAACAAGTGAATTGTTAGCTTATCTACTTGTATACGCAGATTTAGCAATGGATGAAGTATTATATTTTTGATCAGAACTTACTCAAAATAGCAATTTCAATGTTGTAGTCAATTCGGGGCGAAATGAACACTGGCAATTATAAATGGGTGTACGCGCGTTGCATACTGTTAGGCGTTTTAGAGAGTTTGGAAAAAATCAATCTGATTATTTTAGCCTAAAATGTATTTAATTAACTTTGATGTTATGTAAACTCGTCTAAGATGGAGTATTATATCTGTGGTATTGATCCCCGTAGGCAAATTACTTAACTGGTCGATATTATCAAAGATACAGCATAAAACATGTAGGGGTGTCCATTATGCCCCGATGGGTGTCCAATTCGCCCCATACCTTTCCTGCCAGCCCCAAAAAACACGCGGTTTACAATTCATTACTTCTTCACAATAATGACATTCTTCCTGCTGTAAATGGTCGAAATACGTAGGAAACAAGTTAAAGTTGTAAGCCAACTGATAATATGTTAAGTTTTTGTCTTGTATACAGGCCTAATATACTCATTTGCTTAGGGTGTCCATTATGCCCCTAATCCCCCTACATATTACAAAAAACACTTTTTCATGGTTCCAATAAGTAATTCTTCCAAAATTTATGTTGAAATTTTCTTTCCGAAATTCTCCATGTATCTCTATCAGGAAGCCATTCAGAAGTTTCTCCATGCATTACATTAAAAAACATTGATAGTCCGACAGATATTGCAAACAAACCCTGCTGTTGCTTGAAAATTCGCAAATGCGTTCAGAAATTCTGTGAAGTAGGGTATTGTACCATTTGGGCAGGTGTACCTATTTTGGGCACTTACTGCTATAACTAAGGGGTAACTCTCGCTGAGACCGTCCCACTATTTACACCATGTCTTCAAAAATGTTTAAGGTGGCGATTTTCTGAAAGTCCACCCCAAAAAAGTAAGGAAAATGCATTTGGTTAATCAAATTGGTTGACCCCCCGTTAGTTAGAGCCACAAGCATTTTGGTGAACCCCTCGATTTTGGTCAATTGTTGGCTCATTCAAACCGTTATAACTCGAAAGTTTCGCCAGAAACCGCTTAAAAACTATAGGTTGTTGGAAAGAGAAAAGATAGAGGTACTCTTTGCAGTTATAAAAAGTTTGGTCGGCCACCATCTTGAATTTATGTACCAAAACATTTTTTTTCACCATGTTGGCAACCAACGATTTTCAAATTTCTTGCGTCAATCGAAAGCTGGGACATTTTTACACAACATATCGAAAATTTAGAGATGTATCTTTTTCCTATCGAAAGTTATCTGCATTTTTGTAAATCATGACACGTTTTCTCCATACATTTCCATGCGCACCGGCAATGACACGCAACAGCATCAAAGTTGGCGCCTGCTTGTATACACAAACGCACCTGCAGCAAAATTAGGGCAAATCGGAGGTTCGTTCTCATTTTAACTGTTTCTCAACGATGCGGGCATTGCTTTTCAAACTTTTTTGGTGTTTTGAAAAGCTGAAACTTTCAACTTTTCATTTGTGGATTCAGATTTAGAATAAATATTCGTAAACACTGTGAAATAACGCTGCATTTATGTAAACAATCGGCACCTGGCCCTGTGCGCAAAAGTGGCATGATTCACAAAAGTGCAGATAACTTTTGATAGGAAAAAGATACATCTCTAAATTTTTGATATGTTGTGTAAAAATGTCCCCGCTTTCGATTGACGCAAAAATTTTGAAAATCGGTGGTTGCCAACATGGTGAAAAAACAGTTTTGGTATAAAAATCCAAGATGGCGGCCAAAATCAATATGGCCGACCCAACTTTTTATAACTGTAAATAGTAGCCCTATTTTCTCTCTTTTCAACAACCTATAGTTTTTAGGTGGTTTCTGGCGAAACTTTCGAGTTATAACGGTTTAAATGAACCAACAATTGACAAAAATCGAGGGGTCTGCCAAAATGCTTGTGGCTCTAACTAACGGGGGGTCAACCAATTTGATTAACCAAATGCATTTTCCTTACTTTTTTGGGGAGCACTTTCAGAAAATCGCCACCTTAAACATTTTTGAAGACATGGTGTAAATAGTGGGACGGTCTCAGCGAGAGTTACCCTAAGTCAATTTCAAACCGGTAGATTTGAGTTTTTGTACAGAGTTGGATACTGTACGTGCCTAACCCTATACAAAATTTCAAATCAATCGGTTATAGCGGCAAGTGCCCAAAATAGGTACACCTGCCCAAATGGTACAAGACCCTATCTCACAATTCAAGAAATTGTTACTTCGAAAGATACACTAAGAAACGTTCGCAGAATTCCACCAAAAAATCCTGCCGTATATTTCTACTGAGATATTAGCATTGGTAGTAGTTTAATACACTTCAGAAATATAACAGTACATACTTAATAAATAGTCCATGATCCATGCAATAACTCAAGCTTTGAAATGTCATCCAGATGCGATCATATACTCATCTATTCTAAGTGCCAACATAACGTCTCTTAATATAAACTCTAACAGCATCCATTGACGCATGTTTGCTTCATCTAGGAAACTAATTTCTCACACTTGCTCACATGTTTTCCCAAATACGTTCTATATCCAGTGCATGCACCAAAAATGATAGCAAAAGAGTTGTCTCACATAGTATACACCACAGCAAATATACGGATGAAGTGTACGTCTGTGAACGACAGGGACGATAATAGCTCTCGTGTGTAGGAAAAAAGTAGGAACCAAACATGGTCCTTTGGTTGTAAAAATATGTTTTGCCTAGATGTTTATCGGACGCTTGTTGAGGCGTGTTGAACGACACTTAACTTTTCTGCTTACCAAAGTGTGCCAACTATAGGGTAGGGGTGTCTGCATGAGCCACTCCACTATGTATAGAAGTTTGTGTGGAATTTTCAGGAACACTAACAATAACCTGATAGACGAAATTAAATTTCCAATGGTTATATTATTCCTTAGAACGAAATGTTTTCTAGTGGCTTCATCAATACCGATGAAAAATGCTAATAACTGTCTTAGCAAGAACACACCACCGTTGTCAGATGAGAAAACCGTACCCCAATTAAAATGCATGCCAACAATCATTGTTAGGAGAAACGGTGGGCTTCGACTCCCACAATAAATCGTTTTTTGTGCTTCTGATGTCATTCTTTCACTCCACAATCCACAGCCAGCATTGGTTCACAAATTCTAACCTTGGCAGTACCTGTTGCATGCGAAGTTCTAGACGCATTGACAAGCAACACGTAGAAAATCTAAAAACATTATGGCAGATGGTTGATTATTTGTCAAAATTTTCATGAACTTGTTCTAGTGTCATACCCGCATAACCATGAACCATACTAGTACTGTGCACCATACTGTTCGGAATTATGTACTACAGTATCTCAATAGTATGGTAGAACATCCGAAGCAACAATAAGTCAACACTACCATAAACGGTTTCAACAGTGTGATAGATGGTTCTCGAGCAAATTACAATATGTGGAATAGGCGGTTAAGTTATGTTACAATAAGAAATCGCTCATTTTCTCGAACAAAATTTTTCGTTTACAGTTTGCCAAAAGGTCGATATACTATCCATTTCTTGCCCAATTCACTGTTAAGCAAACAGTTCTAAAACAGTTGACCCATAAATTCGGAATAAAAATAAACACTGTATGTGTAATAATTGCTTTACTGTGCATTGTGGTTCCATGGTCTTTTGGTTTATAGTTCTCTTACAGTTGTAATAATTGGCAATTTTCTTATATATGATAATAAAAAACAACTTCTTTTTCTCCTATTTCTATTTAATTTCGAAAAAAAGCAAAAATTAAAATAACAAAATTATACCGCATTTAGTTCACCACTGGACTGCGAACTGCGACTTCATAAGTGCGAAAACGTAAATAAAAGTGCGCGATTGCATCAAATCAGGTTGATGTCTTCGGGGCACTATATCTTCAATCTATGGTGAACAAGTGCTCTGAAGACACCGAGTTGATTCGATGCAATCGCGCACTTTTATTAGCGTTTTCGCACTCGTGAAAACTAGTGCGATAGTCCAGTGGTGAACTAAATGCGCTATAAATAAATGCCTTTCCTCGCAGCCGTCCCACAGCTTCTCCAACATCATCGCTAGATGTTTCCTAACATGCCTTCTGCGGAAAGCAGAAAAGCATCCGGAATTCTTCTGGAAGAATTTGAGCTGGGCCAACGCGAATCTATGGTGGGCTTGATGGTGGGTTGATTTGCACTATGATGATACCAGCGTTAGAAGCACTACCGCGTTAGGGATGAACTCCGAAACCGCTCCAGGACATGCCTATAAGAAATAAATGGACGATATCAGCTTGTTGTCTAGGTAGAGCACAAGGTGGAGCTAAAGTGTCTCGAGTATACCAAAGTGGCGAATCCTTGTCGTTTTGACAGGTCTCCTGCTCGATTGGAACTATGGGGATGACACTAGATCGACTGTTCCAATTTTGACATTTCTCCTCTTTGTTTTATCCAGGCTCGTTAGGTGGAGCCTTTTGTTGCAGGTTAAATATCGTTGGTTAAATAGGGTAGAAATTACTCACCGTGGAGGGACAAACAGTGCTGTGGACACGACTAATGATGGGAATGCATGTTCCATGCTTGGTTCCATGACCGGCGCAGCAATGCCGTCGGGTTCGACAGCTGGCAGCTAATACCGACGACGTAAACTCCTCCGGGTAGAAAACGTTGTTTACTATGGCTAGAAGAAAGAGTTTTTTTCAGATTCTTACTAATTTTACGCTGGGCTAAAACTTACCTAACAAGACGTAAACGGCCGCCTTGGAAACGATGACCGACTCTCTGCGAAACAGGATTTTTATTAACAAAATCGAAAACAAAAAACCAAATCGCGTTTGTTTTCGCTGCTTGCTCAGACTTCTTTGTTATCGAAATTGTCACGGCAAGCACCTCCTCATCGCCTAATTTTCATTTACTCACATATACCGATGCATGCAACAATTTGTCATACTGTTCAACATCAGTAACATGTGGTGAAATTCACGTGTGTAAGTGTGTAGCTTAACATAAATGCAAACCGTTTGTCAGAGGGTGATTTCATATTGCAACCATACCTCACAACTCATATCGTTGAAAAATGTCTGTACAATATAATATATTGTTACCACCTGGTATGGATTAAATATACCGTGATTTACAGTCAAACAAATTGAGTTTCATATTCTTCAACATTAAAGCAACTGTTTGCCACACACTTACCCCAACAGATAAATGTCATGTATTGTTTGGAGTTTCAGACAAACTGTAATTTTTTATGCGGGTAGTGTTCAATTTACCTCACAAACTTTAATAATATCAGTTGTAGGGTAGTGTACGCAAAATATGGCACCGCAAGCGAAAAATAGGTAACAAAGAAGGCACGGCAACAACGCTTTGTTTTTTCGTTAGCAGATAATGACAGATTCGCTTCCCAGTTTGTTTACAACAAAAATGGTAGGAATATTTGTCTCGTTCTATTCACATCGTGATTTTTGCATTGTTTTACAACTGAAACTCGACTTTGAGGATGGCAAGAGTCTTAATTCGTCCAAATGCTCATGAATTCAATGATGTGGGTCGAAAATTTCAGCAGAAAAGTCGAAATATCGGCACACGCCCGGGAAGCGATATTTGTTTTATTGCTCTCATCGCTTGACATGCGTTTGTTGCGGAGCGCCTTTGTTACCGACATGCACCGCTTAGGACAAAGCGTTTGTTTTTCGGCGTGATCCGTTTTTCGTACCCTGAGGGTAAGTAAACTGACAAACAAATACCTTATAGGGCACTGCATGAAATTCTCTCCTTCTCTTTCACTCTTTCAGAAATTTTGTAAACAACAAGGCCAAGAAACGTCAAAATCCCATACAAAATCAAAACAGTGCAGTGCCCTATAGGGCACTGCACTGTTTTGATTTTGTATGGGATTTTGACATTTCCTGGCCTTGTTGTTTACAAAATCTCAATAAGAGCGAAAGAGAGGGAGAGAATTTCGTGCAAAGCCCTATTGGCGTAACGTCCTCACCGGGTCAAAGCCTGCTTCTCAGCGAACAATCTCTATGCCCAAGAAAGTCAAGGAACAAAAAGAATGTCGCCAGAAGTTGAATGCTAGTGGCTGGTACTCGGTTCAACAGGGAGCGGTACAGGATGGCAAGTGCAGCAGAGAAACGAATCCACCACAGTTAACAACACGGCAGCACGAAAAGAATGTGGTTGCTGAAGCGTAGAAAAGTATGGACAATAACGATATGCGGAGGTTTTATGCAACTGTCAATTGGTCAGGGTTCTGCTAAACCGAACCAAAGACTATTTTTTGAAAAATTGAGTTTTCTTTACCATTGGATGAAGAAATTGATGATCCTCCTTCCATGTAAAAATGCAGTAATTCTGACAGCTCTTCTAAATTCAAAATTTCTGTTTCGCAGAACATACAAAAAATAAAATTGCATCCAACCAGAGTGAACTGTAAACCATTCCATAGAATCAGCGAAATGTTTTAGTGTTGGTCCAGATGAAGAACATTTCATCATTTGTAAAGAATTGTGATTCAACTTCATGGGCGATGAAAAATCGAGTTTTTTTTTCACAATCCGACTGGTTTTCTCTGAAACAAAGAAACACAGTCAGACACACTGAACTATAAACCATATTTCAATGTTTTTGTTCTGCCAGAGTGAACTGAGTGCGAAGTACTCAAAAATTAAATGTATTTATATCAACGATTTCAAATAATTTACATGTATTCTTCATCTCTGATGGTTAATATTGCGCGCAAACCCCAAAATTTTATTCCCACCTTTGGGTTTCCGCGCCGAAGACCCAGCGCCAGATTCGGCGACAAAGAAAACTGACAGCAGTCGCCGGACAGTTGGCAATCCTGATATTTGACGGCGGCCGCCCGGTAGTCATGGGAGTGGATTGTTGTCATGCAAATAGATCTTTTCACTGAAAATGCATGTGAATTTAGTTATTGTTGACAGATTTTCTGCAGTGTTAGTGTGAAATTCAGCGATTTTCTGTATCGCGTAAGCCTTCGCTGGAAGAAAACGTCATGTTGTTCAGCGAAGCAAGGAAAATTTTCAGTGAAAAAAGCAATAAAGACTTGTAAGTTACATATGTGCGGAAAAGTTTCAAATAATCATAGCTGTTGTTTATTTGTGAGTGGTTGAACTTTAAGCTTAACCCTCTAATACCCAAATTTTTGATTTTGATCTAAATATCGTTTTTCGTCATCTAAAATCGATTTAAACATGTTTTGGAAGATGATTCTTTTCAATTCTCGATTTCGTGAATTTCAGTTTTTGATTTTTCTAATTTTTATTTTTGAACATCCCCATACTTTTATATTTTTCCTGGAAGCCAATTTGGGGTACGGATTTTTTTTAGATGAGAACATTTTGAGATTTTATGATTATTGTTGAAATATTTTTAGTTTAAATTTTTTTCATAGAAAATTTTATTTTCCGTGTAATTTTAAAGAAAATGATTTTAGAGTGTATTCGACTCCCTTAAACTATTAAACTAGAATAGAATGATTTGGGAAAAATTTAAAATATGTTAATTGTAGCGATTCAATACAAAATAAACAATGACTTCGAAAAGGTGACCAAAACATCATTTTTTCAATGATTTTTAAAAAGGTTAAATACGCTTTAAAACACATCAAAAACCGTTTTGAGATATACAAAACAGTCCTTAATATCAGCCAAAAATATAAAAAATTTGATTTTCCACGAAACAAAAAATACAAAAATGCTCAAACTATACCCCGTCTAAAGGCGGGGTTGGGTATTAGAGGGTTAATTATCTCGGAATAAAGTTTTTGGCGCTTAGGTCGGTTTAGCAGAACCCCGGCCAATTGTGCGCGACACAAGACTGCGCTAGTGCCCACCATGTGCAACGACCGGGAAGGAAATTTGCTGACAGACAAAGCACCAAGGAACAGGATTACCATAATGGACGACGGTCAAGCAGTGGAACCACCAATACTGGTGTCGTAACCGCGAAAACTCACAAGCCAAAACTCAGCCGGGCGACGCACAACATGCGTCCGTCCGTTCCAAGTTTAGCCAACAGAATGACCAAGCCAACGTTCAACCTGAACCTAGCTAGCAACCAATGCACGTATACTACCACACACCGGTGGGTATTCGTGCTCTCTCTTTTCCTCTTTCACATTCCACATATTCTTCCGTGACATCTATCATCAAGCGCAAAACGCACACATTTACACCGCTGTCCTGCTTCTGCCGTTACTATGTTCGAAAGTGGAAAGCTTCATGTTCGAAAGCTCAAAAGCAATGTGACAGATTTCAAACACTCTCAAAATATTCGATGCATACAGCTGTATATTGTGCACTCTAATTATTTTCAATTATTTTCTTATTATGCACATCACATACACTACATTCTTTCCTTTCTCTACTCTTGTAGAATATAAACTAAAAGCAAGCTGAGATTATCAATAATTGTTTAATTCTAAGTAACTCATCATTATTTGGTATGTCGAGGCGTTTCATTTCAATACAAATTTTGAAATACTCTGGATTCAACTAGTATGTTCCATTTCATTGATTGTTTAACGGTAAAGACATTTATTAAACCTAAATCAAATTATCAATTTAATCCAAATTTAATCCAAATCCAACTCAATCAAATCCAAATCCAATTCATATACAATTTTAATCCAGTTCAATGCAAATTCAATCGAAATCCAATCTCAATCCAATTCAAATCCATTTTGAATTCAATCTAATCCAAATTCACTTCGCATCTAACATAAATCCAATCGTAATCTTATCCAATCCAAACCTAATCAAAATCCTATTTAAATCCATTTCCAATTGAATCTAACACATATCCAATTCCTAGCTAATCCAAATTAAATCAAAATCCAATCCAAATCAAATCCAAATTCAATCTGAATCCAAATTCAATCTAAATCCCAAACCAATCTAATTCCATCGAAATTCAATCCAAATCCAATCCAAATGTAATCAAAATCCGATTAAGATCCATTTCAAATTGAATCCAATCCAAATCCTATTTAAATCCAAACCAAATCCAGTCCAAATCCAAATAAAATCTAATCCAATCTAATTCGTGACCAAATATAAGCCAAATTCAATCCAAATCTTATCCAAATCCAATTCAGTTCCAATACAAATCCAATCCAAATTAAATTCAAATTTAATCCAAAATCAATCCAAATTCCATCCATACCCAAATCCAAATCTAATCGAAATCCAATTTAAATCCATTTCAATTTGAATCTAATCCAAATAAAATTTGCATCTTATCCCATTCCAATCCAAATCCAAAACAAAAACAAGTCCAATCCAAATGCAATCAAAATCCAATTCAAATCTAATCCAAATCCATTTCAAAGTGAATCCAATCTAAAATCCAAATCCAATCCAAACGCAGTCCAAATCCAATCTGAATCCAATTCAAATCTAATCCAAATTAAATCCATTTCAAAGTGAATTTAATCCAAATCAAATTTGCATCTAATCCGCATCCAATCCAAATGCAATCCAAACGCAGTCCAAATCCAATCTGAGTCCATTTCAAATCTTATCAAAATCCAATGAAGATCCACTTCAAAATGAATCTAGTCCAGATCCAATCTAAATCCAGTCCAAATGCAATCCAAATCCATTTCAATCTAATTCGCAACCAAATATAATCCAAATCGTGTCCAAGTCCAATCCAGTTCCAATATAAATCTAATCCAAATCCAATCCAAATTTAATTCAAATCCAATCCAAACTCAATCCATATCCAAATCTAATCCAAATCCAATTTAAATACATTTCAATTTGAATCTAATCCAAATCCAATTTGCATCTCATCCAATTCCAATCCAAATACAAAATAAATCCAAGTCCAATCCAAATGCAATCCAAATCTAATATAAATCCAATCCAAATGTAATGCAAATCCAAACTGAAACCAATTCTTATCTAATCCAAATCCAATTTAAATCAATTTCAAAGTAAATCCAATCTAAATTCCAAAACCAATCTAAATGCAATCCAAATCCAATTCATATCTAATCCAAATTAAATCCATTTCAAAGTGAATTTAATCCAAATCAAATTCGCATTTATTCCAAATCCAATCTCAATGCAATCCAAATTCAATTCAAATCCAATCTAGTCTTATTCCTAACCAAATCTAATCCAAACCCAATTCAAATCCAATCCAAATCTAATCAAAAACCAATTCAAATCGAATCCATATTCAATCCCAATCCAATTCAAATGCAATCCAAATCCAATTCAAATGCAATCCAAATCCAATCTAAATCCAATCCAAACCTAATCCAAATCCAATTTAAACCCATTACAATTTGAATCTAACCCAACCAATTCGCATTTAATCCAAATCCAAAAACAAATCCAATTCAAATCCACTCCAAATCCAATCCAAATCCTATACAAATCCAATCCAAATTTAACTCAATCATGACTTGATGAGGTTACAGGTGAGGGTACTGGAACTGTTTCCTTCACTTTTCTTAATCTGGATCACTCCCAACCTATTCGCCATACTGGGTCAGCCACTGAAACACCGTTTAGCTTGCTTTTTTTTGCTCTTATCTTGGATCATTCACAGCCTACTCATCACTTGATGAGCCTACTGGAACTCCGTTTGCTTGATCTTTTGCAATTATCTTGGATCATTCACAGCCTACTCATCATTTGATGAGCCTACTGGAACTCCGTTTTGCTTGTTCTTTTGCACTTATCTTGGATCGTTCGCAGCCTACTCATCGCGTGATAAGCCTACTGGAACTCCGTTTTGCTTGCATATTGTTTTGCTCTAAATTTGGATCATTCACAGCCTACTCACCTTTCCAGGTGAGCCTACTGGAACTCCGTTTAAAATAATCACAACCCACAACCCACTGTTCTCTAAAATTTTTCCTGAAACCATTTCACACGCAAAAGTATCTCACAATTTTCCGTTTAGACGATCTGCAATCACATCACTGCGCCGAATCAAAACGTTTTTCAGAATGCGACTTCCACCGACTGCGCCAATTGTCGTAACCGCGAAAACTCACAAGCCAAAACTCAGCCGGGCGACGCACAACATGCGTCCGTCCGTTCCAAGTTTAGCCAACAGAATGACCAAGCCAACGTTCAACCTGAACCTAGCTAGCAACCAATGCACGTATACTACCACACACCGGTGGGTATTCGTGCTCTCTCTTTTCCTCTTTCACATTCCACATATTCTTCCGTGACATCTATCATCAAGCGCAAAACGCACACATTTACACCGCTGTCCTGCTTCTGCCGTTACTATGTTCGAAAGTGGAAAGCTTCATGTTCGAAAGCTCAAAAGCAATGTGACAGATTTCAAACACTCTCAAAATATTCGATGCATACAGCTGTATATTGTGCACTCTAATTATTTTCAATTATTTTCTTATTATGCACATCACATACACTACAACTGGATGAGATTAAGAAGGCCCTTAAGGAGCTGATAAGCAAGGCTGCTGGGAAGGACGATATCCCGGTCAAACTTCTTAAGCACGAAAGCGTGCAGCTACATCAACCTATTCACCAGATTATTGCAAAAGCTGATTGGATGGCTTCCTATGCCCAATCTACAAGAGAGGGCAAAGACTAGGGTGTGCCAATAACAGAAGGATTGCCCTTTTAAATTCGGCATATCCCTTTCGTGACGAACCATCACAATTGTGCTGTTGAGCGGTAACAGTTTTGCATATTTTTTCATCTGTTTAGACTTTGTTTTATGTGATGTGAACTATTTCAATAATTCAGCCATTACTTATACATGTATGTATGCAAACAAACTTTTGTTTACGTTGCCTTTGAGATTTACCACAACAAAGTAAACAAAAAGTGGACAAAACCCATAAAACACGAAAAAGTTTTATCTGTCGCATATTTTTTATTTACGGTTTATCTAGGTAGTCAAAGCTAGAAATCGAAAGATAAAGAGTAGTTATTTCAAATGAGGAAAAATAATTGTAGTTTTGTTGGGAAATCTAAGAACTCTGGAGAGCCAAAGTTGAGTCATTTGTATGGAGATTTCACTTTTTTGCGCTCCAAAAGGGATGTAAAGGGACGCACACTAGAACAGGGTCCAATTTATGGCCAAAACATTAACACGGTTCAATGGTATATTATGTAGGTACTAGCGATAAAATTGTGAATTTTGATATTTTGGGTTATAAATAGGCATACCAATTCACGTAAAGGTCAGAAATGATTTCTTATAACCTCTCTTGTTTTCACGCTCGTATGTTTTCACCCCAAACTTAACTTAAATTGTCATTTTTTTAGTACAGAGAACTGAAAAATAATTGTATTTTCATACAATGTAATGTTTGGAAACAAGGGGAACTTCGTTTCTGATTAATTCCGATGATCCTTAGAGTACACACTAATTCCAAACCTCGTGATCATAATCATTTTGGACCTGAAAAGTTGATTTTAGATGTTAATTGTTTTCGATGAAGTTATTTGGTATGTTAGAACCCTTATTTTGAAAGCTTGATACTATTGTGATTAATTCTCCTAGAAGTGTGAGTAGAATTCATTAGAACAATACATCAACACTCAAAAATTAATCACAGTTTGGAGCGGACCTGGTGTGATGGTTAGAACACTTGACTATCACGCCGTGGACCTGGGATCGAATCCCATTCCCGACAAACTCGCAAAACGTGAGTTCTTCCTTCGGAAGGGAAGTAAAGCGTGGGTCCCGAGATGAACTAGCTTGGGACTAAAAATCTCGTTAAGGCTGACACAAATTTCGATTTTCTCTAATGTTAGCCCCCCCCCCCCCCCTCGGAAATTTTTTGTCGGAATTCGACATTTTGAGGGAAGATACAAATAAATTATTCATGAAATTAAAAAAAAAAATCAATTGAAATTAGAGTCGTTGAGAAAATTTCTTAACAAATCCGATGAGTTTGACGAATTTGCCTAATTGTTTGGGTAATTTTTCATCAAATATATTTATTATTTATCATGCCCCCCCTTGACGAGTCAATGACCAAAGTGACAAAAGAAGAAAATGAGATTTGTTCCGGCCTAATACAGATAAAAAATCACATATTGAAAGGAGTATGAACAACAACAAGTTTTTGGCGTACACAGAAAAAGGTTTTGAATATTAACAGGAGCGTAATCGGAAATTTTGTGGAATAAGTCTCACTGTAATCTTGTTTGTCACATAGATTTGAATCACTTATCACGCACACGCAACAATTCACAAAAATAATGAAAATTTATGCTACTTTCTGATATTTTCACTGAATTCCTTCTATGCGTGCTTATTTATCAGCTTTTGAAGCAGAAAATTACACGATATTCGCTTTAACTGATGTAGCCGAGGTTGTCACTCGAAGTATTTGCCTCTGCCATATTGCCGTGACAGAAGTTATCACAAACAGTGTCAACAAGTAAAATAAGTGAAATTGTGTTTGAAATCCTTCAAACAAAGTGTACAGCTATGTAGATCCGTTGCGGTAGTGACATTTTCAAAACTACTCCGCCGAAATGTGTTGTGATTGTGCTGTGGTAAAACAAGAATCCAGCAATTCAGGAGCGGTAATGGCCAAGTTTTATGATCGATCTTATCGATCACCTGCCAAACGACAAAAGCCAAACGTCAGATCGGCGTATCCCTATCAGAAAGCGAGCATGATTATGGCAGCCATTAGCGCTCGTAAATTGCTGGATTGTATCGAAAAACAGCAGTGATTCATTCCGTTGACAAAGATGTCAGTTCCATCCAGATACGAACAATCGCAGCTCTCGTTTTACATTCCAAACTATTTTAAAAGTAGGTATATGCGAAATAAATGCGTTTTGTGATTATTAAAGTATTCCAGTATTTCATCTATCCGAAAACGAACCGTCTGTAATAGGAGTCTTCATAGCCATTTCCGTTTTTCTCCTGCGTTATTTCACTTCGTTCACTTCGGAAAGGAAGCAACAAAACAAAGCTTTACATGATGCATGAAATTTACATGTATAGCCAACATTTCCTTTATGTGCATTAGATGTAGCGGAAAATTACATGGATTTGTCAAACTGCGTTTATTGATGGATGGAGATATCTGTTCAAATTTACAAAATTGATTCCTGCGCATAAACACACATGTCTTTTTTGAGATTCAAAACTAGAGTATTCTACTATGATCTGTCTACCTAAAAATAGTCGAAACCAAGTTGTGTAGCAGATTGATGAAAGGGTTAATAATGAATGACACAAATATCAATAATTCTCATGTTTTTCTCTAAACGTTTCATAAAAATTTGGTTTTTGAGTTTTTTTTCCGCATGTGATTAAATTGGGTCAAAAAATGGCTAGTTAAAGAGTCTAAGGGCGGATTTCTTCACCCTGGCTTAAGCGTTAAACCTGGTTTAACTATATGGGTAAGCCTGGCTTACCGGTTAAGCCAAGGTGAAGAAATCGACCCTCAGAATGTTTCAATTAGATCACATGGTACTGACAAGGTGATTATTTGTTAGATTATTGCTGTAGGATTGATGTATTGAATTCAAATACGGAATGTTTATTGTTTCGGAATGTTATCGGCAAAAAGTGGCAGTGAGTGACATTCAAGAAGTTCCTTCTTCCGGAGAGATCTACCGATACCTGCAGAAAATTATCCGGCTGATATTGTAGCGTTCAGCAGAGCTTTTCTATAACACTGAGAAGTTGCAGTTTCCAGTTTTGTCTTATTTTGGTTCATTTCAGAGAGCAAGCAAAGGCGCTTAAGCCTAGACACAAGAGCCAGGACACTGACTAAATACCTGTGTTCCATCCCAGGAGACTAAGGACCAAGAAGTGGCATAAACCTTTTAAGTTAAGTAACTCTCAACGATTTTCCCGCGTTTAACTTTCGAAAAAGCCGAGCGGTTGGTACGAGATGTCCACACTCAATGGCTTTAATATAGAACCAATAACGCTGCACTGTAGGTCTGGACGCTTGCAATCAGTGCATCTCCGATGTACTGCAAACATTAACCTTGTTCGGGCATTAAAAAATAGTTACGAATAATGCATTGGGGTCATTATGACCCAGAAATTCAAACTCTACTAGAATGATGATTATTGTAGCAATTTAAATGACCAATGTCCTATTTGAAAGACAATTTCGTCGTGTTGATATGTTGAAACAGTGGTTCCGGGAACATTGGCCACCGGGAATCTGCTACACAGGGCACCATGTCGGATTACATTACATTTTTCCAGTAGTTGTGAAATATCTCGCGTTCTGGACCACTTAGAAGGGCACTGTCTTCGGCAAAGTTGCCCAGAGATTAAAAGCTTACGCATAGAAAACAATTTAGTTCGAGAATCACTCACTACGTGGCGCTAGTGTTCTTGGGAGCTTCCAGTTTAGTGTAAAAGTCGTGTATCTCATGTTCTGGACCACTAAGAAGGATACTAACATCGGCAAAGCTGCTCAGATGACTAAGAGCTTTCGCATAGAAAACAGTTTATTTAGAGAATCACTCACTACGTGGCGCTAGTGATCTTGGGAGCTTCCGGTTTAGTCTGAATGTTGTATATCTCGCATTGTGGATCATTTAGAAGGATACTGGCTTCAGCAAAGTTTCTCAGAAGACTAGTAGTTTTCACATAGAAAATATTTTAGTTCGAGAATCATTTATTGCGTGGCGCTAGTGTTTCTGGGAGCTTCCAGTTTAATCTAAACGCCGTATAACTTGCGTTCTGGACCACTTAGAAGGGCACTAACTTCGGCAAAGTTGCTCAGATGACTAAGTGCTTTGTCTAGAAAACAATTTAGTTCGAGAATCACCTACACGCAGTGAGTGTAAGTGATTACAAAATCACTCACTACGTGGCGCTAGTGTTCTTGGGAGCTTCCTGTTTAGTCAAAAAGTCGTGTATCTCGTGTTCTGGACCACTTAGAATGATACTGTCTTCGGCAAAGTTGCTCTGAAGACTAAGAGCTTTCGCATAGAAAACAATTTATTAAGAGAATCACTCACTACGTGGCGCTAGTGCTCTTGGGAGCTTCCAGTTTAGTCTGAATGTCTATATCTCGCATTCTGGATCATTTAGAAGGATACTGGCTTCAGCAAAGTGGTTCAGAAGACTAACAGCTTACGCATAGAAAACAATTGAGTTCGAGAATCACTCACTGCGTGGCGCTAGTGTTTCTGGGAGCTTCCAGTTCAGTCTAAACGCCGTATATTTCGCGTTCTGGACCACTTATTACTGGACTCACTATGTGGCGCTAGTGTTCTTAGGAGCTTCCAGTTTAGTCTGAACGTCGTATATCTCGTGTTTGGACCACTTAAAAGGATACTGTCTACGGCAGAATTGTTCAGAAGAGTAAGAGCTTTTATCTGAAAAACAATTCAGTTTGAAATTTGCCCATTATAAGGTGCTAGTGATCTTAACAGCTTCCATTTTAGACTAAGCGTCATTTACCTCGTATTTTGGACCACTTGAAAAAATACCGCTTCGGCAAAGTTGCTGGGACGAATTTCTTCAAGAAAAAAATCACTATTTTCATTCTTCAATCACTTAACCTAATGTACATAAGCTCTTTTGTCCACTATGGCACAGCGTGAGCGATTTCAATTGGCACCATTGGCACAAAAGATATCATAGTACTTTAGTAATTTTAGTAACAATTCTTTGGGAGAATTATTCGTTTATTCCTTTAGGGTGCCTTCTCAATCATATATAGAATTTTTTTTTTGAAAAAGACACGGACACGTTTTAATGCTTCCAGTGAGCTATTTACTCTTTGAAGGAAGCACGACACTAGACAACGGACTAGCATGCAACGCCCAGTGGCACAGCCGAAAACTTTTCCTGACAGCTGCGGCGGGAATCGAACCCGCGCTCCTTAGTACGATGCGACTAAAGGCTTGGTGACCTTAGCCACACGTGGTCTTTTTAAATATTTCGGCCTTCTTAGCTTTGGCGGTGTGCAGATGTATTAATACGGTAGCCAGGACTTGCTGGAGAGTAATCCTGCAAAGATTGTGTTCGCAGGAAGTCCGGATGATAAAGGATGACGTGGAGTACAACTACTGATGAAATGGATTGACCAGATTGAAAATGGGAAGAATTTTACATTCTAGCGTAGAATTATGTGATTTTTTCAAGGTGAGCCTGGTCACGTTTCTGAAACCATTTGAATTGACTGACTCAGATATTGTATAGGATGCAAAATGGCAATTATGGCACTGGAATTTGCTTGCACAAAAAAGGTTGTTCGTTCATGGACGCTGTACACTTTTCCCAATAAGGTTGAATCACTCACGTTCGTCATCAGAGTACTGTTTGTAACGGATCGAAACAAAAACAGCTTGAAAAATTACCCGAAGAATAAAAAGGTAAAACGTGTGGGAGTGGGAACCCACAGCGGTGCGCATCTTTTGTTAAAGTGGGTGGCATGCTCGCAATGCCCCTTCCATTCCTATCGTCAGCGAATCAAAATTTTAACAAAGTTGCCTCATCCACGGTAGGTATACAAATGAGCTCCCATCGTCGATTGACGATTCCTGGATTGACTGTACGATTCAATTATAATAATCGTTGAATGAATTTTTAATGTTTTCATTTTGGTGCGTAATGTCGTTCGAGGGAACTCGATGGGGGGCGGGGGCGAAGAAAACTTAGAAATTCCGAGAAAAGCTGGTTTTGAAATAGCTAGGTAGGTTGGTAGGTAGGAGTCAAGTGAGATAAAACTGAATGATGAATGAAGGTACTGTCTTCATACTATTTCGATTCATTGCGCAGACCTCCACAAGATTGGGCGGCAAACATGTCAAAAACGCCCTCGGGAGCAGTTGTATATCGATATCTGGGTTCACGACGGACGACGACGACCGTTATCAGCTGGAGTGGAATCCAAACGGTACCGCAAAGAGTCAATGTGCCAATGTTGAAGTAAATCGTGAACAGAGAACGGTTGTGATTGAGGGTGGAGTGGAATTCCGTATCAGATAACTAGAAAGATTGTTGAAATGTACACAGAACAACGGGTGGTATTAGATGGCATGGATAAATGAATCAGATTGTCTCAATTTATTCCTTTCTCGTGCCTGCCAAATATTTCATTCTTGCATCGGAGATCTGATTGTTTGTCGAGGTGTAATCAATAACATCCGTCATTTAATGTCGACTAGATTGGCCTGCCTTTGTCATGTTTAATATTTGGGCCCATTCAATGTTTTTTGGACGAATAACACGGACCTGTATGAGGTACGACCATGTGAAAGATGTTTGGGATTGGTTTTTCGTACGATCTAGAATACATAAGATTTTCTCAACCCTTTTAGGTATAATATACACATTGTTGTTTTAACACTATATACGAAGTGGAAACTTAGCTTAGAGTAGGAATAGAAAGCTGAACACAAGCCAAGAAACAAAATTTCTCTCAGTTAGGTCCCAACGCCAAAAAGAAGTTAACGAATCGTAGGAAAAACTCAGATATAACAAAAAATATGAAATAAAACAAGTTCAATGTCAATGCAATATAAATGTTGTCTGGGATATTGCGTTTCCTCCGTGAACTTTTCCGCAATTTGATCTATTTTTATGGGCACCGCTAAAGGAAAAAAATCCCACAACGATATTCTGCGGAAGAATTACCAAAATGGAACAAAAAAAAAAAAGACTACTGAAACGCTTCGCACGAGCCCAGATAACACTCTTGGGAGCTTTGATTCGCATTTGAGCGTTTTGGTGCTGTCGAAGAGTTATCAATGTGATTCTCTTTCCTAGCGCTGCTGGGAGTTCGGAAAATCCATTTGTCTTCCCTGGACACAGTTTTTTTTTTTCAAATGGGAGAAAAAGCTTCAAGTGCAATCGTTGTTGAAAAA
The DNA here is from genome assembly GCF_035046485.1 of Aedes albopictus. Classification (NCBI taxonomy): domain Eukaryota; kingdom Metazoa; phylum Arthropoda; class Insecta; order Diptera; family Culicidae; genus Aedes; species Aedes albopictus. The sequence goes on along the minus strand of NC_085138.1, from coordinate 235,334,230 downwards.
TTGGTAGGGAATTGGTTGAAGGGTAAATTGTTAGTTTGTGCATAACTGTGCATAAATGACACGTATGATTGCTATTGTTTTTCAGAGTTGACAAGCAATTCATAACCTATTCAAAAAACTTTTACGAAATGCTGATGGATATAATTTGGATATAATTTATATATCTTGTAACACATGTGGTAGTGGTATAAAGCAGCAATGGCATTTCCCGTAAAGTGTAAACACATAGCAGCTGCAAATAAGAAACTGGAAATTTTTATGTAGCAAAGATGCCTGAATTACAAGTTGAATCAAGTGTACTAGGAAACGAATATGTATTGTGAATGTTACGAAAATATGGCAGTCTGCAGTGGGCTGGTTACGTAGTACGAATGTCAGAAGATAAACTTGTAAAAAAAAATCAGTAGTGGATCAGCTACAGGTGCGCGACTTTGCGGACGGCTGTGAACGCAGCGCTAGCTGTATGTGCTTGATCGAAACTTATAGGAAGGTTCTCCCTCTATACGCTCGTTGCTGAAGTAAAACTAGGCTTTAGCAATCAAAATGTAAAGGTAGGTAATGCTGCTTATTTTCACATTTTTGTTTACTCATTGATGTGTTTTAAACGCGATTACCGCAGCGGGAAAACTTTTGAACGATGGAGCCCTTCTGCGCCGTAATCCCCAAACGGGTAATCAATTACAGATCGAAGAGAATTTTGCGATGCCATACTCGCAACTGTTGATTATGACTCCATCGTCACCCAGGAGTGTATTTGCATAAATTTGCTTGGTGGGTACCTGAGCGTCACCGGTGGCGTTGTCATAAAATCGATAAACTCCATTAAATTGTTTGTGCGAAAATTCCTTCTATTATGCCGCGGACCTATCACGTAAAGTAATATACTCTTTTCTTTTCGTTATCTTGCCCCATCTGGTTAGTGGCGGCTCGGCCTGAGCCTGGGCCTGGGCCAGGCTAAATCGAGGTCGTTCTGGAAAAGTAAACAAAATTCGATGCTGATTATAGCTTCCTCTCGCTACCGGGGAAGGAAGTAAGCGTCCCAGAGGGACCAAATATGATAAATGCGGTGCGGGAAGCATTTTTGCGCTTTATTGATATTACTTCCATCAACCGATGTAACGTTGTTGGATGTCAGTTGTCGTTTTTGTACACTCCTTCAGCTGTTGGTTGGCTGATGTTGTTTATTCTTCGACCAAAATGCCAATTTAACGAGAAATTCGACAGAATGCTATTGGCATGGCTGTGAGGTACGTAACATCATTATTTCGTTTGGAATAAATTGCACCAAGAATTTCATTGTTTATTTCATTTTTATTGCGAGGCTAGTAATTGGTGGATGAAAAACAAAAACATCAATTTGGGGATACTTAGTTTGAAGACAAAAAATGGAAATACATAGCATAGGATGAGGCATGGAGCCAGGTTCTCATCCAATGCCTCATCCTACCTTACCGATCAGGCCTCTGCTGTACATAGTAGCCATCTCCATTCCACTCGGTCCATGGCTGTTTGTCTCCAGTTCCGCACCCTGCGTAGGGTCCGCTGATCATCCTCCACTTGGTCGTCCCACCTAGCTCGCTGCGCACCACGTCTTCTTGTACCGGTCGGATGACTCTCGAGAACCATTTTAGTCGGGTTGCTGTCCGACATCCTGATGACGTGACCCGTCCACCGTAGCCTCCCGATTTTCACGGTATGGACGATGGTTGGTTCTCTCAGCAGCTGATGCAGCTCGTGGTTCATTCGCCTTCTCCAAGTCCCGTGTTCAATCTGCACTGCGCCGTAGATGGTACGCAACACGTTCCGTTCGAAAACTCCAAAGGCGCGTTGGTCCTCTGCACGTAGGGTCCATGTTAACGAAATTTCGTGCCCGTAGAGGACTACCGGTCTAATCAGCGTTTTGTAGTGTCTTTATTAATAGATAGTTATCTTCGTGTTACGGCGAACTTTATTCGATCGTAGAGTTCTGCGGAGTCCGAAGTACGCACGATTTCCTGCCACAATGCGCCTCTGAATTTCTCTGCTGGTGTCGTTGTCGGCGGTCACCAGTGAGCCCAAGTACACGAATTTTTCAACCGCCTCAATTTCATCACTGTCGATAATTCGGGATAGTGGGCGCGATGATTCATCCCTGGAGCCCTTTGTCATCATGTACTTTGTCTTCGACACATTAATGACTAATCCGATTCGCCTGGCTTCACTCTTTAGTCGGATGTACGTTTCCGCCATCGCCTCAAATTTACGAGCAATAATATCAATATCATCGGCGAAACCAAGCAGCATAACGTACTTCGTGAAAACCGTTCCACTCGTGTTTATCCCCGCTCTCCTAATTGCACCCTCCAAAACAATGTTGAACAGTAAGCACAAAAGACCATCACCGTGCCGTAACCCTTTGCGAGATTCGAACCGACTCGAGAGTGTCCCTGATACTCGAACTACGCACATCACTCGATCCATCGTCGCCTTGATCAATCGTATCAGTTTATCCGGGAATCCGTATTCGTGCATAATCTGCCGTAGCTGTTCTTGATCGATTGTTTCATACGCCGATTTGAAATCGATGAACAAGTGATGCGTGGGCACGTTGTATTCGCGGCATTTCTGCAACACCTGACGGATGGCGAACATCTGGTCCGTTGTAGCGCGTTCACCCATGAATCTAGACTGATATTGCCTCACGAACTCTCTTGCAATCGGTGATAGACGGCAGCATAAAATTGGAGAGAATATCTTGTGGGCAGCGCTCAGTAGTGTGATCGCGCGATAATTCCCGCAATCCAACTTGTCGCCCTTTCTGTAGATGGGACACACGATACCTTCCATCCACTCCTCCGGTAATACTTCCTACTCCCAAATCTTGGTAATGACCGAGTGTAGTGCTCTAACCAGTGCTTCTCCACCGTATTATAGTAGTTCGCTTGGTAGTTGATCTGCTCCAGCGGCTTTGTTGTTTTTCAACCGACTAACTTTCTCTTCAATCTCTTTAGGGGCTGGAAATCTTTCGTCCTGCGCACGTACTCCTAGATCTGTTACCGCGCCAACTTCGGTGCTTGAAACATCGCCATTGAGGTGCTCAACGTTATGCTGCCGCCACCTCACGCTCGCTCGTGAGAATATTCCCGTGATTATCTCGGCACGTGTCGGCTTGTGGCACAAAGCCTCTGTGCGAGCGGTTCAGCTTCTCGTAGAACATTCGTGTGTCCTTAGCGTGGTACAGCTCTTCCATCGCTTCGCGATCTCGTTCTTCCTGCTGGCGCTTCTTCATCCGGAAGACTGAGTTCTGCCTGTTCCGCGCCTGTCTGTAACGTGCCTCATTCGCTTTCGTACGGTGTTGCAGCATTCTCGCCCATGCTGCATTCTTCTCGTTTTTCAACTGTTCACATTCGCCGTCTTACCAGTCGTTTCAGTGATTCGGTGTCGCGAAGCCTAGTGCCGTAGCCGAGGTGGACCGGATGTCCCTCCAGCCATCTTCAAGTGTAGCTGCGCCAAGCTGCCCTTCCGTTGGTAGGGCCACTGCTAGCTGCTGCGCGTAGTCTTGAGCCACTTCTACGTTACGCAGCTGCTCAATGTTGAGCAGCGGCGTTCGACTTCGACGCATGGTAATAACTGTCGAAAGTTTTGAGCGCATGCATACAGCGATCTGAGTACTGATCCGAATCTATATTCGCACTGCGGTGCCTCGTCCTATGTGATGTTTAAGGGGGTATGCACGCCATACCGAGGGCGGCTCACCTGAGGTTAACTCTGGTTTTCTTCGTCACTTCATGGTTCGTTTGCAAGAACTACCGACCGATCTACATCAACAGCAAACTGGTTATAGTAGTAGTTGGTAAACAAAAGCAACAAATTGCATCCTTCAACAGACCACTCGTGTTATGTGTCTGGATGATGGTATTGATAGGGCTCTCTTGCCAAAGCTTATTGAAACCTTGGTGGATCTTAGTTCATTAACGCTTAGTGCTTGCTTCAAATCATGAGTTTTCTAGTGAGTTTGATGTCGGGGAACCCCAGTGATTTCGTTAATACTCGTTAATGCGAAAAGTTTCCGGTAACTTTTGCAGAAGTTATAGTTGCACAGACTGTGGCATCACTGTGTGGACATCACGCATTATTACAATTCAGGAAAGAATATCATCCTCCGAGAATGATTTAGGTCGTCCAAACTGTCCTTGAGTATGGAACTTGTAATCTACAGCTGCATTTTTGCTACTTTTAAGCATAAGCTCTATGGTCATCTAAATGGTTTGAACTTAAAGAGCTTCTAGCCATACAATTTGAAATAGTTTTGGAAAGCCCTAGGTCAGGGGTTCCCTTTTTTTTGAGGCGGCCATCCCTTTTAAGATTTGTAAAAAGATCTTAAAGAATAAAATAAACGAATCCGAGTTATTTGAGTACAGTGGCGTAGCCAGAAATTCACTGTGGGAGGGATTTTCGACGATCAATGATATTTGACACTCACATTTTGTAAACAATAATGCCAAGTACATCAAGTTCGAGTCGTAGCTTAAAGACGAGGTTGCTAGATTTACAAAATAGCTAGTGCATTTGGCTACAAATGTCCTAGTGTACAGGTTAGAAACTTCTGTGCAGCTTTGAAATCTATTTAAGTAATAAACTGAATCCATTTAGATAAATATTCTTTTCGGAATTCTATTGGGAAGTAAAATAACTTACCGAAACATAATTTGAAATTGTACGCAACATTGATGAACTAAATGAATGTATGCATAAAATATCACTATATGTTCCCACTTTTAGGATCGTCTCAACTCAACGTGCTCAATATAAACTAAACCGAATTTGAATGTTAGTCAGGTAGCAAGCATATAACTGCAATCTTCATCAGTGGAACCATCACACCTTGGTTGTCTCATTTCATACTTGTCGTCGTCGTCGTCCGTTGTTATAAGGTGCTAGAATGGGTCAAATTGCCTTCCAGCATGTACAATGATTGCTTTTATTTTGTTATGCAGGCAGGCAGATTGTATATATGCTGAAGCTGTCTTGCAAGGCGTACTTGTGATTTATTTTAAACACATGTGATGAAAATAAAATCAGCAGGTAAGTTAAGATTTTTGAAATTTGCTATATGTCTTTCACGTTAAATAGTAGGAATTCAGATCAGGATGATTTAGACAGAAATTTCGAAACTAAATCACGGTTCTGCTCTGTAAAAACAATTCTACTTCTACGAAACTTACAACCAAGCCGATTATCCATTCCACACGAAGGGAATGGATGATGATGATTTGATGATTTTCACGGAAGAGGAGTTTTGGATAAATAAAGAGAAAATCAATGGTATTGCGAAGGAAGGAATTAAGCTGGGATTTATCTTGAACAAGATTTCGAAACCAAAGGGCTCGATTGAACGATTCCGGGCAAAAATAATAATTCTAGGCAGTTAGTACACAAGAAGATTAATCGAATTCATCATAATCATTCCTGCTTTGATGCATTAACATTAAATTGCCAAAGTTTTGTTTAAAATCTATATTTGGTTTGTACATGTACAACAGCAGTTACATATCGGCTTGAAGGCACAGGTTTTATAAGCACTTTGACATACAGCCGATATAAGTACCTACAGTTGAAAGGGTCTAACAGCCGATATAAGTAACAACGGTTGAAAGGGCCTATAACTATTTGAAAAGCTTGTTGGCACTGAAAGCTATCACTTAGGCTTTAAAACAGGTTGTGTTTAACGGTCACATCATTACAAATATTGTTTTTACAATTGTTTTAAAGAAAGGTTTAAAAATGAGTGAATGGACTACCGTTGGTAGGTACTCTTTTATTTACATAAGTATTACACATAGTTTCATAGTAAACATATGTACATGTGGTTGTTCAAAGTGCACTCCCAAATTAACGCATACACAACAAAAAAAGTTTGCGAAGAGGATCCCAAAATAGCCTGCTTCATGACCAGATAGGTATTGTCGCGCTTATCTTTTATTAGAGTCCTGCGGCGGTCGTACGCTCGCAATGCATACCGCCGCATGACAGTCGCAAGGCAAAACAAAAGAAAAAGTGTTCCCGCCAAAAACAAAAGCACGTGGGTTTCGCGAAGTGACAGATGTTTTTGAATGTATTAGTGACGAACGGCAAGAGTAGCTCAGTGGAATGAGTGTTCTTGCTGTCAAACCCCATATAGTGGAATTATATACTTCTAAATCTGGTGACGCTGTTATGATTAGTGACTGTCGCGCTAATATCAGAAGCCAGAGGCAGGTAATCGCCATATTCTGATTTTTCTTGAGAGGCATAATATGGACATTTTGTTTTTATTTTAACGCTTCATATTTTCATTTTTCAACGATTCTTTGCTTTATTTTAATCCGGCTAGCGTGAAACAACTGAACCGAATAAAAAATCTACTTCATCCCCATCAGAGCCCACTATCTGTACCTTCTCTTTATACCCGTTTTCGATCGCGGTGTTTTCCTTTAATTCAATTAAAGACGAGCTATTGAAACATCAAATGCAAATAGGCGTAAAAATATACAATAAAAAAAAATCTGAATCTCATTCAACTCTCATTCACGGTCTGGCAATCCGGGCTACTGATGGACAGCAGTTTGCAAACAGCACAAAAGAAGAAACAAAAACTCAACATCATTGTGAACACTATGCGGTTGCGGGCTGAAAAGGTAGGTAATTCCTTGCTTTTGCTCTTCCATCATCGTTCCATTGATGACGATTCCTCCCGCCCCAACTAAATACTTGCTTACTCGGTTATGACCGACCACATCGATGTATAAGCGCCCGCTGCCGCGCCGGGGGCCAGACACGTGTGAGATGGGAAGTTTAGAACCTACCTACGGGAAAATTATGCCTTATTAATGCAAGCCTCATTGTTCCCATTCTTGTCCGAATAAAGCTGCTGGTTCTTCGGTGGTTAGTATAGGCATGGGAGCAGGCCAAAATGGAATGGACTGTTCGCTTTAGGAAATAATACGGCGCCCTATGATGACGTGAAGCAATACAGGAAAATACAGGTAGGTACACGCTCAGAAATCCGTTCTGATAAACGTGAACAAACAAACGCAAATATGAGAACAAGCAAATATACACCGTGAACTGGAACTAGTTCCAGCTGTCAATATGGGCGTTCTCAAAAACGTGAACTCTAGTTCACGGTGTACATTTCTTATTGTTGTTATCGTTGCTATGCATAGTTCCCGTTGCCGTGACTGGGAGTTCACGTTTATCGGAACGGATTTTTTTGCGTGTAGACGTTAGGGTGAGTCATTGTGATTGTTGTACCCTAGTGAGGCTTTGTAGTATGGAATATTGGAATTCAGCATCGTAAGCGCGAATGGTCATGAATTCAATTCCCTGACCCACCACCAACAATTTATTGCCATCACTGACTCTCTTCTGCACAACTGCTGAAACAAAATGTATTACTGGATATTCGGCCACACCTAATGGGTCTCGTTGACCATTGAACAGCCGCCGGAGTCTTGTTTCAGGTGTTAAGAAACGGGATACATGTCTTGGGACTGCAAATGCCCAGACTGAAGCAATCTTATGGTGGTGGTCGATTTCGACCGCATGGCACCGTTATGACCTACGTAGCCGACTCCGAGCCCCTGAACCACATCTTGTATAGCATCTGAACTAGCCATTTGCCAAGTTCACGCGCCACCTCTTCTGTAGCTCCAAGACGATGTGGGTGATAGCCGTTGTAACGGCATTCCAGCCAAAATCTTCCCTGACACATCCTCTGGACAAGATTGTCCGGAGTAGTGTCCTCCCCGCATGTGGCAAGCATGCGGTCACGCATTGTGCGAAAACGCGGACACACGAACAAAACGTGTTCCGCTGTTTCCTCTAGATCAGCACAAGCCGGACGTTCGGATGAACCCGCAATACCGAAACGATGTATAGATACCTACGGAAGCAACCATGGCCTAAAAGGACATGATTCAGGTGAAATGTTATTTTACCATAGCGCCTGTTAACCTACCTATGTACCCTCGGGATCAACCTGTGGGTCAATCTTCTTTTGGTCGAACTGTCTCCCACGCGCTGCCATTTGACCTTGGCAGTCCTACGTATACCTTATGTGCCGCGCAATTCGAAGCACTTTATGTCTTCCCTGATCTGCCGTGTGCAGCATAGTTGTCCCATGTTCTATGGGAATTCCTATTAACATGGGACAACTATGCTGCACACGGTAGTGATAAGGATACCGAAAAAACCATACCAGTGATGAAGCAGAGCGCATCGTGTGACACGGAACAGTACGCCATCGCAATCCTCAGCTACATCAGGTTTTAAGTACTTCCCAGCTTACCACGGTAACTTTCGGTACTTAGCACCGTAGCCCACGCCAGGCCGCCATACCTTAGTATGAACTAGCCAAAAGCTTGTGCTTACTGGCATATATCGCAGAGCTATTTGCAGGCATAGCTCTTTTGCGGGCGTAATCAACGTGGCACTCGAAGGTAAGCTTATCGTCGATCATCACCCCCAAGTGTTTGACGAAGCGCTTCGAAGTGATAGTGCAATGGCCTACACTGATCACCGCTTAGGCATTGAAGTCACCTGCTATTACAACCGGGCTTTGCCCAGTCAGTAAGGTCGTCACACAGTCCAGTATCTGCGTGAACTGCTCGATCGACCACCGCGGAGGCGCATAGCAGCTACAGAAGAAGACCCAGTTTACTTTGGCGACCACGATGCCCTCATAGCTAGTAGACATCAACTCCTGGACGGGGTGTTTACCCGTCGTCCATATCGCCAGGCCATTTTCTGGAACCATCCGCGACCCAATTGCCGTTGCCGGTGGGTACTCGGTATAGGTTCGCTATGATGGCGATATCCGTCAGAAACTGCCGGACAAAGCAGTTGCTGAGCTGCGTTACAGTGACTTAGGTTCAGGTGCGTTACTTATTTGCGTCCGCCACAGGTAGCTGTACCAACGCTACCTATGTCCTTGCCGGGGCCTTCCGTAGCCGAACGGCTACGATCTCTTCCACTTCGGTGATCTCATCTAGGTTCTTCACCTTCAGTGTCGCTTCTGCTGTAAGAGCATTCATCGGGACCCCTTCGCTAAGGACCTCTTCCGACAGAGTTTTGTAGGCGGCGCCCTTACGCTCCTTGTCGCGCTTAAGCTTGAGGGTCATTTCACCCGTACGAGTACGTCTAATCCTGCGCACGTTGGCTTCCAAATCCACGAGCTTGGTGTCGCTTCGCTTCGCCTTCAAGACGTTTGAGTATACTTAGACTAATCGATCTTGTTGACAAGCGCCTAGCATTGAGGGCCAGACAGTTGCTCACCTAACGGTTGCCTCACCCGCTTTTGCCAATGTTTATCAAAAGCAGTTGCATTTGCCACAGCCTTTGGGCTTTCTGCGTAGGCGAAGGTCTCCGTCTGGGTAGACGTCGTAGGCGTTGCTTTTGCCGGTTCTGCCGCTGCTGCAGTTTCCACAAGTCTCTCGTGGTTTTGCTTGACCTCGTTCATCGACTTTCGAACAGGGTTGTTTAAGGTCCTTGCTTGTGTTGAACTTCGACGATGCAACGTCAATGATTTTATCATGCTCATTTTTGGATCCCACGAGTAGCACAGGAAAGAAGATCCACCAAGCCAGAGCCCTGCATTAACGCGGTAAGGGACGAAAAGCCTCTGTTAACGATCGAGCATCTTTTTCACTCCCTCGATCACTCATTCCTCGGCACGGGTTGCTTGACACCTTGAATTCGAGTTAGTAGTCCTATTCTGCAGGAAGAACGAGATCGCGAAGCGATGGAAGAGCTGTACCGCGCTAAGGACACACGAAAGTTCTACGAGAAGCTGAACCGCTCGCGCAATGACTTCGTGCCACAAGCCGACATGTGTCGAGATAATTACGGGAATATTCTCACGAGCGAGCGTGAGGTGGTCGACAGGTGGCGGCAGCATTACGATGAGCACCTCAATGGCGACGTTGCAAGTACCGAAGGTGGCGTGGTAACAGATTTAGGAGTATGTGCACAGGACGAAAGACTTCCGGCCCCTGACCTCCAAGAGATTGAGGAGGAGGTTGGCCGGTTGAAAAACAACAAAGCCGCTGGAGCAGATCAACTACCAAGCGAGCTTCTAAAATACGGTGGAGAAGCACTGGTGAGAGCACTACAGTGGGTCATTACCAAGATTTGGGAGGAAGTATTACCGGAGGAATGGATGGAAGGTATCGTGTGTCCCACCTACAAAAAGGGCGACAAGTTGGATTGCGGGAACTATCGCGCGATCACACTACTGAGCGCTGCCTACAAGGTGCTCTCCCAAATTTTATGCCGCCGTCTATCACCGATTGCAAGAAAGTTCGTGGGGCAATACCAGGCTGGATTCATGGGTGAACGCGCTACAACGGATCAGATGTTCGCCATCCACCAGGTGTTGCAGAAATGCCGCGAATACAACGTGCCCACACATCACTTGTTCATCGATTTCAAATCGGCGTATGATACAATCGATCGAGAACAGCTATGGCAGATCATGCACGAATACGGATTCCCGGATAAACTGATACGATTGATTAAGGCGACGATGGATCGAGTGATGTGCGTAGTTCGAGTATCAGGGACACTCTCGAGTCTGTTCGAATCTCGCAGAGGGTTACGGCAAGGTGATGGTCTTTCGTGCTTGCTGTTCAACATTGCGTTAGAAGGTGTAATAAGGAGAGCGGGGATTAACACGACGATTTTCACGAAGTCCGTTCAGCTGCTTGGTTTCGCTGATGATATTGATATTATTGTTCGTAAATTTGAGACGATGGCGGGAACGTACATCCGACTAAAGAGTGAAGCCAGGCGAATCGGATTAGTCATTAATGTGTTGAAGACAAAGTACATGATGGCAAAGGGCTCCAGGGAGGAATCACCGCGCCCGCTATCCCGAATTCATATCGACGGTGATGAAATCGAGGCGGTTGAAGAATTCGTGTATTTGGGCTCACTGGTGACCGCCGACAACGACACCAGCAGAGAAATTCAGAGGCGCATTGTGGCAGGAAATCGTGCGTACTTTGGACTCCGCAGAACTCTACGATCGAATAAAGTTCGCCGTAACACGAAATTAACTATCTACAAAACGCTGATTAGACCGGTCGTCCTCTATGGGCACGAAACATGGACCCTACGTGCAAAGGACCAACGCGCCCTTGGAGTTTTCGAACGGAAGGTGTTGCGTACCATCTACGGCGGAGTGCAGATGGAAGACCGGACTTGGAGAAGGCGAATGAACCACGAGCTGCATCAGCTGCTGAGAGAACCAACCATCGTCCATACCGCGAAAATCGGGAGGCTACGGTGGGCGGGTCACGTCATCAGGATGTCGGATAGCAACCCGAATAAAATGGTTCTCGAGAGTCATCCGACCGATACAAGAAGACGTGGAGCGCAGCGAGCTAGGTGGGTCGACCAAGTGGAGGACGATCTGCGGACCCTACGCAGAGTGCGGAACTGGAGACAAACAGCCATGGACGGAGTGGAATGGAGGAGGCTACTATGTACAGCAGAGGCCACCCCGGCCTTAGCCTGATTGGTAAGGTAAGGTAAGGTAAGTCCTATTCTTAGCCGGAAACTACCGTCTACCCCCGTTGGTTTGAACGACACCTCATGCAAACCAACGGGGTTAAATTTTAGTTTGAACTTCTAGCAACCCTGTGGGCGACGGAAAAACATACTGCTGGCAGCTTTGTTTGATGTTTTGTTTTGATTCTGCGTTCCGTTTCATCCCGTTCCATTAGCAGAATGACGTTTGAACCATTTTTAATTTGAACGATGTGCAGATTAGAGGGGGTAAAATTGTGGTAAAAAAGTGGGCTTCGTGGCCGTGCGGCTAGAGGCGTCAGCCATCTAGACGTTTCGTAAGCCTCGGAGTGTGGGTTCGATTCCCGCTCCAGTCGGGGGAAACTTTTCGTCGAACGGAAAATTCTCCACTGGGCCACTGGGTGTTATGTGTGTTGTCCGTTGTCTTATGTAAGTGCTTGTTCAGTCTGTACAACCTCTGGTTGAAGACGGTGTAGTGTCTTTTAAAAATTAAAAAGTGTTCAGATTAGATGTGGTCAAACGACCATAGGCCTTACTTACGGGAATGCCAAGTACACGCATTATCAGTTCTTGGTACTTGCAGAACACTACGGTATGAGCGAGGTGGTTGACTCTGCCCGCCATCCGAGGATAAAGGGAGTGGTAAGACCACCCAAGAAGCTGACAAAGCACCAGCATTCTACCTTGGTGGACTTTTCATAGAGCGCGTCATGGGTGTTCGTTGCTGCATGGCTACAATGCTAATCTTGAGGGCACGATGTGCACCAGGCCCTCTCCGAAGCAATGGGTTCCGGTGGCCATGGAGAGACGTAGGGTTTGGTGTAATGGGTCGGGAGTGTAGTCTTGTGTTATACTTTGCCTGTAGGCAGGGATGGCATGCTCCTCAGTGTGAGTGCAAGTGTGCGCGGAATGCCATCCCTGCCTGTAGGATTATTATTATTTATTATTTTTCTTTATTATCGAGATTTTCAGCCCTCGGCTGATTCATCTCGTTTGCCTGTAGGAGATGGTCTCCAACCCTACAATACCTGGACCTGGGTCGTTCAGGAGTAATTCCTTCATTGCTTACAGAAGAAAAAAAAAGAGCTAGAGATGTTTTTGGCTGGAACTCCGTTTCATCCGCTATCGTCCATATCGTATTGGAACTTTAGAGGAGATGGCACGTGGACTCGAGTAGTAGCTAAGTCATTCGTAATCAAAAGGTGGCCCCAGAATTCAGAGTCGGATATGCAGCTCGTATCGGTGCCCTGCGGTCAAACTCGACCCTTTTTTCGGACAGTTGATCCAATGGAACCCGCGAAAGACTTGCTGGTATGAAACTGTCGTGACGGCAGCCAGTAGGTCTTATCAAGGTTGGATTCGAGCCCACGGTTTCTACACCTATTGGTCCGGGCAGGTAAGCTTCTAATCTTTGATGTGAGGTAAACAATTCAGGAACTAAGCAAATACTTTGTGTCTGCATTAAAAATAATGCTGGCCGCAACAGAACCACTCGCGAGCTAGATTTGGCAATATTCTACTTTTTGTTATCTATTTTGGGGGTAACCTGTTTTGTATGAAGACATTTCATATAACCCTCGAGCGATCGCGCTGTTGTATTTTGTACAACACGTTGAAAAAATCTCGCTTTTTGTACTCTGCATTAGTGTGGTGCTGACGCAGGTAGTCAACCGCGCGAGTTACGGAAGGATAAGAATGTTTAGCGACGGATAATTCTCATAATCCAATTTCTTATAGGAACAGATAGCATTTCGAACATGCTCAAATATTTCAAACGCTAAGGATGTTTAAAGAAAAATTATATTTGCTTTCCCGAATAAATGCTATGGTTTTCATAGCAGCAATTATTATTTAAATAGTGCCTGTTAATGTAACATGTTTGCAGAACTTTTTCTGTATTTCTGTATAACTTTTTCTTCTTTTCCTTATTGTCCAGCTGATTTTTTGCAACATTATCTTATTACTCCAAGATTTAATCTCTGGCAAACGTATTGATATACTTCGCACTACTTCCAATGTAAACAATTCGCATCCATAAATCCAACAATAACGATAATGCAATGTAACATATGTCGGCTTTCTCATCCCCTCCACGAGGGAGATAATTAATTTTAATTCATCCGAAAAAACCGGAACCGCATTTCCGCGACCGCACATAATGCCCTCATCGCAGAAGGGAAAGCGCACATATTATCCTCCAGGACAGCAGCAGCACACGGTTTACCAGATTGGGAACAGATGCCTGATGTGCGCGGCGCCGTATGCCTCTACCTACATCTACCTGCAACATTATTTTCGTACCAATTCGAAAAACTTTCGCCCATCGTCGTGGTGGAAGCCACCAGCCAGCAGACACCAACATCAGGACGGACACCCGTTGAAAAATAATCCTGTAGAATACCCACACTCAAAAGTGTGTTCAAGGGCTGTTTCTCTCGCTTTCCCTGTCCAAAATGGATTGAGATGGAACAAAAGTGACGTGGATCGAATGAGTATACTGGAGATGATTGTATGAGTATGGGCTCGGAAGAAGGGGACAAACATCTCCAAACGGAAGGGGTTCCTTCCGCACTGGGCCTCATCGCCAGTCACGTGGTACGGATATGGGACGATGACTACGACGATGTGCCGAAGAAGAACACGCAAGCGAAGACGGCGAAAAAAAGGAAGTTCAGCCTTCAATGTTTGCATGGCGGTGGCCTACATGTGTGCTTCCCTTCTTCACGGTCTACAGCTGTCTTTTGATTGCATGCTTGCTTACAATAGGGCAGGCAGGCAGGCACCACCACTACATTATATCCTCGAAAGTTGAGCCAAGTCGAGCCGAGCCGGCTGCCAAGCCGATGCGATTGTGCTGCCGATATGGTGGAAAAAGAGCATGAATAATCTGTGGAACCAACAAGCAGCCGTCAGCGGCAGCATTGCTCTATTTAACGTACACCCACTAGGTAGGTATAGCAGAAGATACGATGGGTGTTGAACTTGATGCAAGCCTGCTGCATGTGTAGTACAAGCAGCTAACACGTGGGTACATCCGATTATTAGTGTATTATCCTGGAGCCCTCTAAATTATAGGATGTTCATTTTGCTTCGGGAACACGAGTCGAATGAGTTGAGATGAAGACAACATTGAATCAATATCAGATTATTTATGCAGATTATTTTTCCTCATTTAGAGCGATATTTTGGGACGATGCACATGGCCGAATTTTGAGTTGATTGAAATTTTCGATATTAAAATTTGCATCGAGGGTACTATAATATCTTCAACTTTTGCATATTGATTAGCAGAAATGCCAATAAGACCGGTTGTTTTCTACGGAAATGAGACATGAAGTATGCTCAAGATGAATCTGCAAGATCTCGGAGTATCGATATGCAGAGATATTGTTTGTGACGATAGAGGATGATCCTCCAACATGCGTGATCTGGCGAACTTTGGACTTTTTCAATTTGGTACTTCTGGGGATTAATTTTGATCAAAAATTCCCTTAAACATTGACCACCATGTCAAACTATTGCAACAGAATACTCCAGCGGCTCAGCACTCTGAAGAAGAGCGAAACCGAACTCAAGAGAACTTCGAGAGAAGGACAATTCCCTGCTGGAGTTGCTGCAAGTCGCCGAGCAGAAATACGCCAACATTCGGACGACATCCAGCAGCTGTCCATCCTCAAGGAAAAAGTCCAGAAAACTAAGCAGCAGTTCGACGAACTGAAACTCGCCCGGGATCAGGCCATCGAACGGGTTAACACCAGCGAGGAATGCTGGAGGAATCACGAGGAGATGATGAAGAAGGAAATCGAACAGCTGGAGGAACGCCTGTCCGACTTGAACTCGCCGAATTCCGCTCTGCACGATCAGATTCAGAGTCTCAGGATGAAGTTCTCGATTTTGGCAGCCATGGAGCAGAAACCGACGGCCGACAAATCAAGTCGATCTCGGAGGAAGAGAAACGTTCCGTGGATCAGCTGCTGCAGATCATCAAGTACCTGCAGAAGTAGAAGGACATTGCGGTGGCCAAGTTCTGCGGTCGGAAAATGTGCGAGTGCAGTCGGAGCTGATGATGTTTCAGAAGAAGCTGGAAGAGGTCCAGGCTGAGTTGGCAACGGAGCGGTAGAAATCTGAAACCGGAGTTGTGACGGCCGCCAAGCATGAAGACATTCTGAGGAAGCTGGATACTTTCAATGCCATCACGGACAGCAATCGGGTGCTGCGAGTAGAACAGGACAGTCTGAACAATAGGATCAGGCAGTTGTCGGAACGTTTGCTGATGGCGGAAGATGAGCTTCCCGTTGCAGGTGAAGGTTCGAGAATTCATTTATTCATTATTACTGTCAACAGGTAAAATACACACCCCAATGACAAATACTTAATACTCAACTACTTAAAACTAACATAAAATCTTCTTAAATCTACTCTTATTAACTGCACGGGAAACATGAAAATCAAAAACCTCATAACATCTATTGAAAACACTGCACATACTTTGAAACGGTTCGTTAACAGCATAGTGTGAACTAAATCCACACTTTTGGCTCAAAACTAAACGAGCTCCGGCCTTTTTCAACCGCGTTTTGAATAGCAGGCAGTTTCCACACGAATGAATGGATACCACGTTTCAAGAGCGATAGTAGACAGTACGATGATTTGCCACACAGACTACAAAGCCCGACTTGCCAATCTAGGGATGCTCAGAATTCCCGTCTCTTCAGACCTTATAGAGACTTACACTGGTTACAATAGTTGGTTCTAGAGTAATTCAAACTTAAAAATGAGTGCGACCGTAGACTACGTCTGCGAGTATTTATTTTAATTTTCCCGAGTAACTCAGGACAGTCGATATTATTCTGCAAGAGATCACCAATGAAACATGATTTAGCAACATTTCTCCTTGCTTGAAGAAGTTCCAGGTTAATGAGCCGACAACGGTCTTCATAGCTGGGCAAGTTAAAAGGATCTCTCCAGTAAAGAAATCGGAGGGCGAATCGAACGAATTTGCGCTGTATTCCTTCAATTCGTTGGATATCAGACATGTAGTATGGTGCCCAAACTACAAAAGAGTATTCTAGAATAGGACGAACCAAAGAGCAATACAATGCTTTCAAGCAGTAAACATCCTTGAATTTTTTTGTGAAGCGAAAAATGAACCCTAATTGAGAGGAAGCCTTGGACACAATATACGACACTCGATGTTTGAAGGACAGTTTGCTGTCTAGCATAACTCCCAAATCTTTAACTGTAGTCTCACGCTTTAAACTAGTAATATCTAAGTGGTAGTTGTGTTGATACGGCAAATGCTTTCGACCAAAAGATATAACCGAACACTTCGAAGCATTCAATAGCATCCGATTACGATGGCACCAATCAGCAAAAGTCTGAAGATCCTGCTGCAGGAAAGATGCATCATTTGGAGTTTTAATAACCTGGTAAAGCTTTAGATCATCAGCGTACGATAATGTTAAACATTTCAGGATAAAATTGACATCGATCATATACATCAAAAACAAAAACGGTCCAAGATGGCTTCCTTGTGGGACACCAGAAGTGATAAAAAATGGCAGTGATACATGATCACCAATTTTAACTGAGATACTACGACCAGTCAGATAAGAGCGAAGCCAGTTGAGTGAGTTGCCATCGAAACCCAATTTTTCAAATTTGGCAAGGGAAATCGCATGGTTCATTTTGTCGAATGCCGCGGAAAGATCTGTATAAACAGCATCCACTTGATGACCCTTTTCCATCTCACGGAGGATGAATGAAGTGAACGTTGCCAGATGGGAAGATGTTGATCGCTTGGGCATGAATCCGTGTTGATTCTTCGAAATATAATGTGCACACTCATGAAACAACTTATCGAGGACAATAAGCTCAAACAACTTGGAGATGGCACTCAGCGAGGCAATACCACGGTAATTAGCTACGTTCGTTCTGCAGCCTTTCTTGTATATGGGAAATACGAAGGAGTCTTTCCAGCAGGCCGAAAATTTCCCAGTAGTTAGCGACTTGTTGAAAATTCCGGCAATAGGTGTTGCCAAAGAAGTAGCACATCTTTTATGTAGAAGAGATGGAATACAATCCGGACCATATCCTGTGTATGACTTCAATTTTCTCGAAGCACACATGACTGTATCGGAAGTAATGGAGACCTGGAAACCTGGATTAGGCAGGTGCGGGATGGTGGAAGTTGTAGTGTTGATATCCTCGCAGTAAGTACTTCGTCGGTGCACACGCTTCGAAACTGGGTACGGAACATATCTGCTGTTTCTGTCGTAGAACACACATCCACACCTACTCCATTGGACATCGATGCCGGTAGACCTTTTTGATTCCGCTGATCATTAGGCCGTCCCTTATTTTGCAAAAATTGGAAATGTTATAAGTTCATTAGTGGAAAATGATCGTTTTAGCTAAGAAATGATCGTGTCAAAATTTGAAGTCCGTATCTCAAGGCTAAGTGGTCCCTCAAGGGGCCTAAAGTTGTCAAAAATGGTATGGGACCAAAAAAAAAACATGAAATTTTTATCGACATAAAAATATGCTGTTCTACTAAAACCGGTGATTTTAGGTCCCTAATGGGCCGAAAATGTGCTTAGAATTGCGATATCTCCACTCGTTTTTGAGTTATTGAACAAAGTAGGGTAGGTTTCCTTCAAAATCTAAAAA
Organism: Aedes albopictus; assembly: GCF_035046485.1. Lineage (NCBI taxonomy): Eukaryota > Metazoa > Arthropoda > Insecta > Diptera > Culicidae > Aedes > Aedes albopictus. The sequence continues at coordinate 235,316,014 of NC_085138.1, read as the reverse complement.
AGTGGTCAAAATTGCTGATTTTTCGGTTGTTTTTTGTCAATAACTCGGAAACGAGTAGAGATATCGCAAATCTAAGCACATTTTTAGCCCTTTAGGGTCTTAAAATCACCGGTTTAGAATAGCGTTTTTTTTTTGTCGAAAAAAATTACATGTTTTTTGTCCCATACAATTTTTGACAACTTTAGGCCCCTTGAGGGACCCTTAGCCTTGAGATACGGACTTCAAATTTTGACACGATCATTTCTTAGCTAAAACGATCATTTTCCACAAACGAACTTATAACATTTCTAATTTATGGAAAATAAGGGACGGCCTACTGATCATTCACGTAACGCCAAAAACTCTTAGGGTCTGACTTGAGGCGGCTTTGAATCTGGATTTGTTGTGCGTTGTACAGATGATCATTGAGCCTAGAATACGCTTCATTGGCGTCAGAATACGCGATCTGAACGGTATTTACTATGCTTTCTAAGGGCTGCCCTCTTAAGTCGCTTAAGGTGTTTTAGTTGCGAGTTCGACCAGGTGGGTTTCATTGGCTCAGTTCGAGTTCGAAGCGGCACATACTGTTGAATAGCATAGAGAAGAATACTAGATAATGACGAAGCAGCATGATTTACATCGTCATCGTGAAGCAACTCTGTCTGATCCTTCCGTTCGAGAATTGAGCGTTAAGATCGAATCGGCTGTGAGTGAGAATTTTACTCTGCGTTTGGAGGCAACCAGATGGCAGCAGCGTGCCAATGGTGGAACGCTCGAACAAGACCAGCCCCGAGGACTGGAAATGGCTGCAAACCGAGTGGGAGAACCTGGCTAAGATGCTAACACAGAAGAAGGACTGCTGAAGAAATCCAGCGAGGAATTGAACTCGAACACTGAACAGTTGGCAGGATCTAATGAGCAGCACAAGATGTACGCCGAAGAGTTGGATGTGCTGCGACAGGGCGGAGCTAAAATAACTACCGAGATTGGTGGGGTGAAGACTACTCTGATGAAACGCGATGAAGATCTTAAGAAGTTGACCGATGAGCTGCCCAATAAGGAGGAACAGTTATGAGATGCCAAGAGCAAGGAGCAACAGATCCGAAAGATTGCCAAGTGATACAAGGATTCATACATCGAGTTCAAGAAGCAGGTAGATGAGAAGGATAGCGAAGGTGCTAAGAATGCGGAAGGTGCTGGGGAAGGCACTGGTGAAGGTACCAGTGGTGAACAACAAGAGAAGTCTACGGAGAACAATTCGTCTGAACTCAAGAGAGAAGTTGATACTTCACTCCGTAATGCTTGAGAAGACTGGCAGAAGAACCGCCAACCGGAAAGGTTACAATGAATGATCGTGCGGATGGTTGTGCCCGCATAGAAAGTGTGAAAGATGGAACAGTAAAATAGTGTGAAGTGTGTAGAAGGGCAGCAGATCACCGCTATTCTTGGACAGAACTTCGGTTTTGTAGGTTTTCAAGAACCCCCCTCCACCTTACGTCGGGCAGTTTCATCATGTCCCGACGTCGACCGAGTCCGTCAACACACTCGTTACCCCGAAGGCTAGTACGTAATGCCGCCAGCGTACAGGATCTGGTGGAAGCTGGTGGTGAAAAGTGGAAGGTAGAAGGGGCCCTGATTAGAAAAGGAAAGATCAGGTTAGAGTAGGATCAAGAATGTGGGAAAGTGTAGAGAAGAGGCCGGAAAAGTCCGAAATAAAGGTGTATGAAAGTAACTTCACGTGAGATTTAATGTACTATGTACAGTGCGAAGATTATCTGCCCGCAATTAGCATGAAGCATGTCGATCATGAGATGTTTTTTCGGGGAGTCGCAGGAAGGCTTTCTTTTGAGCTAGTCGGCAGTTACAGAACATGAAGCCAAGGGAAAGTTTAGGCAGCAGTGTTATGATAGACGTGGACACTTGCGTGATGGTTTAGAACTTCGCCTACCTCGGGTCCTTATTAACGGCAGATAACAACGTTATCCGTGAAATACGAAGGCGCATCAACGGTCCAATATTCACCCTCGCACCTACTATATACTATGTGCAAAACGCTGATGGGCCTGGTGGTATTCTACGGGCACGAGACCTGGACTATGCTCGACTCGATGTGTTCAAGCGTCGGGCACGAGACCTGGACTATGCAAACACTCCAAGTGTTCAAGCGTCGGGTGCTTAGGACCATCTTTTGCGGTGTGCAGAAGAAAGGTGTGCGGTGGCGAAGAATGAGGCACGTCCTTACTCTACGGCTACCAAGCATCCGGAAAGTGAAAATATCTGGGAGGATACGATAAACAGGTCTTGTTGTGAGAATGCAGGACAACTACACTGTAAAGCTGGTGTTCGCAAAAAGGTGGGCGTATCAGGTGCAGAACGATCTGGTAAAGTAGGGCGAGGATGGAGGACTGCAGACACGAACCGAGTGTTGTGGTGAGAAATTTTTGATTAAGTTTTATTATTATTGTAATGTAACGCTAAATAAATGAAAAAGAACATATCAGTTAAAATTCACATAGGGTATTGGTTCCCTTATTAAGCATGTGGCTTCCGTTTTCATACTACGAAAAACAAAGGATTGAAGCGCTGTTTGCTTTGTTTCTTATTTTTGTATTTTTTGTAAGAAGTGAGCACCCATGAAAACTAAAAAGAACGGAAGCAATCGGTGCCGTAAGCGCTTGTTATCGAATAGGATGAATATGGGAGCTTGAGATTACTGGTGGCACATATACCCTATATGAGGAATAAATTTAAAAAAGTTTTGAGTTGAGAAGTGTATTTAGGCTTTGAAGGGCTGATAACAACTTCATTTTTTGCGTGATGGCGTATGAATATAATTTGTACAGCTTGTTTTGTAAAGGTGCGTTCTATTTACTGAGTAAAAAGTACAGCTTTTACAGCTTTGCTGATTTTCATTATTGAAACACTCGACAAACAATGGGGAAAAGGATGAAGGTTTAGTGGGACATTTTCTTTATGTATCCCACTGAATGGGTTGATACGCAGATTCTAAAATTTGTCAGGTGAACTTAGCTTACGACGTTCTATGGTTTCATGGTTCTATGGACATGGATTCAAAGCTCCAAATTTGATAATCCTTGAAAAACAAAGAAGATTGCGTTTTGCATCGACAGTGCGTATTGCTCTAGAAGTCCGTAATACGTTTTGTTCAGATAACCATCGATGCGAGACTAACAGTAGATTTTTGAAGGGTAATCGATAGGATCATCCAAGCATCTTAATAACATAATTGGGTCGAAAAAGACAATATACAGGTCGGACTCGATTATCCGGAGTCGAGTTCTGTGTATCACCATATTCTACTGAAGTCGTGAACCGTTCCATTGAGTGCTGTGACCTGTTCACAATAGATATGGTAATGAGGGATCCAGAAATAGGTGTTTTCATTTACCGTTCTGGTAGAAATTCAAGTATAAGCAAAAGAGTTGTTGAGAAATCTCCATATGGAACCCAGTGTCAATTATTCCACTTATTCCCGAAGGCAGATTGTGCAGGAAGATAATCGAAACACTTACCAGTACGTTGGGCTTCCCAGTGCGGTCGTCCACCCAGGCGAGCACCAAATCCGAACCGCTCATCCGTTCGCTTTTGTACGAGAATCCAAGACCGATAAATCCACGTGTATTGACCGTCACCGTGAACACTATATCCTTCTGGTCGACCTTCCACTCTAGCAAATACAACCCGTTACCATCCATAATCTCCGACCTCGACCACTTGTGGTGGATGGGCTCCAGTTTGCCGAAAACCGCGCCAATGTGGCCCAGTAGCAGCATCAGCAGCAGCAGAGCAGTAGAAACACCGGAGCAGTAATTGCTTAATTTGCCCATATCTATGTTTTCCTTCGCCTTTGCCGTTGATTATATTTTGATTGGTTGGATTGGAAAATCACCCCTCGAGCACTTTTGGAGATTTCTGGCACCGTTCTGCACTTCCCAGCACAAAACACCTAGGGCGTACTAACATCGGCCGAGCAGCACTACCTCTCTTCGATATTTCTCACAAGACTTTTCAAAATAATTATCATCGAGCTCTATTTTCTTTGATTATAGCATTAACTCACTCATTCACTCACGCTAATTCAATTATTTGCCCCATGAATTAACCTTCTTCGTATTCATAACAATTTCAAATTTTAGGTACACACTGAAACGGATCGTCAATTTTTCACCTCTAACGTATTCTACTCCGAATAATTCTCACGATCCATAGAAGGAAACTTGCACCATCTTCACCCCGTCGTCAGGTAATAAATATCACTTCCTGTCATCCAAGCCAAATTATTCAAATGAATTCCGATTCTATCCGTTTGATCGCCTGAATGTGTCACTGCGGCCGACCTCTCGAGTGGACCTTGCAAAACTGCATCGCGGCGAACGATCGGGCGCGATGGGTCCCAGGATCGAATCGTTGTTCGGAGGATCGGCGGACGAGCCAAAGATAACGATCGCGAAATTTGCCCAAAAAGCCGGTTCTTGCCCGTCGGATATGTATCGATTACCGCCGGTCGCGAAGAAGAGCACCGCGAAAATAAAACAAAACACACGACATCCAGCGCAAAACGTATGAAAAAAATCCTCGACGCGACGCTGTTCAGCAACGATCTGCACGGCGATGTTCTGGAAGCGATCTGCGCGCACCAACAACAGTCCCAAACGCAGGTTGAACCATCGGAACCGCCGCAGCTACGACGACCGGCTTACACACACATCCCAACCAGTAAGTTGGTGGTACAACATATAACATGCAAGCCGGCTGTTTGGCCATCGAGTTTTGCCGGTTTGCGCGAAAGAGATGGGAGGAAAACACATTTTTTTCTACGCTTTTATCACCGGCCTTCCCTGCTGCAACTACATCAGCAGAAGCAAAGACCTGGGATGGTATTATACATAGCGGTGTGCCTCATCAACGGCCGCCGGCTGGAGAAAAGCAGAGCGCCGCAACCGGTGTGCATCGCATGCGGTAGCTTCGGGCCCTCCAGTTATGCTTCCACCTTTTCGGATGGTGAGTTTATGCGTTGATGGAAATCGGTCAAAATCATGCATTGGCTATATTAATTCACAAGTTAGTAGTGATTTTTGGTGATTTTTTGTGCGAATCAAATTATTTTTACTCCAGACTCCAGAGATTGCTAATGTTCTAATGGGACGCCATTGAAAATCATAGTAACCTATTTAAAAACCGTAAACTATGATGGAAATTTAAAATTCAGAATCAAGGCTAGACTTCTGAGATACACCTAAATAGCTTTTTAGGTCCCTTCTTGAAATTCATTTGCAGATTCTCACAAAATACATACCCGGAATACTCTGGGGATTACTCCCGGAATTTCTTCCAAAGGGCTACCTGCTAGAGTCCCTACCGCAGTTTCTTTCAGAGTTTTTCCTGAATTTGCTTCCATATCAAAAAACAGTTCTTCGTGGGGTTTTTCGTGAATTCTGCCAGAGTTCCGCCTACAGGTTCAACAGTTCCACTCGGGATTTTTCTCAAAGATTATCGTAGGATTTCTCTCAGAGTTTCTCAAGAGATTTCTACAGGAGTGACTTCTCTGGGAAATTTCTATTCTCCCGTATTGTCTCCTGAAGATCTTCCCTTAACTTCTGTTGCAGTTTATCTTGGGATTTCTGTTGAACTTCCCGTGGTTTCTACCAGATGGATTCCCGGGGTTTCTGTTACAGTTGCTCACAGGATTCTTCTTTCTCAAGATACGTACAGAGTTCCTTTAGTAATTTTTTTCTCTATATTTTTTTATCAGGATTTCTCCCTGGGCTTTCCCATTAACGCCCCAGAATTTCTCGTGGGATGTTTCTAAATGTTTCTTCCAGGACTTTTTTCAAAAGTACTCTCTGGACTCATTCCGAAGTTCCTCTCGAAAAAATATCCCAATTTTTTCCAAGGTTTTTTAGGTGTTCCTTTTGACATGCTCCATGGAGGGCTTTTCGGGGTTGCTCTGGTAGCGATTTCCAGGAGTCATTCCAGAATTCTTCGTGGGATTGCTTTGGAGATTTCACCTAGGAAGTTCCCTGAAGATTCTACCGAGTTTCCTATCGTAATTCTTTTCAGTACTTCTTAGGAAAAAATCCCAGTAGAATAATCTCATTACTTAGAAGAAGTTATCGAAGTCTAGGAGTTATTGGCAGAAAAATTTAAGGTAAACTTCGAGAAGCAAAAAGAACTCGTATAGATATCCCTGGAGAAACAACGCTAAAACTTTGAAATGAAACCATGAAGACGCTTTTGAAACCATGAAGAAACCACATGGAATTTCTGAAAAAAAAAACCGGGAAAATCTCAAAAACAAATCTCGACAGAAGTTGGCGGAAAATACAAATGCAAGCCCTATAGATAACCACGGAGCGGGAGGAGCTTTAGTTGAACCACTAGGGAAAATCCAGAGAAACATCTGTAGAAACCCCAGGAGAACTACTGGAATTGGGAAAAGCTATATTGAGAATCTGTGTAGGAACTACAGGGAGAATCCCGGGAAAACTATGTTTGAAATTATGAGAAGAACGCTGGAAAGATTATGTCTGTTTGTTTGTGCTTCTGGAAGGAAACCGTGGAAGAAACTTTCGGAGAAACCCTTATAGAATTTCTGGAAAAAATGCCAGGAAAAACTATAAAACAAATCTCGACAAAATGGTAGCAGAAATTCCAAATGCAAGCCCTGTAGATATAATGAAAGGAACTTCAGTACAAACTCTGGGAAAAATTTTGGGAGAAATATCTGTAGAAACCCCGAGAGAACTTCTCGATTTACGAAAAGCTATGGGAATCTGTGTAGGAGCTCTTGTACCCATATTCGCAAAGTTGACACTTTTTAGTTTGAACAATGAACAATACGAAATTTAAGATTTTTTTTCCCTGTTGACATTTAACTAAGGATTGAATCTTGTACTGTATTAAATAATATTACATATTTACAAATACATACATGTGTTCGCTTTTAGCCTGTGTATGCTGTCTTTGTCAATATTGGTTACGTCAATCACGTGAACATGAGCAGTATTGGGTATAATCCTTGGAGAAACTATATGTTTGTTATTACGGGAAGAACGCCGGAAGAAGTTTCTGAGAGATATCCCATGAGGAACTTCTGTAGAAATATGGAGTAGCATTCTATGAGAATTCCTGGGAGAATCTCTGGGTAAAGTTTGGTCGCCCACTTTACACACTGAACTAATATTGTAACTTAACTTAACCAAAATCTAGTTCATTTCAAACTTACTGCCCCGGACGCCGGAATATCCCTTTGACTATCTGAACCGTGGCCTGGCGAATGCGTCCATCACTCCCTGACCGCTACAATCCGGTCACTGAACCATCCGTGGCGCTGGCCTTCGTTCACAAACAAGGTGGGCCACTCTTAGCTTCTCGGCTTCTTCGAACCACTTACTTCTGACGGCAATCGTCAGAAGGCACTCTTGTTGAGCCATCGAGGACGTCGAATTTCGTCCAAGAAAGTAATGAACCTGATGTTTTTCTTGTAGTTATGATTCTCTAGTTTTGGCTCGGAGTGTTGAAAAAAAAAACAGGAATATTTTAAGAATCCATAGATGGATTTTCTGAAGAAACACTAGCAAACCTCTCCCTGGTAGAATACCTTACAAAATATCTTGAGATATTTTTGAAAAACAAAATCCTGGAGAAATCCCCTAACAAAAATCCTAAACAACTTTTGTAAGGATTTCTGTAGGAATCCACAAAGCAATTTCTGAGAAAATACATAGAAGAACAGCCGGCGGAATTTCTAATGTAATCTTTGTGTGAATTTGCAAGAATCTCTGCAAGAATATCTTCCAGATTTTCCTTAAGAATCCTTCTAAGAATCTCTGAAAGTACAGAGTCTACAGTGAAAATCCTTGGAGGATTTTCTTAGTCTTCCTTAAAATCCATGAAGTATTTTTGAAAAAGTTCATGGAAGGTTTTCTAGATGAATGCTTTGAAACATTTCTGATTCCTTCATGAAAAAAATATCTGAATAAATTCTTAGATAGATTTGTGGAACAAACTATGCAAGAATTTTTGAAAGTAATTCTTGAAGTATTTTTTATTTTAATTTCTTCATTTCCTCGTGGATGAGTCCCTGGAAAAATTTCTTCAAGAATCCCTTGGATTTTTTTCAGGAACTCGTGTAAGTTTTTTAAATAAATGATGGATTTCGGGGTCTTTGAAAGAATTATCAAAAAATCTTTGGAAGTTTTTTCCAAAGTAATCCTTGGATAAATTAGTCAAGAATTCTCTGATATTTCTTAAGAAATTATTAGTTGAATTTATAACAAAATCTATAAGAGATTTTCTGAATGAATCACTCGATAAAATTGTGAAGAAACCCCTAGGAAAGTATAGAAACCACTGCAGAAAATCCCCGAATGGAGCTCTCATTTTTTTTTTTTCAAAAGAGTCCCTAGAGGGACTTCTAACAGAAGGCCCACAAAGATTGTTGCTGGGGAATTATTGGTAAAATCCTTGGAAGAATTTCTTAAGTAACCCCGGTACAAATTTTTGAAGGAACTTTTGAAACATTTTCAGAAAACTCTGGAGTTTCTGAAGACATCGGTGAAAGATTTATTAAAATAATCTTACTAGAAATTTCTGAATATAGGTCTAAAGAAATTTCTGAAGGAATCTCCGAATGATTTTTTGAAAGAATCCCTAGAGGATGTGCACAAATTCATGGATATTTCTTTGAAAAAGCGAAGGAATTTCAGAAATAAACCATGCAAAATTCTTTGGAAGATTTTTCTGTGGAATTTGTAGAAAAGGAGGAATTTCTAAACCAATCCCTGAAGAAAATTTCCGAATGAAACCTTATTAGATTTTTTGAAAGAATCCATGACATTTTGGCTGAATACTCGGACAAATTTTTGAAACAAAAAAAAAAAAAAAAAAAAATAAGCAAGATTTTTTAGAAAAAATCTAAAGAGTTTTGATAGAATTTCAAAAGGAATCTCCAATACATTCTCCAAACGAATGCCTAGAGAATTTTCTAAATAAATATCCAAAGGAATTTCTGAAATAATCCCTGGTCAAATTTCTTAAACAATCTCTGAAATAAGTTGTAAAAAATATGAAAAAATTGGTGAAGCAATTAATGCCAGATTTCGTGAAAGAATTCTTTCTGGAGGAAACACATGGAAGATGTTCTGCAATGATCTGTAACATGATGATATGGTTTGGGAAGTTTTCATCAGAGACCGTCGTAATAAAGTTGAAAATTGTGGGTTCACTAACTTTTATTTAATACCGCAGAATTACAGCAAAAGACGACCGAGCTGTTAGCGGTACAAATCCACAGTACTCGTACAGAAAGATCATTCGGCAAATATAGCACAACCAGCAACCACTTGTCACAAATCCCAAAAATTCCCCTTGGGAAATTTTAGAAGGGATCCCTGGAGGAATTTCCAAATTCCTAAAGAAATTTTTTCGTGAAGAAATCTTTTTGAAGAAATTCGTAAGAGATTCCAGGATACATCCTCAGAGACAACCCTAAAGGAATGAATTTCTGAACTTTTTGAATTTTTGGGACATTCATTTAAATATCGTTGTTGTGTATGTCCATTGCTCAAAATATTAGCTTTTCAATCAACCAAACTTATTTTTGGAAACAGAAGATTTCGATAGTGACAAGCTAGTGAGATAGTGGTTTATTCGTTATTTAGTGAGAATTATTGATAAATGCCAAAAACTCCGAGCCTTTTATATAAAACTCAGTTTTCTAGCAACTTTTATGTTTTGGTAAATTTTTGTATATGATAAGAATTTTTGCCTTTCTCGTACACTAAGTGTACTGGAAAGGCTATATGTTCACTCCAAAAATGACTTTTTGATAGGAGGCCCAGAGGGTCGAGTCACATATACCAATCAACTCAGCTCGACGAGTTGAGGTGATGTCTGTGTGTGTGTATGTATGTGTGTATGTGTGTGGTCAAAATAAACTCACATCACTTTTATGAACTAAACCTCAACCGATTTTAATGAACGACGGTTCATTCGACGCGGAATCTGGTCCCATTGTTTCCTATTGAAAATGGTTCGGATCGGTCCAGCCGTTCCGGAGTTATGGCCATTTAGGTGTTCCGGACCGGTACCCCAGGAAGGGGCCAGATATCAAAACGCTACAAACCCATACATGCGGCACATCAAACTACGGAATTTTCGATTACTTGATGAATGGTAAGCAGATAAATAGTCTGAGACCATATCTGAACCGGTTGTGTTCCGGAACCGGTTCCGGATGTCCCGCCGGAAGTGGCCAAACATAAAAGTGAACTAAACCCATGCGTGCGACATATCAAACCGCGGCTTTTTCGATATCGTGATGAACAGTAAGCAGGAAAACATTATCAGATTATATCGGAACCGTTAGTGTTCCGGAACCGGTTTCAGATGTCCTGCCGGAAGTGGCCAAGTATAAAAGTTAACCAAAACCATGCATGCGACGTATCAAATAGTGGCTTTTTTGATATCCTGATGAGCAGTAAGCAGAAAAATATTCTCAGATTATATCTGAACCGATTGTGTTCTGGAACCGGTTCCTGGTGTCCCGTCAAAAGTGGCCAAATATAAAATTGAACCAAAACCATACATGCGACACATAAAACCGCAGCTTTTTTTGATATTCTAATGAACAGTAAGCAGGGAAGCAGTCTCAGACCATATCGGAACCGGTTGTGTTTCGGAACCGGTTCCGGATGTCCCGCCGGAAGTGGCCAAACATAAAAGTGAACTAAACCCATGCATGCGACATATAAAACCGCAGCTTTTTTTTGATATTCTAATGAACAGTAAGCAGGAAAGCATTCTCAGACCATATCTGAACCGGTTGTGTTCCGGAACCGGTTCCGGGTGTCCCGCCGGAAGTGGTCAAACATGAAAGTGTACTAAACCCATGCATGCGACATATCAAACCGCGGCTTTTTCAATAACGTGATGAACAGTAAGCAGGAAAACATTCTCAGACTATATCGGAGCCGGTAGTGTTCCGGAACCGGTTACAGATGTCCTGCCGGAGGTGGCCAAGTATAATAAGCAGGAAAATATTCTCAGAACATATCTGAATCGGTAGTAATCCGGAACCGGTTTCAGGTGTCCCGCCGGAAATAGTCAAATATAAAAGTGAACCAAACCCATGCATGCGACACATCAAATCGCGGAATTTTAGGTATCTTGATTTGGCAAAAAAAATTCGGCCATATTGGGGACAACCGTTAGTGGTCCACAACCGATTACGGTTGCCCCATCGGAAATGGTCAAATGTAATGGGGAACCAAACCATAAATTCGACACATTAAATGATCTTGTACCGACTTTTCGAACCCTCTAAGCAGAATACCCTCTTCGTGAGTGTTACCAGTTTCGTACCTTTTGATTCCGCCCTATGTTGCTTATTCTTTGACAGATACGCGTATTTCGACTACCACTTGTAATCTTCCTCAGTGTCAGTTATCCACAGTGGAATTAAAAGATACGAAACTGATTTCACTCACGAACATTAAATGAATTTTTAGGTAACCTGATAAACGGTCAACAAGAAAAAAAAAATCATAGACCATGTTTTGGAAAACCAATAGTGTGCCGAAAACGGTGCCAGGTGCCCCAACGGAAGTGGTCAAATGTAGAACGGAACCAAACGCACACACGCAGCACATAAAATAACGGCTTCTTCGAGCGTTAGCGTAGCGTTCCGGAATCAGTTTCGAGTGCCTCGCCGGAATTTGCGAAATGCACACATGAACCAAACCTGATAAACCTGCATTACACCAATTTGTGACTTTTTAGGAAAACTGATTAACAATTTGCATGAAACTAGTCCATATCACGCCACAAGGTCATATAAGGGACAATCGGTATGTGGTAAAATGTGAACCGAAAGTGGAAAATATGAAATTGAACCAAACCCATGCGTGTGGTACCCAACCAGGCTAATTCGACAATTATTGCTGTCAAATTACCTGGGTAAACTTTTAATTCCATGAACTAACTTTATTTTAGTTTTGTTTAGATTGTAGGATTTGTTTTTGAACACAAATTTTACAGATATTGTGGTGGTACGAGTTCACTGCGGTTGATCACCAAACAGGATCAGGTGTCGGAAAGCACCAAGTTTGAACTTCCGGAAGTAGCAGCTGCACGAGGAGCCGCTGCGGGTGTGAGTCACATCACAATATCGGATCATTCGTATTTACAGTGTATTATACTGAGACATTTGATCATTTTTTACGAATTAAAAAATGTCGTATTAAAAAGTGATGAATACGCGGGGTTTGACAGTACATCAAATACAGTCCGGATTCGCTGGTTGGGTCACGACTGCGCCCCGATTAGCGAATCGTGTTCGTTCGTTGAGGCAACTGACAACTGATCAAAATGCTCTAGACACTCGCAAGTGACGAGAAATACGTCACGGAACACTCACATACTTGCGCAAACGTTCTGTATACAGGAGCTGTGATGCGACGGCGGTCAGACGTCAAACTCGTTTTGACATCTATTTTGACATTGACAGTGCTTTTTAGTTGGGTTTTGCCCCAACCAGTGAACATTCAACCATCGAGACAGCCCATCTAACGAGCTGTCAACGAACGAATCGTCACTGTAGCAGCTTTTTTGATAACTTCTTCTTCACTACTTACGTTCGTGTTTTCAACGGTCAATAAAATTTGATCTGTGCTTGTGTAAAAAGTTATATCTTGGCTTGTTAGTATCGTCTTGATATTGATCAGCCTCCAGTGTTAGTGAAGGTGCTCATGCAGTCAACTGGGAAATCTGATATTATTCAGCTCTGCTTATACTTTAAACATAACGTCGGACTATGTGCCATCAATAAGTTTTAAGTCAATTCAATGATGGCTTTGATAAAATGCTTGCTTTTCTCAAAAATATCAGGATTCAGGAACACTTTGACATACGTCGACGGAAAGATCGTGAAAACATATACGACGAGAAAGGCACTATCACCACTAGGTGGATTAATTTGGTTTTTTTTTATTTATTTTTATTTATTTTATTTTATTTTTTTATCTGTATTTACGAGATTCTTAGCCCTAAAGCTAAATCATCTTGGGAACCACGCTTTACTTCCATTCCGAAGGAAAAGCTCACATATTGTGAGTTGGTCGAGAGTGGGATTCGATCCCAGGTCTACGACGTGATAGTCACCATCACACCAGGTCCGCTTCACAATTTTGAAAATTGAAATTTCTTTTGAAATCAAATAGGTATAAATACGTGGCTGTGATTATGTCAAATGAAACCTACGAAGCATGGATGAGAGTGTGAGCTAACGTCTCTTTGGCGTGCCAATGTATTTTAACCATTTTACATCGTTTCTTTACCGTTGTCCGCTAGAAGCGAAAAATTTCAAGAGCACTACCACCGCGTGGTCCCTCCGAGGCAAAGGTAAAAGAGCGAGGTGGAGGAGAAGCAGCAGATGTGATGCGTTTTTTTCGGCTCGCATAAATTAAGGTCCCTAAAACATTCGCGCAGCATAAGCAAGCATGTGAACGCAAGCAGTAAAACCAACACATCGACAGGCTCTACTTTACAATGTGTTGTTGCGTTGCGCCCGGTGGTGTTGAACGGACTTATCCCTGCCGGGCGAAAGCATAGAATGAAGGAAACCTGAAAAATAAAATGTTTTAAGTTGTCGAACGGTTATGGGAGATCTGAGTGAAGGCGCGCGACGACTGGAAGAGGTGGATCATTGACGATGGTTGTTGGTTCGTTGCACATGTACCTACCGGCTTACTTACCTACCGAAACATGGAACAAGCGCACCGGGCCAATGTGCCGATTTGAAGAATTCGTAAACGAACAATTTCAGCGGGCGGGAAGATGCATTGAGTAAACTTGAAAGAACTTGAAAGTTTTGAGGATATAAGTGTTATTATTGTCGAATTAGGCACTGCACTATTAACAGGTCCTTATCTACTGAATTTTGATTTAGGATATATAATACGTACATGAATAGATTAGGTGAGTAATAAATATTAAACTTTTCGTGATTCCTAAAAATGTCATCGACAAATGCTCTCAGAAACATTTCTGTTAATTCGTATTTTTTTGCATCGTAATACGTAGTCATCTTCAATGAATGCAGAATGGCCCAGTTGATATTCTGCTGACAGATCCCCATATTATAAACTACTGGCGACTACAACAGATTTCTCTGACCTACATATACCTTATTTCATTCCTTTCGACTCATGTTCTTCATGCGTTGTTTCGTAGTAAAGGATGCATTTTTTTTTATAAAATGCGAACAGTCCTTGCTTGGTACAAGGTATTGCTGGTATTTGCAGACAGACGCAAACAACATGCTTCCAGCAATCAGAAGTGAGTGAACGGTGTGCATACTGGTAAACGAATCAGAGACTTCATGCATAATGGACGAGGGAAAGGAAGGTCCTACGCGTCACTGACTGGTGCCACAGATAGGAAAATGAAAATATATTAAACCATTTTATTTCCGTCTAAGGTGCGTAGCAACGTATGTGAACGCTTCCACTTCCGCTGTGTTCTGTTTACAGCCAGCACCAGCGCCAGGAATATCAAATTTATTGAGATTTACTATCTACCCACTGTTCTGAAGAAGTTCTCACATTGTTTAGGAAGTAAGATATCCTTCTAATACATTATCAATATTTATAAGATAGCGGCGTTTTCCGGGGAACAATATGGGTAGATAGAATCAGCCTTTGTCAACACAGTAAGGGTGCACGTTTCCGGCAAACAGCTACGAGAACGTAAACTTTCTTGGCTCCTGTTCTTTTTTTTTGTGTGTTGATTCCGTTTGTTGAGTGCCTCCTTAACGAAATCCAAACATATGTTTACGTTTTTGCGGTTAGCTCAACTTGGAAAACTGCTGTTGGCTTCGATGTGTTTGTACCGTATGCATATGGAATCCGCATACCTAAATGTAATGTGAATGTACGCGCCCATTGCTTGCCAACAGAAACAGTTTAAATTCATTTTATTCGGTAAGTATCATTTGTAATCAAAGGATTACAAGCTAAGTTGAGTGTTGAACAGCATTTCTGTCATCCATTCTTCGTTTTCCTTTTTGTTGCACAAAACTATAATACAAGGGCAAAAGATTATTGAGACCACAGTAAATTGAAACTTCTGTAACACAAAAAAAAAACAATGTGATCGAATGCTGAATAACAGAATTCATATTATGACCAGGGTACGAAAAACGGATCACGCCGCAAAACAAACGCTTTGTCCTAAGCGGTGCATGTCGGTAACAAAGGCGCTCCGCAACAAACGCATGTCAGGCGATGAGAGCAATAAGACAAATATCGCTTGCCGTGCGTGTGCCGATATTTCGGCTTTTCTGTTGAAATTTTCGACCCACATCATCGAATTCATGAGCATTTGGACGAATTAAGACTCTTGCCATCCTCAGAGTCGAGTTTCAGTTGTACAACAATTCGAAAATCACGATGTGAATAGAACGAGACAATTAGTCCTACCGTTTTTTGTTGTGAACAAACTCGGGAGCAATTTTGTCATTATCTGCTAACGAAAAAACAAAGCGTTGTTGCCGTGTCTTCTTTGTTGCCTATTTTTCGCTTGCGGTGCCATATTCTGCGTACACTGATTATGACAATACCCAGGTAACCAATAAGCAGTTAAAATGGCAATCGAATTCGACATTATACGCGCCTTTAAAGCAGGTCATTGAGGCGAAACTGGAAGCATTTCCTCATTTTTTGGTTTTCGATTTTTAATTAAATAACGAAGCAATATTTTCAAAATCGATTTTCGTACACATTTAGAGTATGGATCAAGGTATCTCCTGAATTTTTCCCTGGTAGAAAAAGTTTTTCGTTTTTGCAGAAACCATTTTTGTGTGTAATTTTGTTTAAAAATGGTTTCTGCAAAAACGAAAAACTTTTTCTACCAGGGAAAAATTCAGGAGATACACGCTAACGCCGCTCAGCACAAAAGTGCATAATTTCCAGACTACACAAAAAATGTGTAACCCTTGCACATTCACAAAATCAGCTCCTGTGTCCGCAAAATCGTGAAATCCGCAAAAAATGTGTACAGCAATCTAGCTAGGCTTACTAGTGACCTTGGAAAACAAAAAAAAAAATATCGACATTTCGCATCTAGACGAGTGTACGAGCTGTTTTTGAGAATGTGTGACTGTAACACATTTTTGTGTGGTCTGGAAATTATGCACTTATGAGTAGGGCTTACACATTTTAGTGCTGAGCGGTGTTACTGTGTACCTTGATCCATACCGTAATCCGGGGTCAAATTGATCACTTTAAAACAACTTTTGCGGATAACATGAGTGACAATTCAAACATTGCCAAAAGAATTTCTGTAAAATCAATACCCAGTGGATCTCTATGAAACCATGTGACAGAATTTTGTTCAATAAGTTTAAACTTTTAGTTGAAATTGATCAGTATACAATTAAGCATCGGTTAAAAAGATAAAAATCCTTATCCACTTAATTTTGCTCTTCTAAACCCGAATAACGCGTCAAAACTCTTACAACTAGTAAATTTGACACTTAAAATACAAAATTAAATTTTTAAATTTCCCCCTTAACGCCTAAAGGTAGGCAATTTCCTTTGAAATAGTGTTTTTTTGTTACAATAAATGATTTTTTCGTCAAAAAAAGGACTTTTTTCGAGGACAATCGATTGTTTAGAAGCAATGATTTAAATTAGAAAGTGGAAATGTGTTGTGGTTTTAGCATCACTAATCTCTCTTAGCAGTTTCATTTCAATAATGTAACAGCTATGATGCCTGTTGCCCGAAACATACCGTGCATTTGAAATGCTACGAAACTGCTGTCAGATTTTAAGTAGCATTTGAATTGTTATTAAAGAGCAGTTTAGCTGTCGAATTGCTATGATACGGCAGTAAGCAGGCCGAATACAGATATGAAACAGAAATACGGCTTATTCAAATGCTTATTGGTTACCTGGGTATGTATGCTAATCTGGAGAATTTTCAAATTTGTATGGAGCAATTCATGTTTTACATGGTGCAGTATTTATGGAGCATTTTTCTTTTTTCTGTAGTGCAGTTTAATATTTTTATGATGCAACTTGATTATTTCTATGGAACAATATTCTATTTGCTATGAGTGCAATTTTATTTTTTTTTATTTAGCACATGCATTTTAAGGCACGTTAAGGTGAAGCATCAAGAAATCCCATTGCAATTTTGCATACAAACTTTAGAGGCACACATCTGAAGAACGGATCATCGAATCATGCCGCATTTGATTATCCTGGCTTTGCTCACTTCTAAAAGGAGGCAGCTTTTCCAAAACGGGCGCATTTGTTTACAAATTTTCAAGATTTGTGCTCTTGAAAACGTGAGTAGGGGTCCAAGTCAGCCATTGTGGCAGCCATATTGGTATTCTTTGAAGTTTCTCCTTAAAGGCTGGGTAATTCGCGCAATACAGATCGGATCCCCGGAACTCCTATCCCTACTAGAGATGGTCGGGTTTCAAATTTTACAGATCCGAACCCGACCCGTACCCGAACAATTTTCAATTTCAAAACCCGGACCCGACCCGAACCCGAGATTTTTTTGTTCCGTCAAACCCGGTCCCGACCCGAACCCGAAAAAATATTTGTCAATAAACCCGACCAAAACCCGAGTTAAAAAATACTTGTTAAATGTATCAAATATAACAAATGAAGCATTTTTCCAAATATTGATTTATCTAAACTGCTACGAAACCCGACTTAAACCCGACCCGACCCGTACCAGAGTCTTTTTTTAATTTCCAAGCCCGAACCCGACCCGTACCCGTCGGGTTCGGGTTCGGGTCGGGTTTCGGGTTTGAAAACCCGAAACCCGACCATCTCTAATCCCTACATCCGCGTGGCACCAGCCGGACTGCGAGAAACCTTAGGGAAGATCCGGTAACCAACCCAGGTGGGAACTTTGGTCTTGTGCTGACAGGGAAGGGGGTTTGCTTCTACAAACCTAAGCGTCTGTTCTCTAAGAGGAGCGGCTCACAAAAGCGTCTGATCCCCATGTTAGAGGCGGCTGATCATCGTCCGAATGCCAGGGAAGGATTCTTAGCTCAACTGTGCGCTATGGTTGAATGGTTCTCAGGAAAGTAGGGAGTTGGTGTCCGACCCTACGAGCCAGCCGTAAAAAAACCATTGTAATGGAAAATCAGCAACAGAACCGAGACCAACGGCAAACTCGGTACGTTGATATAGCGATCTCTCAACTTCATTGGGAGCACCCGTATACTTGCCGATCTACTGCAGGACCGCGGGTTAGGCATCGTAGCGCTGCAGGAGGTGTGTTGGGCAGGTGCGAACGCTTACAAGTAATCATACCATCTACCAGAGTTGCGACAACACATGTGAGCTGGGAACAGCCTTATCGTTACACCTGGAAACCACAGCAGACGGAATCGCAAAGCGACCACTGATTGACGGACGGCACTTCTCCGACATCATCGACGTCAGAACCTATCGTGGCGCCATTCGAAGCATGTTAAAAACAAAGAGAAACGTCGAGGGGAAACAGCACAAAGAGAAACATTTTAGTGCCTCATATTTGAGACTCCCGAAAAGTTGATCTACAATTATACTGGCGTTTTTCGTGGTAAAATCGTGCCATTCACATGGCATGACAATATTGCACACATAACACAGCGTAACAAAAATTTACTTTTTGTCTGTCTCAAGAGCAAACTTATGTGTCTCCGAAGGATTTTGGGCCGCTGAATCCGAATCCGGGCTCAGATGTGCTCTAACACGTCACAATTTTGAGCTATACCTCAATTTATAGGGCAAAATATGCGATTTTGGGCTTTTTTGACAGCAAGTCATTAAGCAAGGAAATATTTTTTTTAAGCAATCAAAAGGTTAATTGGTCAGTTAACATCTAAATTAACTCATGCAAAATATTTCGTTTTACCAAATCAAATTTGATAGTTTTAAGCGATTTATTTTAGGTACGATATTTCCCATACAAGTCACCCTCCAAAAGTTGCATGCAAGTTTTCATACTAACATAAAATGCTAAAATCTATGAAATTTGATAAGGTAAAACGAAATATTTTGCATCCGTCGTTAATTTAGATGTTAATTGACCAATTAACCTTTTGATTGCTTAAAAAAATATTTCCTTGCTTAATGACTTGCTGTCAAAAAGCCCAAAATCACATATTTTGCTCTATAAATTGAGGTATAGCTCAAAATTGTGACGTGTTAGAGCAAATCTGAACCCGGATTCGGATTCAGCGGCCCAAAATCCTTCGGAGACACATAAGTTTGCTCTTGAGACAAAACAATGTTGCGCTGTGTAATCTATGCTTTGTAATAATTGATTTATAGGTATAAACATATTTATGCTAACTCCCGGTGTACACAAAGTGTCTCAATTTGGAGAAACCGTACTTTTTTGTGTAAACAAATCCGCACATGTTTCGGAGTCACAAGCTGCAAGCAGGAAGGTGATAGCAAACGAGAGAAGACGCTCTAACTTTGGGTGCGGGAGCGTGGAACAGATTTTTTGTTCTCTTGTTTTACTCTGAGGAGGATTCCATCTCTGGACGAACCGAGAATCGTACCGAAGTACCGAAGTAATGAACCGAGTATCCCGGAAATCGATTTGATGGCTTATTAACCCATGGGGAGATTCAAGCGATGCGGAATATCGCCTATAAGGAGGCAATGGAAATCAGTTTACTGTAACGTAAGATATTTGAATTTCAGTTAATTTTATATTTTTAAATACATTGTAAAACTTGTTTCTTAGTTATAGCTAAAAAATGGTTCAAGTTAAAAAAAAATATAGAGCACGATTCCGAAATCAGCACGTAATTACGCATGCAGATTAGCCGCTGATAAAAGTTCCTAACTTTTGTTTTTTTTTAGTCAACTAGTGTTTTGAAAATAGCCTTTTTATTAGAGAATTTCTTTGCCATATGTGTCTGAAAGTTTGTTACCAATGCAAAGACAAAGCTGTGAAAGCAACTCTACACCAGGTGAGTATAATTTACATTCACTTCGTAAAGAATTGCCTTCGCAGCTCCCTCACGACTTCGGTATGCGTTTGCGACCCTTACTCTATTCGGCAACTTTTTAGACAAAACCACAAGGCAAAAGGCGCATATATACATCGTTTCTTGATTGCACACTTCTGAGTTAAGAAAACAGCTAGTGAGTGTAACTCTTTGCAAGTGAGTGTTCCCATCCTTGGTTGGAACCTTTGTCTGCAGTCATCCTGTTATTTTGTGGGTATAAGAAAAGAAATTGGAAAAAAATAAATACTTACCTGGTGCGTCCTATATCACTTTACCCTATTTAAGAAGAGAGAATCGTGCTTACCAACCGAATAAGCGCCTCTCGTTGGCACATAAGAGCTTTCTAGATTGTTTGCGCGTCTGTGGTGTGCTGACGTCGCGACGGTGGCGGTTGATCTCCTCGCCACAGTTGATAACTTGTTTACTCACATCGCTCGCACATCACGTGGCATGGAGAGCTTGGAAGGTAAACCGTTTTTCTGATTTGATTTGCATTGCTGGTTGCATATATTGAGGGATCATGTACCATGGTGATTTTCATTTTGGTGTATACTTTGCGTTCGTTGGATTCTGTTAGGTATGGATGGTGGCATTTCGATTTTCGATTGTGATCATTTTTGCCTTTCTCGTACACCAAGGTGTACCGAAAGGCTATATGTTCACTCCAAAAATGAAATTTTGATAGAACCCCCGGAGGGCCAAGTCTTATATACCAATCGACTCAGCTCGACGAGTTGAGATGATGTCTGTGTGTATGTATGTGTGTGTGTATGTATGTGTGTGCGTGTGTATGTGTGTATGTGTACAAAAATGTCACCTCACTTTTGGATAGTGAATATCATCCGATTTCAACGCTTTTGTTTTCAATCGACGCGGAATATTGTCCCATTGTTTCCTATTGAAAATGGTTCGAATCGGTCCAGCCGTTCCGGAGTTATGGCCGTTTAGGTGTTCCGGACCGGTACCCCAGGAAGGGGCCAGATATGAAATTGTAACAAACCCATGCATGCGACCCATCTAACCACGGCATTTTCGATTATCTGACGAACGGTAAGCAGGAAAATAGTCGCATATTATATCTGAACCGGTAGTGTTCCGGAACCGGTTCTGGGTGTCCCGCCGGAAGTGGCCAAATATAAAAGTGAACCAAACCCATGCATGCGACACATCAAATTGCAGCTTTTTGTATAACCTGATGAACGGTAGACAGGAAAATAGTCTCGGACCATATCTAAACCGGTAGCATACCGGAACCGGTTCCGGGTGTCCCACTGTAAGTGGCCAAATGTAAAGGTGAAACAAACCCATGCATACGACACATCAAATCACCGCTTTTTATGTAACCTGATGAATGGTTAACAGGAAAATAGTCTCAGACCATATCTGATCCAGTAGTGTTCCGGAATCGGTTCCGGGTATCCCGCCGGAAGTGACCAAATATAAAAGTGAACCAAACCCATGCATGCGACACATAAAATCGCAGCTTTTTCTATAACCCGATGAACGATAAATAGTAAAATAGTCACAGGCTATAACTGTACCGGTAGTGTTGCAGAACCGGTTCCGGGTGTCTCACCGGAAGTGGCCAAATATAAAAGTGAAACAAACCCATGCATGCCACACATTAAATCACCGCTTTTTCTGTAATCTGATGAATGGTAAACAGGAAAATAGTCGCAGACCATATCTGATCCGGTAGAGTTCCGGAACTGGTTCCGGGTATCCCACCGGAAGTGGCCAAATATAAAAGTGAACCAAACCCATGCATGCGACACATCAAATCGCTGCTTTTTCTATAACCTGAGGAACGGAAAGCAGGAAAATAGTCTCAGATCATATCTGAACCGGTAGCATCCCGGAACCGGTTCCTGGTGTCCCGCCGGAAGTGGCCTAATTCATACATGCGACACATCAAATCATGGCCTTTTCGATAACTCGTACGATCAGCAAGAAAATAAGCTATGCCCACATTAGAAACTACTGATAGTGTTCCGGAATCGATTTGAGATATTTCGCTGAAAGTAGCCGAATGTAAAAGAGAACCAAAAAAATATTCGCGACACATCAAATGACTTTTAAGGTATCCTGATGAACGGTTACCAAGAAAAAATATCTCAGATCATGCTTGGGAAAACTAGTAGTGACCCGGAATCGGTTTCCGGTGTCCCTCTGGATGTGGTCAAATATAGAAGGGAACCCAACTCCATGCATGCGCTTCATCAAACCGCGGTTTTTTCGATAAGCTGATGAAAGGTTTTCAAGAAAACCAGCTCAGATTACGTTAGAGACCACCGATAGTATTCCACAACCGGTTTCAGGTGTCCCACCGGAATTGGTCAAATGTAAAAATGAACCATGTAAATTTTCCGGAACCGGTTAAGGGCGTCCCACTGGACATACATAAAAGTGAATCAAACCCATGCTTGCGGTACAGCAAATCGCTTTTTTATCAGTAACCTGATGCATGGATGATAAGAAAATAGGCACAGTCCACAGAAGTTACTACCGGTAGTGTTTTTGGTTCAGGGTAACCTGATTAACAGTTTTTATAAACTCAGATCACATTTGAATATACCGGTAGTGTTACGGAATCATTTCCGGGGGTCTCGTAAGCAATACAAAATATACTCAGATTACATAAGAGGCTACCGCTGGTGTTGCAGAAGCAGCGTTGGGTGCTTTAGCGAAATTACGAAAGTGAGCTAAATGAATGCAAGCGATAGATATGTGTAAGAGAACCAAAAACCTAATAAAACTAAAGCGATCTCATCAAATCACACCATTTTAGATTCCTGAGACGTAAATTTACAGTAGGATGGATCAACGTTGTGATGATGATGATAATGATGATGATGATGATGATGATGATGATTGTGTACCTACCATCAGCGCAAGGATTACCTATGGTTGCAGAGTCATACCGGAAGGAAATTATCTACCTGATGGTTTGGTGTAGCAGGGTAAGCTAAATTTACTGGAGACCTTCGGAAGACAACACGATGGTTGTTATCTCGTGACAAAGTCTGGCCACCCCACGAACATTTGTCCAGAAACCAGTTCATTTAGCTTCCTTAGGCTACCCCTCCCAATATCCCAAGTATCATGTAATTTGAATATATTTAATTATATAGTTAACCAATTAGCTGATTTTACCTGAAAAAAATAAATATTATGATTATGATTCATAGAATTTTAATTGACTTACATTACAATTACAACTTTATTTACAAATCGTTATTTTATTAAGTTGAAGTTAAAATCAAGTATATAACACGGAAACAAATAGTATAATAGTAGTAGAAAAAGAAAACAAAATACAAAAATAAAACAAAACACAGAAAAATAAACCAAATTTTGATCTTGTAATTTTCCTGCATTTAAACCAAGCTGGAAAATTACGAAGTCAAAATTGGATATGGTAGATCTTACGCCGTAACGCACCATTATAAGGTGATCTACCCACGTTACGGGTAAACAGTAGGATGGATCAACGTTGTATGGAAAAATTAAAATTTAAGCGCATCAGCCCGGAACATTCTTTTAAATCTTTATTTGCGTCTAAAATTACTTCGCAAAATTTTGATGCGGCTGGAGGGCGAGCTCTGAAATGTGGTTGATATTTGAATGTGATATAGCATTGGCAATTCAAATTACTACATTACAAATTCTACATAAATTTTGCAACCAATGATAATAAAATATAGCTTAAAATGTGCAGATAAAACTTTGTCAAAGTGTTCTGTGGAAAAAGTTAAATCCTGTCTAGTAATTGTCATATTGGTATGAATCAGCCTCCAGTGAAGGTGGTCAAGCAGTCAACTGAAAGGACTGATATCTTCAGCTCTGCCCATACGTTGAATATAACGTTGGAATAAGTGCCCCAATTCGATGATGACCTTGATAAAATTCTTGATTTTCTAAATAAAGTATTCTCATGATTCAGAAATTCGTAGATGGTACAGTCCCAGATCGCTGTTATGAGCATTTCCCCCTTCTCGTCCATTACCAAAGCACAGAGATTTGGGGCTGATCACTGACTCTAAGGCAAGATTGATTGCGTCGACGGAAAGATCATGAGTACATATTTGACGAGAAAGGCACTATCACCACTAGGTGGATAAATCTGGGTTTTTTAAACAACAAACTACAAAACCAAGTACAGAACGCTTATCTCAAATATCAATGTTGATTTACTCCTAACGCTAACACTCAAAGATGAAATTATGTGATATTGGTCCTACATAAGAATCAATTGCTCAAAAATTCACCCATCTAGAAAAGTGCGTCAATAAATCTTTTTATTTATTTTTCAACTGTTTATATGCTCTCATACAAAAATCTTGTAACTACAATTCTCGTTTTGGTAACGTTTACATTGATGGTAACTCAACATCTAGTCGGTCAGTTGAAGCGATTTAAAAGTATGGAATTATCAATCTTCAAATAAATAATCTACGATAACGGTGGCTACTTCGTATGATTTCTGATCTACTTAAAAATAGTTTTCCAGCGTAATAACTGTATTTTTTTCATATAAAGACGATGATTTTCTGTTTGATTTCATTCTAAGATATCCTAGGTATGAATTGTATCACAATTTGAGTGACTCATCTCATCTGTTGCAGTTTGAAGAACAAGTCTGCCTTCTATAGTATTAATTTCTGAATAAAACATTTGTGTTTTATTTGCTTTCTTGCTTGCTTACGTCGGCTGCCTTTGAATTAGAAAGCATCCTAGTGATGTGATATTAGACTTAGTACTGATGCTGTTGACAAACAACGTCAACAGAGTTATGGCACTATCCGTTTCGATTCCTTTTCTTGGCTGCGTTTTGCTCGGTGGTGGACCACCGAGAGGGGAGCTAAACTATTTCTTTTCGTCCGTTGAACAGCAAGATAGACTTTGAGTTGCTTCTTTAGTGATTCCCTGCTTGTTGTTTATCTATTTGTTCGGTGTTTGCAGTACGAAATAAAAATGAAGGTCGGTCTCGTTTCATGATTCACATCCATCTAGATGCATCTTTATGGACTATTCTACTGAAGAAAACAATATGCAGTTTTACTTTATAGTTGAATTGGTAACCAATCTAGATTAGCATTTATTTTTGGTTCTTTATACTTTTCTTCGTATGTTGTTCTAGATGATATTCGATCATATGGGCTTGATAGGATCAATTGGTTAATTATATGTGGTTTGTATAGCTCGACCGGGAGTGGGAATTGAGGTAAAATTATTCTTGCTGAGTAGCTATAAAACAACACTATTAGGCCATTTAGAAACTGTACGAGAATAGAAGCTGAATCGCTTGCGCAGAGGCATTTTGCTACAAGCCGGCATGTGCCGAGACAATCTCGGAAATCTTCTTACGAGCGAGCGTGAGGCGGTCAAGAGGTGGAGACAGCATTACGATAGGCACATTAACAATAAAGCTGCAAACACCGAAGGTTGCGTGGTAACAGATCTAGAAGTACGTGCGCAGGACGAAAGAATTCCAACCCCTAACCACCAAGAATTTGAGGAAGAGGTTGGCGGACTCCAGGGAAGAATCGTCGGGCCTGCCACTCCGAATTTCTATCGACGGTAATGAAATCGAGGCTGTTGAAGAATTCGTGTACTTGGGCTCACTGGTGACCGCCGTCAATGACACCAGCAGAGAAATTCAGAGGCGCATTGTGGCAGGAAATCGAGCTTACTTTGGACTCCGCGAACTCTGCGATCGAACAAAGTTCGCCGTCACATGAAATTAACTATCTACAAAATGCTGCTAAGACCGGTAGTCCTTTATGGGCACGAAGCATGGACCCTACGTGCAAAGGACCAACGCGCCCATGGAGTTTTCGAACGGAAGGTGCCATCTACGACGAGGTGCAGATGGAAGACGGGACTTGGAGAAGGTGAATGAACCATGAGCTGCATCTGCTGCTGAGAGAACCAACCATCGTCCACACTGCGAAAATCGGGAGGCAACGGTGTGCGGGTCACGTCACCAGGATGTCGGATAGCAACCCGACTAAAACGGTTCTCGAGAGTCATCCAACCGGTACAAGAAGACGTGATGCGAGCTAGGTGGGTCGATCAAGTGGAGGACGAGTTGCGAACGCTTCGCAGAGTGCGAAACAGAAGATACACAGCCTAGTACATAGCCATGGACTGAGTAGAATGAAGACGACTGTTATGTACAGCAGAGGACACCCAGGCCTTAGCCTGACCGGTAGTGTAAGTTGTAAGAAGTTATCTAGCCGGCTTAGTTGACGGTCGCTCGACAACAGACCAGATTTTTAAAAATGCTGTAAATACCAGATTCTAACACATCGCCTACGACTTCATCGACTTCAAGGTAACCACCCAGAGGTATGAAAAATCATGGACAAGATAAGCTTCTCACTAGACGGATCAAGTGACGATGGACTGTGTAAAGAAATTGCGTAAGGGTTTCGGGTGTTCTGTTTAGTCCGTTTAATTCTCATCGGGCCTCACAGCCGGGACACAATTTTCACGAAATCTGGCCAATTTGTCTGTTTTGCGGATGACATGGATATTATTGCTAGAACATTTGACACGGTTGTACATCCGCCTGAGTGCATAACGTTTCAAAGGTTGAACTTTGGGAGCTGGTCGAATTCGGGCACAATGTTTTGCTGTCTTCCACCATTGCTTTTCAAAGAATATTGCGGATTATCCGACGCACAAACCGTCTAACTTAGTCGGACCAAGTCGAAAAACAGACCATTTTTTCATATGACATTTTCACGTTATACAAAACCAATCTTGACGAAAAAACAGTAGCAAATCGAACCCTTGAAAAAGATCCCAAACGGATGGAAACGTCGGGAAAGATTTAAACAACTAGTTTTCAATTTCCTCCAAGACTGCTAAGCCATCTCCCAAAGTTCTACATCAAAACAGTCGAAACCCGATAAGTTTCAAAGGTTGGACTGATGGTGAACGTGTAAAAAACGAAGCACATATGCTAGTAGGAGGAACCGCGAACTACAGGAAAAGCCAACCCTGATAATAGTTTCCAATAAAATCACCATAAACCACCATTGAATAATGATAAATTTAACTGTTCAGTAACAAATTATATAGTGTACTAGCTGTCCCCGGCAAACTTTGTCTTGCCTACTGCGTTTTTTTGACGTTTCAAGTCTTTGGTCAAGCGCCCAAGTCCCCGTTCAAAATGGATGAAACCCCAATTTTCAAAAACTCGCAATTTTCCCATGTTTTTGGCCTCATAAACCTTCCCTGGGTAAAAACTAACAGAACAAAACTTAGACGACCCAAATCGGACCATCCGTGCACAAGTTATGCGCGGTCCCACGTATGCCACTGCATTTTTATATATTTAGATGTATTTTCCTGCTTCAAATGCTGTATTGGAACTACAATACGTGAAGAATAAAATCAATGGCACTAAAGATTCCAATAATTAAAACACCATAAATTGAATGGCGGTTGACCTTAATTCGCTTCAGAAAATTTAGATTTTTTTATGGTAAAGATACATCACAATTAATGGCACCAATTAATGGTAACTACATTCTGTTGAATCTCCATGATCTTTTCTATCAGGGTAGACAACAGAGTTATGATAGACGGGGACACTTTTGAAGTGGTGCAGGACTTCAGCTACCTCGAAATCTTGGTAAAGGCACGCAACAGCGTAAGCAGTGAAATATGAAGGGCCTATGATGCACCCAACATCCTTTATAAGAAACGTGTTATTGAAGGAATAAGTCTACTGCAAATAATAAAGATTGATTGATTGATTTGTCTTTATTATAGAGACTTTCAGCCCTTGGCTGGTTCGTCTCTAAAAAAGAATAAAGAATTCACTGCTCACAGGTTCGCAAGGCTGTTTTATTTTGTATGGCGAGTTTTAAAATTTTTAAAACTCGCCATACAAAATAAAACAGCATTGCGAACGGCCCACACTGGGGCAGAACGCAGTTATGGACAGACAAAACCTCTAGTGCTCTGGATATGCATCCTAGAGATTTGATGTCTTTAGAGAAGTGTCTTGTAAGAGTTTTGACTAAAATCTGGTAACTCAATAATTGATCTAGATAAGTTGCAACTGATCTAGATCAGTTTTAGCTTTTTATAGAAGCGTCATAGAAAAAAACTTTCTTCTGCAAAGTTGTTCATTCTGATATTTTTGACATTTCTTCCGAAGACACTTATACTCTATAATGTACACGAAAGGCACAGTGGGCTACTTTACTGAAAAAGTCGAAAAAATCGATTTTGATAAATATTTTAAAGTAAAAAAAATCAGAAAAAAAATTCGAACGTTAGGTTAGCAAAAATTTATAAGAAAAAAGTTATTCCATAACAAAAACTAATAATCACGGAAATTGGAAGTTTTTCTTATCAAAATAACAAGAAAAGGTGATTTACAATTTATTTGATAACTCATGAAGCAGCAGGCGGAGGCAGCTAATTTTTTGGCCAAAACATGTCAATACCACTAGCATCGATACAGTGGGGAAAGAAAAGTGGGGTAACTCAGGGCTTTTGCTATATACTAGTATGAAATCACCACGAAAATAAATGAAAATTGATCATTAAGATCAATTTTTTGAACTCCAAACATGATGTAAAGCAATTTTCCGAATGTTTTTTAATGTAACAAATCTCTAGGATGCATATCCAGAGCACTAGAGGTTTTGTCTGTCCATAACTGCGTTCTGCCCCAGTGTGCGGCCTTAGCATGTAGCAGTAAATACTAACAAATAGAAGATGATTGAATTGATAGAATGGGTTGCCTTTACAAGATTTCTCGTTTTCGATATTTTGCCCTTTCGACGTTTTGGCATTCATCGTTCTGCCTTTCGCCGTTTTACAAAGTATCCAAGTAAATTACTTGTTTCAGTATGACTGTGGCATTTTCTTCTGAGCGGGATCCGATACTGCAACTCTCTTGGCTCCATCGTGTGATGGAGACGCACGATAATTTGTAACTGGTATATTTTCGATGAGAATCAATTCTCTACAATTACACTCTCCACCGGTCTCCATCTATGTCTATAAATAAAACGTAAATATCCGCACTGATGGATGATCACTTGAGACCAATGCAAATGAAGGAAGGATTGCTGTATTCGCTTAGTGCACTATTTACTACTACGATCTAAAAAAATAAAACACAACTTCGAATTTTAAATGCAAATCATACTATCTCTTCGTCTCTCCCAGGACAGGCATATTTTATATGCACTCGGGCACAACGTTTTCACAAGGCTAGAAGCACACTACAACGTTCTTTGCTCGTCACAAAGCCACAATTCGAATGAAGTGCAGCAGGCAAAAACTGTAATTAGACCCAATTATTTTCTGTTATCTCTATCTGTTCGTGTGCTGTTCCGGCTGCCCCGGCGTTCTGTTTGCTTCTTGGAAAAGTCTCTTTTGAGATTGCTCGACCAGTGGAACATTTGGCCCGGGACCAACCTTTGGCTACGAAATTGTGCAAGCTGATTCCTACTTACCGGGAAGCGGTAAGCACTCGGCCATCTTTCGGGAAGGCTGCAGGGATCTATATCTGTGCACATTCTTTCGCATTTCTACGTACGTGAGCCGCCGTCTGCTGGGCGAACCGGAAAGGACTCATCGTTTTTATACCATCTTTACCGACAACTTATCGCATTGTCTCCGAACAATGGTTGGCACGGCCATCAGAGTGGACCCAACGACCTTTTCATACTTACAGGTCCAGATTGCTGCAGGACATTCCGGGAGCCGCTTTTTCTCAATTTAGATAAATCTTCGCTCGGGTTTCACATTTAATTCTAACTAAAGCGAAACGCCACCACCCTGTTGGTCCTTTGCTGCTAGATGTGGGTGGTTGAAACAGACGGAATGCGATGTGCGGTTGACAGCTTTCGTGATTGATACCGTCAATTGTGCTGTGTACGAAAATGTTTCCTTCTGTATCTTCTATCTTCGGGGTGTGGTGCAAGCAAAGTCATGTAGATTTTACAGCTGTATGCAATGGTCACAGCACTTGAACGTGCCGCCGTTGGCTGTAGGGGGTGAATTTATTCCGTAGGCGTTTCACTTGTGAAAATAGTGCTTCTATTACGAGGGACAGATTCCATCTCTATCCGGTTGATTGGTGCCCAGATGGTTTCCGTTTGTGTTCGTTCCGTTTGGCAGCATGATGATGGTAGTTTCCTGGATATTTCTGAGGAGAAGAGAAATAAAAAATGATGATATGAGATATTGTCGATATTACGTGGTTGTGGTTTATCGACTGTGGTTTATAAAAAAAACATATATTAGCATTAGTAAGTCACAAAAATCTAATTGCAACTGTCATAGATTCCGGGTTGGACTTGCTCAAATACCTTGTAAGATAGAAGGGCACGTTAAAGGCTGAGTAATGCGTAGCATAGACTCCATTGAGGACATTGACCTCTTCCCAACAAATTATATACCTACTTTTTTGTGAAAATCTCGGCCGGCGAGCAGTTTCAGGGAAGATTGGGCAACAAACCTTGGTGGGAGCTTTGGTCGTAGGCTGACATGAAATAGAGGTTTACTTCTACAAGTCTGAGTGTTTGTTCGTCAATTTAAGAGCAATTCACAACTGCATTTATTTCTTATGTTATGGGTGGATGATCAACATCAGAGTGCCAATGAAGGGCTTTTATCTTAACTGTGCACCATGGATCTGCAGAGAGTTATGAGGTTGGTGTTCGGTCCTGTGAGCCAGCCATAAAAAATATTGCAACAAAAAAACAGCTACAGAACTGTACGATGCGAGATCAATGGCACCGACCCCAGTGAACAAAAAAGTCTTGTGATTGGAAACTTGGTACGTAGAATTGTGGATCTCTTAACTTCTGTGTCAAGTGTGTTGGACAGGATCCATGGTGTGAACGTTAAGAGGTGATCATATTTACCATTTACCAGAGCTGCGGCAACACACGTGGGCCGGAAACAATATTCATCATGATGGGCGACATGCAGAGGCGAGTGATCGCTTGATGGCCGATCGACGAACAAAGGCGCTGTCCATAAACTACGTAGACTCATTTTTGGCCATCTCAGACCCCCCCTCCCCCATCGTAGCCTTTTGTTCATACAAAATTTTCGAAATTTGTATGAAGCATAGACTTTGGCCAGACCCCACCGTCCCCCCCCTAAGAGTCTACGTAGTTTATGGACAGGCCCAAATATGCAGGTTGAGGATTTAGGGCCGATTCTTAGATTTTAGCATAATAAGCACACAGCCCTCACTCATTATTTTCTTCTTAGCAATGGGAGATAACCTGATCAACAGATACCTGAACAGAGAGGTCTAGGTTGTGCGGGAGTAGGGATCGTCTTCTTCAAATAAAGTAGCTGCCATTTCCCCAACCCTTTTAACAACATTTGTATGGGTCATTCCATATGAAGTGACCGAGAAAATGTGAAAACTTGCAATCGACCATCACGCATTTGAACCAAATTTGGTTGAAAGATTTATTTAGATGGAAAAAGAACAAATCCAAATTTTGGTGCCGATCGGATCACCCCTCGACCCGTTGGAGCACCCCTCATTTTGGCCGATATAAAAATTATCCTCCCTTTCTTTAATTTTTATCATTGAAACGATTGCACATACACATTTTTGTCCTTCGGCTTTTTTGAAGGAAATCGTTCAGGAAATCCAGAAAAAATATTATTTTTCCGATACAGCAGGGGTTCTCAAACTTTTTCAGTTTGCGACCCACTTTTGGTTTTTATAGATTTCGGCGACCCACCAGCACGAATTTTCGAAAATTCTTTTTTTTTGCAAATTTGGACTGACTTTTTGAAATATATACATTTTATCACTTTCATAGGCTTTGATTAACTCACGATACGAATTTCTCAAACTTAAAAATATATTTTTGCCTTTCTCGTACACTAAGTGTACTGGAAAGGCTATATGTTCACTCCAAAAATGACTTTTTGATAGAAGGCCCGGAGGGTCAAATCACATATACCAATCGACTCAGCTCGACGAATTGAGGTGATGTATGTGTGTGTGTATGTGTGTGCGTGTGTGTGTGTGTCTGTATGTGTGTGTACAAAAAACTCACATCACTTTTTGGCAGTAAACCTCATCCGATTTCAATGACCGACGGTTCATTCGACGCGGAATCTGGTCCCATTGTTTCCTATTGAAAATGGTTCGGATCGGTTCAGCCGTTCCGGAGATATGGCCATTTGGGTGTTCCGGAACGGTACCCCAGGAAGGGACCAGATATGAAAATGCATCAAACCTATGCATGCGACACATCAAACCACGGCATTTTCGATAACCTGATAAGCGGTGAGCAGAAAAATAGTCTAAGACCATATCTGAACCGGTAGTGTTCCGGAACCGGTTCCGGGTGTCCCGCCGGAAGTGGCCAAATATCAAAGTGAACCAAACCCATGCATGAGACACATCAAACCACGGCATTTTCGATAACCTGATGAGCGGTAAGCAGGAAAATAGTCTCAGACCATACTTGAACCGGTAGTGTTCCCGAACCGGTTCTGGGCGTCCCGCTGGAAGTGGCCAAATATACAATTGTACCAAACCCATGCAAGCGACACATCAAACCACGGCATTTTAGATGACCTGATGGACAATGAGCAGGAAAATCATCTCAGACCATATCTGAACCGGTAGTGTTCTGGAACCGGTTCTAGGCGTTCCACTGGAACTGATCAAAAATACAATAGAGCCAAACCCATGCATGCGACACATCAAACCACGGCATTTTCGATGACCTGATGGACAATGAGCAGGAAAACCATCTCAGACCATATCTGAACCGGTAGTGTTCCGGAACCGGTTCTAGTCGTCCCGCTGGAATTGGCCAACTATACAATTGAACCAAACACATGCATGCGGCACATCAAACCACGGCATTTTCGATGACCTGATGGATAATGAGCAGGAAAATCATCTCAGATCATATCTGAACCGGTAGTGTTCCGAAACCGGTTCTAGGCGTCCCGCTGGAAGTGGCCAAATATACAATTGAACCAAAAACATGCATGCGGCACATCAAACCACGGCATTTTCGATGACCTGATGGATAATGAGCAGGAAAACCATCTCAGACCATATCTGAACCAGTAGTGTTCCGGAACCCGTTCCGGGGTTCCCGCCGAAGTGGTTAAATCTGAAAGAGAAACAAACCCGTACATGCGTCACATCAAATAGCGGCTTTTTAGATTACCTAATGAATGGCCAGCAAGTGTTTCGGAATCGGTTTTGAGTGGCCGGAGGAGGCCAAATGTAAAAGTAAACCAAATCCAGGCATGTGACACATCAAATCGTGGCTTTTGCGATAACCTGATGAACAGTTAGCTAGAAAACAGCCTTACGTCACACTGGTCACTGGTAGTGTTCCGGAATTGGTTCCGAGAGCTCTGTCGAAATTGTCAAACCCTGCATGCGACACCTTCAATTTGCAGCGTTTTTGGTTAACCGATGAGCAGTTAACAAGACAATAATGTTAGACCATATTTGGTTCAGCCGGTAGTTACCCGGAATCAGATCCGGGTAGTAAAATGTAAAATTTAATCAAACCCATGGATGCGGTACATCAAATCACGACCAGTCTTGTATACATTCGACACTTTTTACTACCTTCATTTCGTTGCCGCAGTCGGGTGTCAGTCAACTTTGTTACATTCGTGCGCTATCGTTACCTCTTACCTACACACAACACGAGCAGTAGAACGAAGATCAATAAACATAAGAAAGGGTCAAATCAATGTCATCTGACACGATGACATGTGTCTAATTCTAGCTTTACGCATAGCATTTCAGCCAATTCCGATTATGAATGTTAATATTAGTTTATTATTGCATGTTGCATTGAATACGACACACAGATGGGCAACATAGCTCTTATTATGGAAGAAGACAGGAATAACAAAAGCCGAACCGTCTCCCGAAGCCGCTATCGTGGTGAAGTGCATTTGTTTGTCATTTTTGTTTCGAACAGTAGTTTGCTTGCTTGTGTTGCGAGTGTCGGAGACAAAGGAGGCCGAATATCGACGAAAAGGTTCAAATGACTGTGATCTCTAACAAGACTGATCACGACTTATCGACAACCTGATGGAAAAATATGGTCAGACCACATTAGATTCCCGGTAGTGTTGCGGGTTCAGCTGTGGCTTCGAAAGTGGTAAGAAGTAAAAGTGAAGCAAACCCATTCATGCGATATATCAAATTGCGGTGATTAGGTAAAGGTGAATAAATAGCAATAAGGGGCTGTTCATAAACCACGTGGTCATTTTTTTAGGACTTTTCAACCCCGCCCCCCCCGCCCCCCCGCGTGGTCATTAGTCCATACAAATTTTTTTATTTGTCCATACGAAATGGTCATGGGCCGAAACCCCCCCCCCCCTCATGACCACGTGGTTTATGGACAGCCCCTAAAATATTCTCAGACCATAATTGGGACAACCGGTCCATGGTCCATGACTCATGGAATCAGATCCGGCTATTCCACCGGAAATTACCAAATATAAAAATAAACCAAACACATACATACGACACATCAGATCACAGATTTTTTGATAATCTAATGAACGGTTAGCAAGAAAATAGCCTTAGATCACATTAGAGACTAGCTGTTGTGTAGCAGAACCAACGTTCATGTGAAAAATTAAATCGTGGCTTTGTTTAATGGCCTGATAAACATTAGGTATGAACAACAGTGACGAATAGGTCTAAGTTATCATATATGATTACAAAATATAGACAAAACTAAAGCGATCTCATTAAATCGTACCATTTCAGATTCCTAAGGTGTAAATTTATAGCAGGATGGGTCAACGTTGAATGGAAAAATAAGAATTTGATCGCGTCAACAGAAGATGGTGGCTGTTTTAAGGAATTTTGAGCTCTAAAACTATGTAAAATAAGTGTATTTGGTATGGGAAATATGTTCGGTGTCCACCAGAGTATCTAAGATAGCGGTCTAAAGTCCAAGATAACGGCCCAGTATTCAAGTTAGTGCCTATTTTATAGGATTTTAGTTCTTGCATTATGGGCATATTTTGTATGAAAATATGTCCAGAATTCAAAATTTGTAATCAGAAAACCCAAGCTGTGCGCTGTTTCACAAGGCCTGCAATATGACTATAGTTTGAATGGGGAAGAATGCCGGTCTTCGTCCAAAACTGGTAACCAGAAAATCATAAACGACATGCCAAAATTCAATACGGCGACTATTTTATGTAATTTTAGATGCAGAGTCCAAAAATGAATACCAGAACATCCAAGATGATGTCTCGATGTTCAAGATGGCGGTTAGTTTAGTTGGGGTAGATATCCGAAGTCATAAAATGATGACCGGAATATCTAAAATGACGTTTCAAAATGTTGCGGCTTCATGACACTTGTTTGGTTTGAGTTTTGGATCGTTGTCTTATATTTTCTGAATATTGGATGTTATGCTAATATAAAATGTATTTGTATTTATGTCAATGTCATCAACATGTCGCTCGAGTTTTGTTGAAAGGATATTTTAAAGCACGAGAAAGGCACCATCACCGCTAGGTGGATTAATTAGGGTTTTTTAATTCATGGTGCTCTTTTTGTTTTCAGGAAAACTGTACGTAAGTTTAAGGTAACCAAATGTTCAGTTTTTCGGTAAACTCGCAGTCTTATGAATTTAAGATAAGTTTCCGAGTTTTTTTTTATTTCTTGGAATTTTTAGTCATATCCAATATCCTTCACACAAGAATTTTTTATTTTTTTATTTTTATTAAAATCACTTCCCAGTCAACACACGATCGCATATGATGATGAATAGGATGTAAAAGTGGAGGCGATATACGCACACTTTACACGCGGGTAAATGGAAATATGTACGCATATGGCCTCCACTTTAGCATCCAATACAACATCATATAAGATTTTGTGTTAGCTGGGTTTTCAGTTGTTTTGATTTCTGTGACAGTTCAGATTATCGACATTCAGCAGAATTATACCGAAGTTTAGGTTTTCTAAGCTTAAAAAAGGTAATCATTTTTGTCGAAGT
Source organism: Aedes albopictus (assembly GCF_035046485.1). Taxonomy (NCBI): domain Eukaryota; kingdom Metazoa; phylum Arthropoda; class Insecta; order Diptera; family Culicidae; genus Aedes; species Aedes albopictus. Next base: position 235,279,960 of record NC_085138.1, on the reverse strand, counting down.
TTGGTATTTTTTGGTACCTATTTTTTTCTGCTTTACTTATCGTGTACTTATCGTGTAAAACTAACCGATAATGTAAATTACAAGCAACAATTTGAACTATGTAATGTTTTCATAACAGAAGTGAAAGCTAAAATTTCCCTCTAGTCTTAAACCTTCTGATAGAAAACTCATAGCTCAAGAATCTATTTCAGAACGCCGACAGTAGTTTCAATACTCAGTATACTCCAGGCTTAAGCAAATAATACAAAATTTTCAATAGAATTAAGGAGAAACCGAACCGAAGCAGTATTTGTAAGTTGAAAAATGGCTAGCTGACATAAGTTATTTAAAAAAATTGTAATATTTCTCAAGCCTTTGCGACCCACCAAAAATCAGCCTGCGACCCACCAGTGGGTCACGACCCATAGTTTGAGAAACGCTGCGATACAGTGTTGCGAGATATCATATTTTTCAATTTTAAAACTAAAAATCGATTTTTCTCAAAATACGTATATTTTGATTTTAAAATTTTGATTCCATCGTGTTTATCAGACGTTTTTCTATCGAAAAAGCTCAACTCCTCAAGGTAATTTGCGTCGTTCCTGAGATATAGCGTTTATAAGAAAAAATATTCATTTTTTTCATATAAAGTATCATATAAAATCAGCTGCAGTTTATAAATTCCGCAAAAAAAAAAACATTGTTCGATGCCATATAAAGACGTTTTGTGCTGATTTGAACTATATCAAGTACTAGCTGTACCCGGCAAACTTTGTCTTGCCTACTGCGTTTTTTGACGTTTCAAGTCCCTAGCCAAGGGAAAATTTTGCCTGTCCCGATCATTTTATCTATCCCCTGTATCTCTCATAGTTACCATGTAATTGAAAGTTTAATAAAAAAAATTACTTATATTTGACTTGCCCTCTTATTAACTGCCGCACGTTTTAGTACACCAGGATCTCCACATTTGAAAATACGAGACGATTGCAAAGGCAGCATCCATTTTTTACGTAACGCTAAAATCGACATTTTTCGACCCCCCCCCCTCCGTAACGCTTTTTTGTATGAAAACCCGAAAATTCTTGTATGGGCCGTACCGCTCGGCCATACTCGCCCCTCCCCGTAGAGCGTTATGTAATTTGTGGATTGTGCCAAATATAGTCAGTTTTGGCCTGCTTTCGCCTGTAGAAATAGAAATGAATTTTATTATAAAATGTGTCATTACAAAACGAACAAAATATCAAAACATGTATACTCAGTGATTTTATTACTTGAGTTTTGCTCATGAACACACAGAATCGCTTTTGCTCATGTTTCCACAGAATCACTTGGAACTGCATCTAATGACTTTTCAATAAAATTTAACCATAACAAGTTTTTTAGATAACCATTGGTTCTCAAAGTAGCATGATAAGTAGTGATCCAACGAACGGCTTTTTGTTTTGTTTTATCAGCACCACTGTTGCTGCCGTTGTTGCATGGGGTGGCGGGAGGCATCACCACCCCCAGAAACAGCAGCAGCAAAGGCAGCAGATACAGTGCTGCTAATAAAACAAAACAAAAAGCCGTTCGTTGGATGACTAATTGGTAATAAATCAATAACTTTTTCCACAAGCATTCAATCGTTTTGCGGTCTTCAAAGGAAAGTTTCATAAATTAGTTTTGTACGAGAAGCGTTGATCGATTTGAATTAAGGAGACAAAGGGCGACCTCTGGGATTTTTTATTTGAAAGTGTAGCTTTTCCCATAGTAAATCCTATGAAAACTTTGAACCGCTTGCGCTAAATTATAGTTTCACCGATTGCGCTGAAATTTTGCACAGTTCATACGGGACCTAAATGGAATCGAAAAAGTTGATTGGAGCGAGAATTTGATGTTTGTCCCATACTAATGTACACTTTGCAGCAAGGTTCATTTTCAGGATCATCTACAGTCAGGATTCGTTATACACGGTGCCACACACTGTATGCCCACCGCAATTTCTCTGTTGTCTTTCAACCAACTCAGCTTATTTTTGGATATGCCGCAGCTACACACAAAATATTAGCTCAATCGGATGTAAAGCAGCCGAAAAATCGCGGTGGGCGTAAAGTACCACCCACCGTGTATAACGAATCCTGACTGTATATTATATCACTATATCAAGAGTTTGACCATTTGACATGGCTCACTCCCGTCATACCTTGTGTTATTAGTACCGACACGTGATATTTCCGGTAATTTCAATTAATCCATCACGTAACAGTTCTGTGATCAACAGCGAATAAATATCCATTTCTAGTCTGAATTCATAGAATTACTGGACACTCGATTCAAGGGAGAGACAGAATGAGTACTTACACTCGCACAGAATGCGTTCCGATCCGTTTGCTGGGATACCGCCTGGACATGGTGCTCGTCATTGATGTGTCCCGGGGGCCCAGGTTGTCCCCACGGCGCCGGCGAGCTCTGGAAGACCCTTCGCACAGCAAGTACCTGGATGTAAAAGGGAAGTGAAAAAGGAGAACATGCATTGTATTCCAATTAGTTGGAATTGAATTTATTGGGGTGGGTTGATCTAGTTGAAATAAAATATGGCTCTTGCGTTGTTGGCATTGTTGGTTGGTAACAATACAATGGACGCTCAAACCTATGGAAAGTATAGGAGGAACAATGCTGATTGCTTTTCATTAGTGGTTAATTGCTTGTAGATGGGCTGATGGGACGCTAGGATTGTCGACAGGAAATTAAATTTCGTTATGTGTGCTTACCTATTGAAATGCTTGCGGAACGCTCCGCTCACGCAATACAACGCAACCGGATTGGCACAGCTATTGGCGAACGATAGACAAAAGCCCACTATCCGCAATACGTGCCAAAAGTGATTATAGTCTTCCTGGGAATTGGGACTGAAATAGTACAGGAGAAAAATAAAATATATATGTAACGGAGTTGTTGAAAACATTCATTTCTCATTTGAAATTATTTAATTAATGGCGAGGGTTCAATTTTGTTGACATTAAATGTTTCTAACATAATTTTTTGCTCTGCTCTAGCTAGTCTTCGGAGAGTTGAATTTATTCTGGTTATATTTAAAAAAAAAAATGAAATTGTAAATAACAACCATGTATATTATACAACCACATTGATTGCATTGATTGATTCATGTGTTATACATTCACATTGATGCTGTAGCTTGTCATACGTCATATCGACCATCTAACCATACTTATTTCAGCGCCATTAAATTTGGATAATACACTCGCCACTGTTACGCAATCAGTTCCTAGAGCTTCCGAGTTTAATTTGCTTCAATTTGCTCTTTACCAACTTCATTATTCTTGAAATGCATGATAACCGCGGTCGTTCACTTTTCGGCTTTCGTGAATACGGTTTGGTGCACGAAAATAAAACCTTTATTGTGGTAAGCAGTACGGCAGGTGGTGTTCCACAGTAGCCACAGCTTGCATGGTTTGCATACGATGCGAACAAGCTGGTCCCAAAATAACTAGGACGTTGTTTACTGTGACAACCCAAACTTGTCGGCCACTATTTGATGCGAAAAATGAAGCAAAAGCTTGCCATGTCATTACTCGCAATCGTGACATCTGTCGATGGTACGTATGGATGATGACGAGATCAATTCATTAGATATGATTTTTTATCATTGAGGTATTTTTATTGTTATCAAGATAGTTGAATACTTTTAACACTTATAGGTTGATTTTCTGATATATTTTACCTATTTTGTTAGCTGATCGCTTCAATTATCTTTTTGTGTTTTCCGTTTTTATATCAGGTATCAGAAGGCCGGCTCCAGAGGCACGTTATCCTCCATTTGGGACATTTGTGCCATCACCATACTAAGAGTCTATTTTATTATCTACCTGAGGGAAAAGGAATGAAATAAGGATAAGGATGGGGATAAGGACAGGTGGAGAAAAAGGAAAAAAATACACTGGAAGAGGGTACTAAACGTATAAGCGTACCACAATGCACAGTGGGAAAAATCGACCCAAAAAACGGATCTTTCAACACCGCTGGTTTCGGTACGTGAAGTTGACCATTTCTGACGTAAAAAAAAACGAGAAATCGATTGGTGCTAATTTCATTCACCGCACGGCACGGGAAGTGGTCCATTTTGCCCCATTTTCCCCTTTATTCATACAAAAAGAGAATTAAAATGTACTTTCAAACAACTAACATGACTGTAGATCATTGAAAATAGCTGCAGGTGTAATTAGAAGTTTATAGGAATCATAAGAATACATGAAATATCCTTTTTAATGCTTATTTTGCCCTATATGCCCCAACAACTGTCTGATATTCGCAATTTTTCCTAATTATGAATGAATTTTTAATGTTACTGACTTAAAGTTGATTTGTTTGGCATAAACAAAAAGCGGTAGATCGTTTATCACCAGAATAATCTTCGGGAGTTGTCCAATTTGCCCCATTTTGCCCTATTTTCATGAAAAAATGAGATTTATAATGTTTTTATGAAAAACAAATACTGTTATGGAACGTTGAAATTAGTTTTAAATGCAATTGGAAGCTAACAGTTATCATGCGTATATATGAAAGATATTTTCCCTATTTTACCCTACATGCCCCTAAAACTGCTGGATAATAACATATTTTGTATGATTATGTAATGTCGCTGGATGCAAAACATGAAGCCCTGGATCATTTATACAAACGCGGTTTATCGATTAATACTACAATCATTCTCGGAATGGTATATATATAGCTGTCCATTTTACCCCAATTTGTCCTGATTTTGTCATGTAGTGAATAAATCAATTTGCCCTGATTTTTTGTCAAGCAATGAATAAATTAATTTCCCTTAGTGGAGCGGACTGGTGTGGTGGTTAGAACACAAGACTTTCACGCCGAGAACCTGGGATCGAATCCCAATCCCGACATACTCACAAAATGTGGGTTCTTCCTTCGGAAGGGAAGTAAAGCGTGGGTCCCGAGATGAATTAGCCTAGGGTTAAAAATCTCGTTAATACAGACAAAAAAAATTCCCTTATTAGCATTGGTTCTGAAACCAATCTTATCAAAAAGACATATATATGAATTTTTCTATAATTTCAGCTTTTGATGGGCAACTAAGGGCATAATAAGCATTTCATAAAATATGTCAAATATGCGCTAAACTGATTAAATGGGGCATATCAAAGCAAATTATACATTTTTAAGATGCCCCATTTAAACAGTTGTGTGCATATTTGCTACAACTTAAGATTAGAATTAATGCTTATTATACCCAGTATTTCCCACCAAAGTCATATGTTTTAACTGTCCTTTTGATTACATTGGTTTCAGTAACAAAAGTCCATCAGTTTGGACATAAGCAAATGGGGGAAATCAATTCATTCATGAGGCGACAACAAATCAGGGCAAATTGGGGAAAAATGGACAGCTATTTGTACCCTCCCGTGAATGATTCTAAACCTTATCGATAAACCGTATTTGTATATAATAAAAATTGATCTAGGATTTCATGGATTGCAACCAGTAACATTACAAAATAATAGAAAAAATGTTATCATCCAGCAGTTTCAGGGGCATGTACGGCAAAATGGGGAAAATATCTTTCATTTATGCGCATGATAGCTGTTGGCTTCATATTGCAACTAAAACTAATTTCAACGTTCCATTACAGTATCTGTTTCTTAGAAATACATTTTAAATCTTATTTTTCTATGATAATAGGGCAAAATGGGGCAAATTGGACAACTACTGAAGATGATTCTGGTTATAACAGATCTAGCGCTTTTTGTTTATGCAAAAAAAAAAGAAAATCAAACCAGTACCATTAAAAATCTATTCATAATCATGTAAAATTCACAATTTCCAGCAGTTGTTGGGGCATATGGGGCAATATAAGCATTTAAAACGATCTTTAATATATGTTTATGATTTCTATTAACCTTTAATTACACCTGCAGCTATTTTCAATGATCTACAGTCGTGTTAGTTGTTTGAAAGTACATATTATTTCTCTTTTTGTATGAAAAAAGGGCAAATTGGGGCAAAATGGATCACTTCCCGTGCCGCGCGGTGAATGAATTTAGCACCAACCGATTTCTCGTACTTTTTACGTCAGAAATGGACAACTTCACGTACCGAAACCAGCGGCGTTAAAAGATCCGTTTTTTGGGTCGATTTTTCCCACTGTGCAATGGGTTCAAACAGCGCCCTGAAAAGGGGACTGTAATAACGCATAAAGCGAAAGAGAGCCTATAGCCACAGCGGGTTAAGAACAACAGAACATCCTGAAGATTCAGGTTTCTGAAGTCAGTTTCACTTAATAAGTGTTTACCGAATACTCGCAAATGCAGTTGCTCAAAAGCTGGACAGTTACATATCAAACGATACAAAGTTCCATAATCGGATTCACAGCTATCACATGCAAATGAATCAGCTTGCTGAACATTCGCCATGTGATAACTGAGTCGGCAGTGGTCAGTTAATGCTTTGACCAGAATGCTGCAATTCTACTTTGACAGATTTGTAAGATACTTCGCCACCCTTGGAGATGGCTCAGTACAATACAATTTGGTTTGATGACATGACTTCAAACTATTCCAGTATTGTCTATGTTGAGTGGCAGCCCAAGTGTGAATCTGAAGCTTTACCCAACACTTCGATATCGGAATAGCTGGCTCAGGACCAATAAAGTCATGTGATGCTTCAGTGCGAGCTAACTCATCAGCCAATTCATTTCCAGCGATGGAAGAATGGCCAGGTACCCATACAAGGTGAACAGCGTTTGCTGAATTCAGCTCCTCGATTTGAGTTCGACAAGCGATAACTACCTTCGACCTAGAGTTGGCCGAAGCAAGTGCTTTAATAGCAGCCTGACTATCTGAACAGAAGTATATTACGTTGCCCATAACGTGCTGCTTTCAGCAAAGATTTCGATCTGAAAAACGGTGCAGTGTCTACCAAGTGAGTAAGACTGATACAGCCTTAGCTCACGAGAATAATCACCAGCACCTGCTCGACCTTCGAGAAGGGAGCCATCAGTGTAACATACGATGCCGTCTGAAATACTTCTTTCCAGATAACCAGATGTCCACTCTTCCCGGGAAGGGAATTTTGTGGAAAATGCCCTTTATGGGAAATTAAAGCAATTGTAAGATCGCTTGGAGTAAGGACAACTTTGTCCTTCATCAAAAGTGGAAACAACGAGGTGTGTGTTGAACTGCAGTTTACAGGAGTTTCCTCTAGTAAACCGAGTACCCGTAGACATTAAGTGCAAGAAAGTGCTTCTTGTTTGAGATGAATGTGTAGAGGGGCAACGTCAAAGAGAACTTCAAGCGCTGCCATGGGAGTTGAAGAGAACGCTCCAGACATCGCCATTAAGCACATCCTCTGGAGATGGCCCAACTTTGATTGGATCGTTCTCATTTCGCCTTTTTGCCACTACACACTCCAGCGACACCAACGTACTTTACCTGTTCAGTCACATCGGTTTCAGAATGAAAGAGACGCAAAGGTCGAACGCCATTACGGTTTCGCCTTTCCGTAAAAAGAACAATAGCTGTCTTACTCGGATTTATCGAAAGACCATATTGGCCGATTGGCGACACCAATCTTCAACTTCAAAAGGGTGGTGATGCACATACCAACTAACAATGTTGGCAAGTCGTCGGCAAAGCCATAAGTAGGATAACCGCTATTATTGAGTTGCCTCAATAGCGTATCTGCTACGAGATTCCACAAAAGCGGTTACAGGACTCTCCCTTGGGGGCATCCACAAACACTCAATTTCCTAATCCCTGCTAGACGCAATGTCGAGAAGAGATATCGGTTTTTGAGCATTTGATGAATCCAATTGGAGATATACCATGACTCCGTGCGGCTTCCAATATGGCATCGAAAGGTACATTGTCAAAGGCACCCTCGATATCCAAGAAAACACCCAAACAAGATTGCTTTTGAGCGAATGCTTTCTCGATATCGTAAACAACCTTGTGTAAAAGAGTCACAGTGGACTTACCAGATTGGTAGGCATGTTGGTTCACATGAAGAGGCACGTTGGCAAGATGAACATCACGGATGTGATGATCCACAATACGTTCTAAGCATTTCAGAAGAAAAGATGTCAAACTGATAGGTCTGAAACTCTTTGCTTCTTCATACGATGCACGACCCACTTTCGGAATAAACTTCACAGTAATATCCCGCCAAGATTTGGGAATATACCCTGTAGCAAAACTGCAAACACGTATTTTTTTCAAAACATGTTTGAAGTGAACAAATCCCTTCTGAAGCAAAATAGGATGAATCCCATCTGCTCCAGGAGATTTGAAAGGAGCAAAGCTATTAAGTGCCCCCTCAATCGATTCTTTAGCTACAATACTCCGAACCGAAGCAAAGGAATCATAACTACAAGAAAACCCATCAGGTTCATCCGAAGATGTAATATCCAAACATCCAGGGAAGTGTTTGCCGAATAAACAATTCACAACTTCCTCATCAGAGGAACTCAGATCGCTATTTGACAAATGAAGTTCATTCACTCGGAAATCCTTAGATTTTGCAAGGATTTTGTTCAACCGACTGACTTCACTCAAACTGGAAACATTTGTACAAAGGGTTTTCCAGCCGGATCGTTCAGCAGACCGGAGAGCTTTCCTGTAGGTCTTGCGAGCCGACCTGAAAGCCTCCGAACCAGCCGAACGTCGTCTGTTCCAACTCTTTCGACATTGTTACATGAGTTTCGCCAGATCAGAGTTCCACCAAGGAATTCCTCTTGTGATCTTTATAGACCGTAGAGGGCATACTTCTTCAAAAACTTCCATGATGAAGGTCGTTGTAGTATCAAGGGCATCATCTAAATCACTTGGATTGTCAATGGATGGTGAGTATCCATGAAATTTGGCCGCAACCAAATCAGTGAAAAGATCCCAGTTTGTTGACCGGGGATTCCTGAAACGCAATGTTTGCGAAGTAACATTTAATTGTTCAAAAAAGATGTAGCGAAAGTCAAATAAAGATTCTTCTTCTGACACATGCCAATTGGTCAGCTCGTGACTTATTCTACTAGAGCAAAGCGTTATATCTAACACTTCCTCTTTAGCAGATACCATGAAGGTTGGGCGGTTGTCTTAGTTAAGTAATGCAAGATCTGTACTACTTACACTGTGGTGCATAATTGATCGGACAAACGCCGATTTTCATACAAAATGACCAAGTTTGAGATGCTGTAACTATGGTTTGCTTTGATGGATTGAGCTCAATTTTTGACACGGAACTACAAATATGCTGAATTTTGTGTATACAAAGTATAAAATTTTTCGTTCACATGTCTGGGCGTGGCAAGGCGTTGAAAAAATTGCAAAAGTGATCGGACAGCGGCACGCGTGTAAATCAAAGGGGTACCGCAGTCCGATCACTTTTGCAATATTTTCAACGCCTTGCCACGCCCAGACCTGTGAACGAAAACATTTTATACTTTGTATACACAAAATTCAGTATATTTGTAGTTCCGTGTCAAAAATTGAGCTCAATCCAACAAAGCAAACCATAGTTGCAGCATCTCAAACTTGGACATTTTGTATGAAAATCGGCGTTTGTCCGATCAATTATGCACCACAGTGTAAGTTCTCCATCAAACTGGAGCCTCTCAAATTAATGTCTGAGCTGCCCCAGATGATATGGTAAGCAATAGCATCACTGCCAACAATGAGCGGAAGGCCTTTTGAAGTGCAGTATGCGATGACTTGTTTGAAAACATCCTTAGGGGATGGTTCATGCGGTAAATACACCGAACAATAGACGTATTTCCTGTTGAGGTTTCCAACAGGTACATCAATTGTGATAGCACATACACTGTGGTGCATAATTGATCGGACAAACGCCGATTTTCATACAAAATGGCCAAGTTTGAGATGCTGTAACTATTGTTTGCGTTGATGGATTTAGCTCAAATTTTGTCACGGTAATACTTATATGCTGAATTTTACGTATACAAGATACAAAATATTTTCGTTCACAGGTTTGGGCGTGGCAAGGCGTTCATATTGTGCAAAAGTGATCGGACAGCGGCACCCCTTTGATTTACACGCGTGCCGCTGTCCGATCACTTTTGCACAATATGAACGCCTTGCCACGCCCAAACCTGTGAACGAAAACATTTTGTATCTTGTATACGTAAAATTCAGCATATAAGTATTTCCGTGTCAAAATTTGAGCTAAATCCATCAACGCAAACCATAGTTACAGCATCTCAAACTTGGACATTTTGTATGAAAATCGGCGTTTGTCCGATCAATTATGCACCACAGTGTACATCTCTGGTGGTTTGTTCAGAGATGAGTGTAGCAACTATTGCGTTGTTGACCAGCACACAGGCTCGAGGCTCGAGGCAACACGCGAGTTAGCCATTTCATGTTTATTAAAAATAGCAAACATCGGGTTCACAAGGTTTCCTAGATAGAAATTTCCCTTACGAAAGTAAGATTCTTGTACTGAGGCCACTTGGGCTGTACTATTTTGCATAAGTCTGCAAAGATTAAACGTTGCTGTTCTTTTATGCAGAAGATTGATCTGAGCTACTCTAACCGTAGCCACTACCCAAACTAGGTAAGATTAAACTCTTCACAATAACAGCACAACAAAGAACAACAGCAATAAAAACAGGTCGGTATCGATTGGAAAACGCCAAAGGCGAGGATACACAGAAAACACTGTGTAAATCGCATAATGCGAAACCATATAGGTGAACATTTAAACTAATTAACAACATCTTCATAATCCCGCCCTTATTTAGCCTCAAGTGAGACTATAAAAGGGCAGCTGATTGTCTCGAAGAAACACAAGGTTCACTGCACCATTGCTCCGTTTAGCGCAGTAAGGGCAACATACTGTGGAGGGCGCTCTGGTACTTCACAGGCTCCGTTAGCGGTTAGGTTTGTATTAGACCCCTCTAGCCCTTCATTCCTAGGCACGGTAAGCATAAAACCGCATCACACCATGAATTATGGGTCACCTGTTGGTGGATTCTTACCACCGGAACAGGCGGTCCGTAGTGTTATTCTTAGCCAATTGAGACAATCGCTACCGACACTACACAGCTATCTAGGCTGATCGAGAAAAGAAGTTAATATTGATGATCAACTTCATACGGGCTCGAAAAACCGTCCATAAGTTTTTGCTTAGCCAATTAGCTATCCGCGATCTTCTGTAAAGCGTAGTTTCATACCGGGCTTAGATGAAATAACTGCCCTTGAGAATAAGAAGCTGACGCGTTAGCAGTTGCTCAAACTGAAAAAAGCTTTTTGATATTGAGGTGGTTCCGTATGATGGAGGCGCAGGGTTGCCCAATTTGTTGTGATTTTGAGATTCATTTGACTTTGAAACATTGAATGTATGTATGTATGTAGTTCTTCAGTTATTACAGCTATTTAAGCTTTTTTTTTTGCGAATGCATATTCTTGCTTCGTTTGTTTCGATGAAATACCAAGTTTCTCCACCCCAGCACGAACCGAGCGGAATTTTAGTTCGTAGCAAAGCTCAAGCGAATGCATTTTACTGTCACTTCAGCTTCCTAAATTCATTAAGTGAAGAACATGCACACTGCTGCCTCCGGGGAGATTGTGGCATGGCGCTGGCAGTTTTTCCCGAGCATATGTTCACTGTTGGCTGGTGGCAATCGTCAATCTGTGAACTTAGTGGGGTCGGTGTTGACAACTTCAACAACCATTACTCAACTTGTCCGGAGAGAGAAGAGCAATAAAATGCTTTTCGCTGTGGGACCAAACCAACCGAGGGCCGAGAGCTACATGGATGGAGAAGATAAGCAAACACCAACACGAAAAATCTCCAGTCGAGAGGGCGTAAAAAGTGCAGCGCGCGGAGGGATCGGTAAGCCAAACGCCATTGGGCACAAACTAGAAGAACTTACTTGTAGTAAAACCACAGCATGAAGAGATGCGACGGCAGGAAGCAGATCCCAAATATCACGACAAACGCCAGCACGGTGACGGCAACTTTTCGTCTCGCTTTAACCTGAGAATGGGAGAAGTGGAAAAGAAAAAAAATATTGTTAAAATAACTGTTTTGGTATGGGGAAAATGCAACTTGGAAAGGCATTTTATTGCATCGTCGAGATGTTTTATAACTTGATAAATGGGAAAAGATGTAACAAACAATCACGGCGAACCTCATATTTGAATGTTAAATACCTATTTCATTTTTCCGGCATGACATCCCAACTAGGGTAGAACTAGCTTCTAATAAACATTTAAACTATTATATTGTAGAACGTACTACGTAATAACGAACGTACTCATGTTCGACGACTAATCTTCATTAATTCGTTTTTTTTGGAATCACATGTATAAACTTACTGTTAGTGTAGTGTAGTGCTAATAAAGAAGGCTCAAATGCCAGTCTCTGTAAAGGGTGATGTCGGCGCACAGTAGACTTTTCTTAGAATTACTGGATGAATTTCAAAAGCACTTTAGATAGAGCAGTAGATAGATCTATTGTTCCAAGTGATTGCATTTTACTGGAGTTTCCAAAATATTTACCTAGACGTGATTTAAATGCGCAAAATTGATCGAATAATGATTTTTTCGACGGAAAGATGAATTACTATTATTAGCTCTTTTTCTACTGACACGCATTTCGTTTCTGATCTTTGCCCCACATGAAGAAATAAATGTGTTGGATTGTCAGATGCTCAACAGAAATTACGTTTCATTCATGTCTAATCTGTTTTTAATTGAATCCAGGATTCTATAGAAATTGAAAAAGCTGTACCTGTGTAGTAGCATGAAATTTCAAGGAAATATAGGAAACTAGGGAAAGGCCATTCACTGAGGAACATACTATTGTGGTAACCGCTTTCTCCCAGAGCGACGTTGGCTGAACAATGACATCAATTACTTGTCATACGCATACGGAATAGCAATGGAAAAGGGTATTTCCAGCAAGGGTGGTAGTGTATTCCCCGAACTAAATCTAATCTTTGGTGGTCTAGTGGTGGATGAGTTGTTGGCAATTTGCTAAATGATCTATGACAAGCATCATCATGTCATATCAGATCCATTATACGCTCAGCTCAAGGTTGGTAATCTAATGATGGATCAGCATAGTTAATGAAAGGCTTCCTTTCTGGCCATTTGAGTAAGCAGCTTTACATGGTGGGACATGAGATTTGTTGGTTGGAGGGTGTAAGTTTTCGGATGCCATTTCGTGAGTGGGAGAGCGAGAGACATAGCTCACCCACAGACAAACAGACGTCTCACTCTACTCACTTCCCATCGTTTCACTTTTTAACGGATTATTCAAATATTCCGTAGTTCGCAAATCGCTCGCTCATGGCGCTCGCATCGTTTTTGCTCCTGTTTGACGTTTGCTCACTACCGCCATCTACTCAGTAGATTTGCGTACTACAGCATAATTAGCATTGGGCGATTATGTTTGCGTGACGATGATTTTTATCGCATTTTCTTCCAAGTGACACGTCTGTTTGTCTGTGGCTCACCTGTACTTGTTTAGAGGATTTAATTGAATTTAATGAATAATTTATTTTTGTACCCATGTTTGATTTATTAGTCTTGCATTCAGAAACAATAGACTACACACTTGGTTTTCAATAACTTCTAGGGCGGTATCATAGATTGTTTGTCTACTGCAATTGGTTCGGATATGAAGTGGTAAAACCAAATCCCAACAATGTCAAATCTGTAAATAAGTTCTTAAAGAATTTGTGTACCCAGAATTTCGTTGAGTTAAATATTTTGATTAGATTTTTACAAATCTAACAAAATTGCAAATAAAACTTTTTCCAAAAGGCCTCAGAGATATGGCAGCCTAAAGCTGCAAATCTCTTCAATAAATATAAAAATTGTAATAATAATATTTTTTCCAGCAGCTGTCATGACCTTGCGTAAACATAAATGTTGTTTTGAGTTGCTCATTGACAGTATTGTACGTTTACACTCGTTATGAACACGGTCGGTTAAAGTATTCGTTCGGTCAAGTGACCGTTCCAGTAGCCGGTGTCACTTTGCTGTCAGTTGAGTTGTCAAAAAAAAAACTTCAAAATTGTTTTTATTGTGATCTGCGGTAGTTCTGTATTCTTTACTGACTTCAATCATGAACGTAGAAAACGTTCGTCATAGGCAAGCTACCAAAAATACGAAGTACTATCGTCTTTACAATTATTACGTGCTTGGGATTAAACGATCACACCTTGCCATAATATACTGTAAATCGAAGACGACCATAAGTTCCTGGATAGCTGAGTACGAGCGCAGTGGAGCCTTCGGAACAGGATCTCGACAGGCTACGTTTCCTAAGTTTGACGTTTAACTTGGTCAAACTTTGACCATAAGAAGCGAAAATCCCAAGTAACAATTGGCTTCTTTAACGGTGTTGAGATAATTCGATATTCTGAATCTGCGTGCCAAACTGTGCCGAAATCCAAATTTTCATGAATTTTGGAGCCCAGGAACCTATTTAAAAATCAATTTGAAGTTTGTATGGGAGCGATTTGTCAAATTACCCCTCGTCACAGTTTGTACTGGGCGGAGCTGTCAAACAGTTGCTCAGCTGTCAAAAAGTAATTTAAAAAAAAATCTCTGAAATTGATTTAAGGTACCAAAATAAGATTCTAAAAATCTGAAAAAAATTCGTAGTGGCTCAGAAAAAGGTGCTCTTTCGTATAAAACCAAAAAATCAATATATTTTTTAAAATTTAAAAACCCAATTATACTTTTGTTGCAATCCTGAAGTAATTTCTAAGATAGAATAATAAAACTTAGAAATAAAGCTCTTTGTTCTGCAAATCTGAGATAAAATAGGCATAAAATATCCATAAAACGAATTTGGCCCACTCTTCAGGAGATCTCCAAGGCTGCTTTTGAAAACTGCTTTGAAACTAGTTGTACTTTAACTGATGATTGATTATAAGAACTTCATAAAACTTTAACAAGAATAGCTTGAGGCATGTTGAACTTTTAGCTGTCTTCCCCAAAAGTACTAAAAGTGCATAATAAATGAAATATTTTACCTAAGCATTATGCAGATGCGAACTAGTTTTGTTTTATAGATGAAATGTTAATTGAACTGCGAATTAATTTTCATCAAATTGAAATGGCTAAATTGCCTGACAGATCAGTGATGACAGGGAATCACAATATACCGTGCCATATCCACTTTTTCGTTGATATGCCACCCAAAACATACAAAAATAACGAAGCGCCTCAAAAATAATATCAATCATTAATATACGAAGACATGAATATCCTATGAAAACAAAAGGCTACGCCACTTTTCCAATTCTTTCTAAACATGGCTGCCGTTCCAAGCGAACAAAACTCATGCAGCCGCCATCAATTGTTATTACCTTTAATCCAAATCACCTCAAAACAATGATGGAACCAAGTTGCCTTGCATGAAATGTACAGCATTTATTGAAGATTGTTTTTACTAGTGATGATCTTAAGGCAGATTTGTTCGTCTTGAATGAAACTTTTTCGTTTTATTCAAGAGTAACAGTCTATGACATTTGTTTGTTTACCTTTTTGAAGCTAGAAAGTTAATTCTGTACATTTCGCGTACATCCTGTAATTATATTATAGTTCTGTGTATTTTTGCGTTAAATAATTAAGTACAACTTACTTAAATAACACTATTTAGCATGAACATGAGAAGAGTCACAGTAAGTATCCATTTAACTTTCGATTCGTATAGTTGTGGCCTGTGTGAGTAACTGGTTGAAGGCAGGACGACAGCAGCCAGCTACTCGCGTTTTTGATTGGCTGTAAAATCATTATTTCGTTGATATGGTTACTTTTAAGAACCAGAATAGCTAAATTATCAGTTAACTGTTTAAGTGTTTATATATGCATGAGAACGCGGTTTTTTAACCAATTTGATGCATTCATTATTTAGTACGTTGTCTCATTATTTCGCTTAGTTCTTGTTCCAGAGTAATGGCTCTAACTCAAGAATAGAAGGTTTCAAGATGTTTTTAAAGGAGGATTAGTCAGATGAAATGCACTTGAATGAACGAAGCATAAACTTTCAATAAAATATGTTGATGTTATGTGTTAAAAATAACTTAAAAAACGTCTTAAAACTTATTATAAAATTAAATGCTCTTGTGAATCCATTTGTTTTATGCGCGAATTTCAAAACTAACTTGAAGACAACTTGAAAACCGCAAACGAACGAAGATTGTTTTCTCTTGATAAAAACAATTACAAATGCTCCATGAATTGGTCATGCTGTGATAAAGCTTCCATAAAAATATTCAAATCTAAAAGGAATTGAAATTGTTACTTGGGATGGATTACTGATCTATACGAAAAACTCCCAACGTTGTACCTGGACGAGGCAAAACAACGATTCACTTCCCATTTCGGTGTGCTTATTAGTGTTTCCTCTATATGTAAAATCCTACACGCTCATGGATTGTCCTGGAAGGTGCTGGAGCGCAGAGCAATTCAGATTCGGGAGAGTGAAGTCGTCAAGTATAGCAGAGAACTGTGCTGTTTTCAATGGGACCATCCGCAACTCGTGTTCTGATGAGGTGTCGTTTGACAATCGGGATGTGCGGAGAACCCGTGGGTATGGACTGATCGGTCAGAGTCGTCTATAAAGGAGAATTTAGACGACGTCCAAGAGTATCCACCTTATGCTTCCTGGGATATCAAGGAATACTCGACTCATCTGAAACGGAAGGCACATTTACGAGACAAAAGTTGTTTGACGCTTGTAGGAAAATGGCTCTTACGAACGGAAACATAAGGTCCTATCCAGGCCAGTTTTCTGTTTGGATAATGGGTAGCGCTCGCATCCATTGCGTTAAGAATATAATAAAATATCTGCGATCTTTGGGAATTATTCCAATTTTTTTACCACCCTATTGCCCACTTTACAATCCTGTAGGAATAGTTTTTGGATTAATAAAGCGATATGTAAGGCGCCACTATGAAGAGAATAAAGACATTCCAATGTCCGTAATTGTTGGAGCGGCACTCACAAAATTCACCAGCTATGATTGCACAAATCTGTTCCGTAAGTGCGGGTATCAAGGCGGGTATTTCCCAGGAGGAGTTTTCGATCCATCGGTAAGCAAATAGTATGAAAAGTAAGAAAAACAAACAATCAGGAAATGGAAAATCTCTCAGAAAAATTGAATAATTAGAATGAAATTAAATGTAACAGTTTATATTGAATATGCTTTTATTCATGAGAAAGAAAAAAAAACTTATCGTATTGATTTGAACGAATTTCATTCTTGATGGTCAACATCAACCATATCTCCGACAGCAGAAGCTAATTTCTTACTGAATTCCGATTCTTCTGGTGGCATTGAACTTTGCATTGCTTCGAGGAGTGAACGAGATGTGTCAATTTTGGTCTTCAAATCATGAGCCAACAATTGCACTTTGGACACCTCTTAAGTTAACTCATCCACAACGTTGCACAGCTGGTTTACATTTGACGTAACGCTTTCACAGATGCCAAACGCGATTTGGAATCCCCTACGTGTGACTTGCAGCTGGTTTCCCTCTGAGATAGGTGATGCTCTGAACAAATGAAGATATTCATATGGAGGTGCTTCATGTTTCAGCCTTGACTGTCGATCCCCTGGTTGCGACACGATGAAATTCGCCCACTTTTCCCAGGACGAATGCAACGCTGTGTAATGGCAATGCACCTCTTTCAGCTCACTGATGCAATCAAACAGCTCCTCTGTTGTTGGAGCACCTGCACGATCTTTATTGCCAGGTTGTAACAAGCTTTTATTGGCCAACTCCCAGATGGTGTTCGATTTCAACGACGTTGAGCACTTGTAGATGTGAACTTGAATGCTTTTTCCTCGCCAGCTAGTCAAAACCTTTGATCCATCTCGCAAATCCTCAACTGAATATAAATTTTTAGTTTTTTGATGACGGAGCACAATAAACTTGTTGACATCGCTGAAATCCGGGTTTTCCTTTGTAGACCAAGCCACTGAATTCGCTTCTTCTGTATAATTCACCACGACCTCACGCGAAACGTAGGGGCAGCTTTTTTGCTACATGCACTTCAGCAGTTCCTCGACGGTGTTTCCAAAAATGTCACTCGTTTGCACTGGATCGGCCAATCGTTGTGTTTTGAAAAATCGTACGTAGAACACCCCAATGAAATGGAACGCGAACTGTTTGAATTCCTTCGCTGACAAATTCACCGTAATGTTCAGCTCCGTTGGTGCATCTCCCCGATGCAGTGATTGTTCGGAAAGATTGGAATCAGTGCTGTCTTGTTGTGGCACATTCAGACCGTGTAGGAATAATAGATTTTTGGTGACATTTTCACTTGATGGACCATCGGAGAGATCTTCAAAACTGGGTTGCCGATCCGAAGGAGTGTCCGAGTGAAGGTCCGAGGCGCTGTTTACATCCAAATATTCGACGTCACGGTAGTTTACTGCGTCCTCCGAAACGCCCTCCTTGTCTGAGGAACTTTGGCTGTTTGATTCATCCATTCTACTGAATTGAAACTGGCATGGATTAAGTTATTTTAACCAATAATATAAGCATTTATGTACCTGCAAAATCCTCTTTAACCGTTATGTGGCCGGCAAACTTTTTGCTTTTTTCTACACCGTGTATTTTAAATGGGTGCTGGGTACCCGGGTACCCTGCCGGCCACATAAGGGTTAAATTGTCGATCAATAGGAAGCAATCAGTGAAGTACTAGATTGAAAGTAGTGAGCTGGATTTTTATATGGTGAGATGATCAGTTCTCCGTTTCTGCAATGAAGTGGTGCAAACAGCGTGGGTTATATGATTCCTTGCCTAATTTGATGCTGTTTGAGCAAAAGTTTGGGTAACTGTGATGTTGAAGTTGCAAGAAATAAATAATACAACAACACAGTTACCCAAACTTTTGCTCAAACAGCATCAAATTAGGCAAGAAATCATATAACCCAAGCTGTTTGTACCATTTCATTGCAGAAACGGAGAACTGATCATCTCACCATACAAAAATCCAGCTCACTACTTTCAATCTAGTACTTCACTGATTGCTTCCTATTGCCGTTCACTTTATCTATAAAGCAGCAACAACCAAAGCAACCACTTGTTGTGTTGTGATGATGGTTTTGTTTTGGTTTCATTGCGCACGGGGGGCTACCATATGCGTAGTCAGAAAATTACTATGAAAATATTTATTTCAAAACATTAAATAAAATATTAAAACAGTAAATAAAAATTATTATGTACACTGTGGTGCATAATTGATCGGACAAACGCCGATTTTCATACAAAATGGCCAAGTTTAAGATGCTGTAACTATGGTTTGCTTTGTTGGATTGAGCTCAATTTTTGACACGGAACTACAAATATGCTGAATTTTGTGTATACAAAGTATAAAACGTTTTCGTTCACAGGTCTGGGCATGGCAAGGCGTTGAAAATATTGCAAAAGTGATCGGACAGCGGTACCCCTTTGATTTACACGCGTGCCGCTGTCCGATCACTTTTGCAATTTTTTCAACGCCTTGCCACGCCCAGACCTGTGAACGAAAACATTTTATACTTTGTATACACAAAATTCAGCATATTTGTAGTTCCGTGTCAAAAATTGAGCTCAATCCAACAAAGCAAACCATAGTTACAGCATCCTAAACTTGGCCATTTTGTATGAAAATCGGCGTTTGTCCGATCAATTATGCACTACAGTGTACAGTATATCGCATTCTCTATTTTATTTACGATTTTATGCTTATAAGTTGATACAAGATATTGATATATTGAGAATGTTGATATTGATTTACATGCCCCTCGTCTTTCGAACGATTACTTGGATGCCCTGCTGAAGTGAACGCTAAAATCCATCTTTCGGGGAAATCCACAATAGATTGCAGCTAGCGTTGCATAGAGCTTTTTGTTCAATATTAGCCACATAATTTGAGAATGTGTGCTGTTTTATTTTTTTTTATTTGTGAACCTTTAATCACCTACGACTAATTTTTCACACATATTTAAGTGCATGTGAACTAGCTGAAAAACAAAAACTCAGCTTTCGAAGGATTCCTTTTCAATATAAACTTCCTATGTCTTACCGAAATGTGTACCCATAACCGACGTTAATCAGAGAGCATTCTCGAGGGCCTGCCGTTCCGGAGAAAAATTAACCTACATCAACATAAAACCAGCTTCCCAATCCCTTCTCTCAGCAACTGACAGTTGATTGACATAGCATGCAAAGGATGACATCATTTGTCGTGTGGTTCTGGACGGTTCTAGAAATAGCGGTCCGCCAGGTTGAATTCTTTGGTTTTCATTTTAAATGTATTGTGGTTTTGGTGTCGACTATTAATCACATATTTTCGAGAAAGAAAGAGTGAGGAAGACTGATAAAAACCCCTGTGGGATTGATGGCTTCAAAGGGGAGGCTTGCGTTTTGCGTATTGTGAATTCCGAAAACACACATTAGAGCTTGTGTAGGAAAGGATGGACGACAGGGATCCAGAAGTTCAACGAACTCGTCCTATCATGTCTGGATTTTCTGGAAGTTGGAGAATCTAGCATGTGGTGGGGCTTGACATTGAGCTCTGTTGAACTTTTTCATAAGCCACTTTATCTTTGTCGATGTGATTTTGTATTCCTTAAAGCACACCCTACCACCAAGAATGCCAGCTGGCACATTGTATATCGATGCCATTGATAATGAAGAAATAAAATGAGGACTTTAAAGATGTGGGCTAACGTTTGTATGCCAGAGGCTCAACAGGTCTGTTCCAAATAAGAGAAAGGTTTCCCGGTGTTTACTTAGAGATACTTATTTGAGCTCAGATGTAGCATTCCTATTAAATTCGTATACGTGTACCGCTGTAAAACAAATAAAAATATGCCTTATTATTGTTAATTAAATTAATAAGAAGATGGATAAATTATTGGTAAAAGTATAAAAATCATCCACAGCTCAGTGGAGATTGGAACTCACGACCTTTGTTATCTAGACGAGTACTTTAAAAATTAAGCTTACTTACCTTACCGGTCAGTATAAGGCCTGAGTGTCCTCTGCTGTACGTAGGAGTCGTCTCCAGTCTACTCGGTCCTTGGCTGTGTGTCTTCAGTTCCGCAGGATTCGCAAATCGTCCTCCACTTGATCGAGCCACCTAGCTCGCTGCGCACCACGTCTTCTTGTACCGGCTGGATGACTCTCGAGAACAATTTTAGTCAGTATGCTATCTGACATCCTAATGATGTGACCCGCCCACCGTAGCCTCCCGATTTTTGCGGCGTGGACGATGGTTGGTTCTCTCAGCAGCTGATGCAGCTTGTGGTTCATTCGTCTTTTCCAAGTCCCGTCTTCCATCTGCACTCCGCGGTAGTACGCAACACCTTCCGTTCGAAAACTCCAAGGGCACGTTGGTCCTCTGCACGTAGAGTCCATGCTTCGTGCCCATAGAGAACGGCAAACTTTATTCGATCGTAGAGTTCTGCATAGTCCAAAGTATGCTCGATTTCCTGCCATAATGCGCCTCTGAATTTTTCTGCTGGTGTCGTTGTCGGCGGTAACCAGTGAACCCAAGTACACAAATTCTTCAACCGTCTCGATTTCATCACCGTCGATAGAAATTCGGAGTGGTGGGCGCGGTGATTCCTGCATGGAGCTCTTTGCCATCATGTACTTTGGCTTCGACACATTGATTACTAATCTGATTCGCCTGGATTCACTTTTCAGTTGAATGTGCGTTTCTGCCATCGTCTCAAATTTACGAGCTATAATAACAATACCATCAACGAAACCAATCAGTTGAACACACTTTGTGAAAATCGTTCCATTCCTATTTATTCCCGCTCTCCTTATTACACCTTCTAAGGCGCTATTAAACAGCAAGCACGAAAGGATGGACCTTGCCGTAACCCTCTGCGAGATTCGAAGGAACTCGAGAGTGTCCCTGATACTCGAACTACGAACATCACTGTTGTTTGAAGCTTGCTTCTTGAGATTTGTGCGTCTGAAGTTCGAATGTACTGTTGAAGCGGGATTTCAAGGCGTTTGTCCTTATCGTCCAAACCAACTCTGGGACGACCACGCTGATGGAGCTACCACCTTGGATCTAGCTGGGCGTGATGCAGAATTTCTTACTCAGCCGCTGGATGCCAGAACAGACGCTGTTTGAGCCGCACCTCCTTGGTGAACAGACACTCGGATCGTACCTCCTCAATCTAGCTGAAGTCAGAAGGACAACAGTGCCCAGGCTGCACTACCAGCTAAGCACACAACTCTTAGCTGGCAGTCTTTGTCATCGCTTGACCCGTTGAAGCATGAGCTAGGAACTTGTGAGGACCAGAGCTATGTTGGACGCTCTACTTAACAACCCAAGCAACACAACTTGTTATATAATAGTAAAAACTCAACGTTTAATACATAACCGGCTGTATTTTTCTTGCATTATTTACTTGATTTTGGAGACTTATAAATTCAAAACAGCGCAAAAAATGGCGGCTTATAAAACATCTTACAAGTTATATAAGATGTATTGTGATACACTTATAATACTAAGTATGTCGTTCACACCTGACGCATCATTGATCATCAGTTACAGTCAAGTTATCTATCTGTAGTTAAGACTGACAAAATACTCAGATAATACAATCACATTCTTTGGTTGAAATTGAGCTAATTTTAGATGAATCAACTAGCAGAAAATACTTATATTACATTGCATACTCATATGTTACAATTATGCTATTTAAAAGCTATATAGCTTGCAGAATATTTTTTTTGAAACAAACTAATATTTTATTTGAAAACCTCAACATTTGAAGCGATGAAACGTTCCGAAAAAAATATATATAATATAATGATACCAATCTACACTTGCTAAATGCACGAAAAAAATGATGAATTATAAGTGATGGCGATAATGTCCGTTTACTTTTCGGAAAATAAGTTCTGAAATGCTCAGCCACAGAGGTGGTAATCTTGTTTCACCATGCCGTTGAAGATTTATTGTGAAACCAATCATTTTACTTTTGCATAATTTGAACGCCATTGAAATGACTAAAAAATATATCATAATTTAACAAAATTATCCTGGTTCGGAGATGTTTTTTTAATCCACGTCAAGGAAAAAAATATGGCGGACACTTCGTGAAGCTAACAGTGCCGATCAAAGATGTTGATAATAATTTAAATTTCAATTATACATGTATGAATGGAAGATACATATGACGAATTATGCTTGGATATTTCCATATTTAGAATTAAAAAAATAGATTACTTTGTAGTTCATACCAAGCGAGGAAATGAATAATGTCAATTTACTTGACTTGCATTTTGCATCTTCATATTTGTAGCCTGCACTCAAAACGTCAAAATGTGTTTTGTCAACAAGCGCGCTACTGCCCAAAGGCTCGTCAGAGTTTTTTAGTTTCTGTGAAATTTCCAGTGAGCAACCGTAAAAAAAATAGTCCGATAATTATTAGTTTTATCCGTCCAATCACAAATTTGAAACTCCACCCGAATAAATTACGCAATTTCTTAGGGAAGTAGTGGTAGTTGGTAGTGCCTATCAAAAAAGCTCTCTGTGTGTAGAATCTGGGATTATTGAATGACGGCTCAGCTCATATTCAGTCCCGGTCATGGTCCCGGTGCAGTTCGAATTCGAAGATTTACTTCTATATCTTGAAAGATATCGGGGTAATTTACGTGTGCCGTTTCAAAATAAGCAACTCTGTGTGGATTCTAGTAGGAACATTTGGAATAAAAAACGGAGCTGGCGTGCAGTGTTTCTAGTCTTTTGGGAGTTAAAGAAACTGAATGCCGCTGGACCAGCTGAATGGAGTACGTTGGCGAACTTGCTCTTGCGTAGATCACAACGCCTGGTGCATTGACAGATTACTAAATCAAAGTGATTTTTTAAGCGATCAAAAGTGATGATTCATAATAAAACCGATAAATGTGAAAACGTAAACATTAAATATTCGAGTTGGTGCGTCTGTTGCTTCAGTTCTTGTTGCATAATTGTTTAACCAACATATTCAATACGTTTATGAAGCCCAAGAGCACGACTGCTGTTAGATTTTGTGTTTGTTATCGAACAACACAATTAGAGCTCGTATATGACACGGATTGTTTGAAAATCCACTTATAGTACATTTATAATACATCTTCGGAAATTTTAATTTTCAAAGATGTTTTCTGTGTTACTTGGGAACTCGCCGTTTTGCAGCCCTAAGCTACTGAACCAATTAATGACACGTCAGCTTAGTTGTTGTAAGGAATTTCAATCTATTGAATTGAAATCTTCCGGCAATCAGCTGGCTTGACTTTCAGCGGCAGGTCCACTATCTTCTAGGTTCCGTTTTCTTCGTGAGAGTCTAGTTACTCTTCGATGAACGACTTCCGCTTCTCACGCTCGACCATTGAGGTTCTTCGGAATGTTCGAACAATGAAGTGCATCACCAGACTAAAGAGAGTTCAGACTCGATGTTTGCGCCACGATGGCTACTGACGTCGATAATGTCGGAGAAGTACTGTCCATCAATCGGAACGTGGTCGATTTGCGATTCTGTCGGTTGTCGTGATCTTCAGGTGTAACGATAAGGGGATTAGTGAAAGGGTCAAAAGGTCGAAGGGTCAAAAGGTCGAAGGGTTCCGTACCTAACGAATCCTGGCCTTTCAGTTTTATTACTAACTACAGCCTTTGAGCCTTTGACCTTCCAACCTTCTTCCTCTCGAAATTTGGCCTTGTTATTTTTTTAGTTTGACCTTTCGACCTTTCGACCTTTTGACCCTTCGACGTTTCGACCTTTTGTCCTAGTTATTTTTTTGTTATTTCGACCTTTCGACCTTTCGACCGCTTGTCATTTCGACCTTTCGACATTTTGTCCTAGTTATTTTTTTATTTCGACCTTTCGATCTTTTGACCCTTCGACCTTTTGTCCTTTCGACCTTTCGACTTTTGACCTCATGACCTTCGACCTTTTGTCATAGATCTGTTGGGCGTCAATGTAACAGAATAATTTATGCAGAACGGTACAAATGTATGTGATGCACCACGTTGGGCACCCGTATAAATAATAAATAATATTAACAGAACACTACAAATGTATGTTATGCGTCACGTTGGGTGCTTAGATAAAATGGAAAATAATAAGAGACACATCACATCACAAACATGGTAACCAAAACACAGTTGAGACCTACATTTGCTCTATTTTATTGATTGTATCGGGTCCGTCGTTGGACGTCAATGTACAAAAACAAATCACAAGCATTATGGACTAAATACAGATGCATCCTGATCTGCCTCTTCTGTGGGATGCTTCTGTCATCGGATTCACGATATTCGGAGAAATGATTGCATACTGCAGTGTGGTGGTTGTTTTGATCATCTGGTGGTTAGCGTTTGATACATACCTCTATTTGCCATAAAACTAGGGTTAAGCAACATTGCTCATCACAAAACATTGTTCGAAATAATAATTGGCAATTTTTGAACCATTGCAATACTGAAACAAACATTCATCATAGTTTTTTTGTCCAGTAGATATCCATCAACGAGTTGCTAAAAATAATAAAGAAACCAATCAATATGAGCGATGGTTTCAACCATTTCTACGCAATTTTATTGCTGTATCACAGCCTGTCGATATAAAAAACACCCGCTTTCATTATCGGGACAACAGACAACGTGTTGAGCATGTGTCCCGAATCCAATTTCACCGTACCAGATGACACTGATTTGCTCGCATGCCTCCGAAAAAATATATCCACGGAACTGAACCGCTCTGGGGTGGCACAAGTCGTCACGCCACACTGGCACTGGCTCGATGGGTGGGTCCCATAGAAATCTAATCGTACAGAATGGTCGTCACACCAATATGTAGTCGTCCACCTACCTGCCTCACCGTTCCCTGCGTTTCTCCAGGCACATGTTTGGCACTGTGTATCAGATGGCGGGCTATCAGCGCGTAGAAGATTGCTATTATACACAGTGGCACCGCGTAGTAGGCAAGGAACTTGCCAAGCACAATACCGCGGGCGTATTCCGGGCCCCACTTGCCCGGAAATGGGTAGCAAAAGTCGATCGTAACGTCCTTGTTCACTTTTTCCGTCTAGCGCACGTAAGTGTGTGTGTAGAGTTGCATCGGGTCGCGGCCGGTGATTTTGTGTAGTCCAATAGACGTGGATGGGCATTGGATAAAAAACGAAAACAAGAATAGTGAGACCAGTGATAAGAAATTGACGTGACGGATTCGCTATCAGACAAAATTTATTTGTCCCGATTGCCATTCCGTTAGGCACTGTCTGCAATAGCGACGATAACTTTCACTGTGGCCTGGTGTTGCTTCTACTTGTGGGAAAGCAATGGTTTTTATTATTGCTGCAGTTGAGCTGCTGAAAGCCAAAGTTGAATGTTGTAGCTATTTGAAAAGGGATCATGTCTCAGTTTCTAAATAATAGAGTAAAGTGGGGCAAAAGTTCGAGTGGGGCAAGAGTTTCTTTTGAAGTTTTTGAGCTCAATTCAAATTTTTTTTTTCGGGTGTCAAGGTTGTTCGAACCCTTTTTGAAAAAGAGTCTTTCACTCCAAAAATTATGAAAATTGATCAATATTTCGAGAAGTTATGACAAAATATTGGTTTTTGATCAAAAAATTGTAACATGCGATGGCCCTTCCAATGCATGGAATGAAATTTTAATGAAATCGAATTCGATATTTTATTTTGGGGCGTAACTAGGTTTATTTTGAAGATGCTCTAGCATGTATAACTTTTTGCAAAAAAGATTTGGAAATCGTATTTTACACATAGTGGGGCAAAAGTTCGAATTGTGGGGCAAAAGTTCGAGTCATGTGGCAACTTTAGGTATAAACCTAAAATTCTGCAAAATGTACATATTATCTCTAAGAGTGATGGAATTAATGAGAAAATTCGATTAAAGTTGAAAAAAAATGTTGTTTTATCTGAATTTAGCGGAAAACTACTTATTTTTGGTGTAGTAAATTTAATCCTGATTTGGGTAAAATCCAAATCGAATTTTAAAGTGTATTCCAGTTCTAACATCAAATATTAAGTGGTTTCAGGTATTCCTATTACCAAAGTGTCCAAATAGTGTGCTACGGTTAGCGAAATTTCACAAACACTAGATTCGAACTTTTACCCCAGTGGTGGGGCAAGAGTACGAATAAAACACAGACATACCAAAAGTGTTGTAACTCAAAATTGAAAAGACATTTGGCGTAACTTTGTTCAGCAAAATTTTAGCTTATGGATGGTAGAATCACCACACGGTATTTATTTATTTTTATCTGCTTCGATTTTTTGAAATAGGTTGAATTTTCAACTAAGGTCGAACTTTTGCCCCACCTTACTCTACGAGATTTTTTTAGAGCAGATGATAGGGAAATGAGTGGTTGGTTAACTTGATATGAATATACAGGTTTAGAAAGCAAACGTCGTATGCCAAAAGGTCGAATGACAAAATATCGAAAACGAGTATTCTAAGCAAATAGTGAGTTCTAGGAATCCAATTCTTTCACTTTCGAGGTTTTGTCATACGACTATTTGTTTTTCGACATTTTATCACTCATCCAGATTGTTCCTAGGTCATGGGGGACAATGGAGCATATGGGCTTTCAAAAGGTTTCAGTAAAATTCCTGGAGGTTTAGGTGGGTTTCAAGGGGTTTTTGGGGTTTTTGGGAGTATCAGAGCATTTTCACTGGTTTTAAGTCGGTTCTGGTCTGGGTGGGTTGTACTTTGAAAGAAGTCTCTGGAAAGTGTTTGAAATTTTAGAGTGGTTTCGTGGTGCTTCGGGACAGTTTCAGCTAATTTGAGGGGAATTCAGAGAGGTTCCAAAGGAGTTGAAGGGAGTTTTCAGGCGAGTTTCAGCGTCTTACATGAATAGGTTATACAGGGATTTGAGGAGGTTTCTGAAAGATTCGGTGGGCTACAAAACAGTGAGTCGATTAAGAGAGCGTCCAACATAGCTCTGGTCCTTACAAGTTCCTACCTCATGCTTCCACGGGTCAAGCGATGACAAAGACCGCCAGCTAAGTGTTGTGTGCTTAGATGGTAGTGCAGTCTTGGCACTGTTGTCCATCTGACTTCAGCTAGTTTGGGGAGGTACATTCCGAACGTATGTTCATCAAGAAGGTGCGGCTCAAACAGCGTCTATTCTGGAATCCAGCGGCTGAGTATGAAATGCTGCATCACGCCCAGCTAGATCCAAGGCGGTAGCCCCATCAGCGTGTGGTCGTCCCAGTGCTGGTTGGGACGTTAAACAGAACTGGCACGATGGCCCTCCGGCGAGACAGGAGTGTTGGCGTACGCCCAATAAGCCACCCGTAAAAATCCCAATTGGGAATAACATAGGAGAAAATACGACTCGATACAATCGGCAAAGACCCACGTGACGAATAATGGACTACGATTGGAAACTTGGAACATGGGATTGCAAGTCACTTGTTTTCGCAGGATGTGACAGGATAATCTACGACGAACTACATCCCCGCAACTTCGACATCGTGGCGTTGCAGGAACTTTGTTGGACTGGACAGAAAGTGTGAAAAGCGGGCATCGAGCGGCTACCTTCTACCAAAGCTGTGGCACCACCAATGAACTGGGAACAGGATTTATAGTGTTGGGCAAGATGCGACAACGTGTGATCGAGTGGCAGCCGATCAACGCAAGGATGTGCATGTTGAGAGTTAAGGGCCGTTTCTTCAACTACAGCATCATCAACGTCCACTGCCCGAATGCCACTGCCAACCTGATGACGAGAAAGAAGCGTTCTACGCGCAGTTAGAGTAAACAAACGGTGGCTGCTCGCCGCGTGACGTGGAAATCGTCGCTGTAGGCATGCGCTCAAAACATTCGACAATTATTACCACGCATCGAAGTCGAATGCCGCTGCTATACAGCTGCATAACGTAGAAGTGGCTCAAGACTACGCGCAGTAGCTAGCAGTGGCCATATCAACGAAAGAGCAGCTTGGCGCAGCTATACTTGAAGATGGCTGGAGATCCGATCCACCATAGGTAGTACCTTGGCTGCAGCACTAGGCTTCGCGACTCTGAATCACAGAAGTGACTGGTACGACGGCGAATGTGAACAGTTGAAAAACGTGAAGAATGCGGCATGGGCGAGAATGTTGCAGCACCGTACGAAGGCGAATGAGGCACGTTATAGACCGGCGCGGAACAGGCAGAACTTAGTATTCTGGCGGAAGAAGCACCACCAGGAAGAACGAGATCGCGAAGCAATGGAAGAGCTGTAACGCACTTAAATCAAGGGAATTTTCTCACGAGCGAGCGTGAGGTACTCGAAAGGTGGCGGCAGCATTACGATGAGCACCTTAGTGGCGACGTTGCAAGCACTGAAGGTGATGTGGTAACAGATCTAGGAGTACGTGCGCATTACTACAGATTTCCAGCCCCTAACCTCCAAGAGATTGAGGAGGAGGTTAGACGGTTGAAAACCAATAAAGCCGCTGGAGCAGATCACCTACCAAGGGAGCTTCTAAAATACGGTGGAGAAGAACTGGCGAGAGCACAACAATGGGTCTTTACCAAGATTTGGAAGGAGGAAGTATTACTGGAGGAATGGATGGAAGGTATCGTGTGTCCCATCTACAAAAAGGGCTACAAGTAAGATTGCGGGAGCTATTGGTGATTTGATGTTGCATGAAGAAGAAGAAGAAGAAGAGCGATGGTGTTTTGAAAAATTCCTATCCCTATAACAAAGGGGAAGATTTTAAAATGCCTCTATAAAATCTAAAACAAAATCTGATTAAAAACGGTTTGATGTACGGTGTTAGACTTTGGATGGACTACAAATTAAGTACCTTATCAAGAAAAAATGTTTAATTTAAATTTATACGTTCAATCTGGTCCAATTCAAGACCATATAGATTAATTCATTCTTTGCTTGTAAACACAATATGGCTCTTTCAACGTATTTTTCCTCAAAACTACAATTCAATATCTTTGCAACAAAATGCCGAATGAAAGAAAACACATGTTCCACTATGGCTTTCAGCTGCTCACCAGCAGTTGCATATCACCGAGCTTGACACACGGACTGCGACTGTCTTACCCTGATATGCGACCCCAGGATGGCGGGAACGGCGAAAATAATCGCCAGTATCCATATCAGGACAGCAATGGTGATGGTCATCCTCGTTGCCTTCCGTCCGCCACCTAGAAAGGGATCTGTTATGGGAGTACTGTTATGCAACAGGCACACCGACCAGCTGATGACGTACCATGAGCGTGGAACTTCCGCAGCGGGTCAACGATGGCGAAGAACCGATCGCCGGAAAGGGCAGTCAGCGTGAATACTGACACCCCGATTGAGACGTCCTTGATGAACTCGGACGAAGTGCAGAGCAAGCTACCCCAAGGCCACGAGTCCACCGTGTAGAGAATTGACGTAAACGGAACGGTTGTCACGATGAGCAGCAAGTCCGCCAGCGCTAATGATAATATATATCTGAAAAGGAGAGAACAAGAAATGTTGTGCTATAAAACCACTGAAATTAATATATTATTGCAAGCAGTTTGAATTCATTTGCCTTGCTCGACACGGTGGAAATTTCCCAGACAAAGAAATGAGATCAGAGCTAGAAGAAAAAAGAAACTAAAGGCAAGCATAGTGGCGCCAAGATTTCACAGCAATCACGTACAGAGCTTTTCTACGCCGCAAGGAAAGGCGATAACTTGTTTATCTGATAATTGCCCCTATTATCATGGTAAAGTTGGTACAACGGAGCATGTAATGCAATTTTCTCGGGCCAGCATGGGTGGACATAACCAGGATAAATGTGCTGTCGCTTTGCCTTTGGCTCTTTTGGTTCAATCTCAGAATCTTCTCCGGTTCACACCACATAAAGAGTAATTTATTGCGTTATTGTATAAATCAGTTGCCTCGTATTGAGGTGGTGGTATCTGTTGCATGTAATACCCGCTGATTATGGCGTGGAAATATAATGTGGAAGAAACTGACATATAATATCGTAAGTAGATCACGTTCTAATTGATGAATGGTACTTCTCCAACATTATCGACATCTATGCTTTTCATGGCGCTAATATTCGACCGCAATACCTGGTGATAGTCAAACTGCACCCAA
The DNA here is from genome assembly GCF_035046485.1 of Aedes albopictus. Classification (NCBI taxonomy): domain Eukaryota; kingdom Metazoa; phylum Arthropoda; class Insecta; order Diptera; family Culicidae; genus Aedes; species Aedes albopictus. The sequence continues at coordinate 235,248,887 of NC_085138.1, read as the reverse complement.
CATTCTCTGTCAATGTACGGTACCGACGGTCATCTCGCCATGACCTCGAGCTACTGAATGAACTGCCGCTATTGTATCTACGAGGAACCTGGAGGCAACGTTGATGGACGAGATAGTGCTTGATGTGACTGCTTTAAAGGATGTGCTTTAAAGGACTGCTGAAGTGCAGTACAATTATGCGTCCGAGTATACCGTTTGGTGCGTGGAACATAGGTTGGTTTGGCCAGTAGTTTCGAGAAGTTTTAAAGAGAAGAACGCAGTGCAGGCGGTAATGCTGCAGCATGGAACCCGGCAGACTATGGAGCGATACAAAGAGAAGCGAAAATGGCAGCTCTGCTTTACTCGGGAGTAAAAGCCGCCTTTAAGAGGCGAAGTGCAAGGAAATGGAACAGCTGTGCCGTTCTCCGTTAACATTCTAGGGGCTGTCCATTAATTACGTAAGGGTTTATGGAGGGAGGGGGGGTTTGAGAAATCTTACGCGCCATACAAAAATTTTTGGGTTCTCATACAAAAAACCTTACAAGGGGGGGAGGGGGTGTCAGAAAATCGCTAAAATTCCCTTACGTAATTAATGGACAGCCCCCTACCAGTAAAACTCTATGCATTTCGCAACGGATTTGTTTAGAGCAGTCCTGCCCAACCTTTTACGGCCGCGGGCCACAGCTAGCACTCCATAACAGTTGACGGGCCGGAAATTGAAATTCGACCATGACACACTTTTTTCAAACTTCAAGAACTAGGCTCAGTGCACCAGTTATGGCAATAGTACCTCAAATTCGCCATAGTTGATTTTCAACCTTTAAAGATACAAATCAACAAGAAAAAAATTGTGAACAACAGATCACGATCACAAAAGATGATTGCAATCATTCAAACTTCACAATTTGCTCAAATTATGGTAGAAATAAATCATTTTTCTTAACTTTTCGGCCTCCTTGTACCCTATTTCGCCATAGTGTACCAGTTATGGCAACTCCCATAAGGAATGCATGTAAATAGTGCGAAGTGGAACCCAAATTAACAAATGTGTCCATAACAATACAGGGTTCCTATCATTGGCACACGCCGTAATAAATACTAAAAGTAATTTTGGCTCCGTTTCTATATTTTTCCTGTAAAGTATGAAAACTAATCAATCATTTGACTTATTGTTTACATTCGTCGGTCTTCTTCTTATTTTTGTAGAACTAGTTTTTCTTAGGTAGTGCGATAACTGGTACAGGCACCCTATATGCTGGTCAAGATAATGATTTCCACCCAAAAAAAAATAGAGTTCTTAAGATGAGAATTAAACTATTGTTTGAAGACTTTAAGTTTCTAATGGAATTTCAGTGTTTAATGAATACATCAGAATTCTTGTAGAATTTTGGAGTTCACTTCAGTATTAACCCTCCTAGGATGTAAGGATAGGAGCATCACGCTAGCGTAGTGCACGTCCAGCGTATCTGGCTGGGTCATATTGATCCCAACGTCTTACTAGGTTTAAGAAAGATACTATGGCAAAAGAGGGATCCTACGCTGGATCCTATTAATGTTTCTATGTTGTATGAGAGCTTACTGAAATCCAATAAGAAAAATATAATCTTCAAACTCTCTTAGAATTCGGATTCGTTTGATGTTTTGTTTCCGTTATTTTTTACAATGTCAATGTTCTCAAAAGTTTTCAACAAATTTCCCATTGACATAATCTGATGATTCCTCGCAATCTGTGAATTGAATAAAGTATTTGATGATATTTTAGTGCGTATTTATGAATGTATAATAAATACGCACTAAAATATCAAATTACACTTGGAAAAGGAAAAAAATACTCTAAAATATTACTTGAAAGTCCAAATTCTATTATTTTCCTTCATTCGTGCCGCGGGCCGCACAAAACAGCATCGCGGGCCGGATCCGGCCCGCGGGCCGTACGTTGGCCAGCCCTGGTTTAGAGATCCTAAATGTGAAATGATAAATACCGAAGCCTCTTGGCGGGTGGACGTGAGACGATTGAAAGGTGGAAGCAGCACTTCAATGAGCACTTCAACGGCATGAAGAACGTAGGCACGGGAGACTGACGCAGCACAAGAATTAACTGCTTTACTGCAGCAGTGCAGGGAAAAGAACTAATTCTCGCACTGGAAGGTGAAGATGCCACACAAAAAATAAAAAATAAAAAATAAACAAAACATCTGGTAAGGATAGAATTGTAGCTGAACTCATAAAATGGATTATTTGTCGGCTATCTGTCTGCATCCGGTTAATAGCTAGTCAGGATCTGGAAGCCCGTGCGGCTTCTGGAGATGTGGAAGGAAGGTACCTCTTCTGTAAGAAAGGCAACTGTTTGTCAGAACTTTCAAGCAAAGTTTCTATAACCGAAATAGAATAACGTTCTGTTCTACAGCGTTATGAATTTTTCAAGGCAATATTTTCTGAAAACTGTGATGACGGGGGAAAGTGCTTACGCGACTACAGACCACAAATGGATCCTGACATTGAATCGTTGCCAACCGATTGTTGTCAAATGAAATTCACCAAACAGATTGCACCATAGTGGAATATTCCATTTCCGGAGCTTGCTGGGGCCTGGATTATTTGCCAATATGTGGATCACAGAAATCGAAATCCATGCGAGATAGAGAGAGAACAGCAGTGTCGAGTGACTCCGCAATCGGACGCCACAGAGTCTCTTGTGTCGGTGATTAATTGCGCTTTGGAATGAATCCAACTGGTTGGTTATGTAGCTGCGCTACATATGGTTGATAGGGGTGCAAGTTGTGCAACTGAATACTGGAGCGCAGTAATGAATAAGATATAATTAATGCGCTCACCGATGGTGGTTTACTATTGGCTAACAAGCAATAAAATGAATGCTCACACCTCGTTATATCCGTTTTGGATTGAATATATGCGTCGGATTGAGCAGTTGGTCTTCTGTTGCAAACCGCAATAATTACCAGTAAATGATTGATTGGCATTGGGTAGGTGTACTTAATTCGAATTAATTTAATATTCAGAATAAAGGCATGCTTTCCTGCAACTGCATTGTTCCTCAACTCTTAAGGCAAAGGCTTCTGAAAGGATACAAAAGCAATACTACTTCCATCTCAAATCATCCTTCAAATGGCTAAAATAGTAACGATATATAAGGTGAGTTCCACGCAGAATGACAGGAAACAGTTGAACTGGGGGTCTCCAGTTAGCCTAGTGGTTAAGGCTATGGATTCTCACTTACTTGTTATTCTTGTACTTTTCGCGCAAAATATGTTTTTGTTATTTTTCTCCAATTTTCCATCAGTCTTATTTGACTACTCGTGATCAAACATTGATTCTCAGGCGTTGAAGGTTTTTCTTTTTTAGAACACTGGTATAACATCTTGTTGATGATTACAAATGTTTATGTTTATTTATATGTTCCATCTGACAATATGTCTTAATGAAAAAGTAATAAAAATAATAAAAAAAAACTCCTAACATTGACATTAACAGGAAAAAAATCTCACCATAAGTAGTCACAATACACAAGCACAATAACAATAATCAAATAATTAAAATACTAAGAATATCTTACGAACTATCATAATCAACGCTGACGTCTATTCTCCTCATGCAGCAGCCGTTCAATCCGATGTCGGAAGCTTAGGGTAGAGCAGTTAAAATCGAACACTACGTAGTACTCATTAAAGCGTGACGACATATACCGTACAGGGTCATGTAGTGCGTAATTCGTTGCGCGAGCTGGGAGATACAGAATGTTCCTAGTACGAAGGGGTCTCTCTGGAGCATATAATTGTAGTTCGGCAAGAATTCCAGGAGAATCAATTTCACCAACCAGAACCAGAATACTGCTTGAGCGATCGACCTCCTGTGTTCCAGCGTGTCTATACCCAGCAGCTGACAACGGTGTTCATAAGGCGGGAGGTTGTTCGGATCGTTCCAAGGCAGATGGCGCAGGGCATACCGAACAAATTTCTTCTGGATCGACTCCAATTGAGATATCCAAACTCTTTGGTACGGGCACCAGATGATCGATCCAATGCAATGCAGTGCTTTAAGCAAGGCAAAGTGGGTCACGAAATTTGTCGGAAATCTTGAATATGAAACCTAGTTGCCTGCTCGCTCGCGTAACTATGTCACAGTAATGGGGCCTTAAGGATAGAGCGGAGTCCAATAATATTCCGAGATCGCGAGTAACTTCCACGTGCTGAAGTGGCACATTGTTGATCGTATAAACAAACAATATTGGTTTTTGCCTACGATGGAAACTGATGGAGTTGCATTTGTGCACGCTGAGTGTGACGAAGTTTCTACTGCACCATTCACTGAAGTCATTAATAAATTCCTGCAGCTGCAAACAATCTAGAAGGCATCGTACTACTACGAAAATCTTAACGTCGTCTGCGAAGAATGTGCGGCATCCATTTGGAAGCACGAACCCCACATCGTTCAGGAAAATGGAGAAGAGAAGTGGTCCCAAGTTACTACCTTGAAGAATACCCGAGCTGTTATTAAAGCAGTCGGAGTGAGCTGATCCTAATCTGACACAAAGTTTGCGATTTGTCAAGTATGATTTAAACCACTGCACCAAGCTCGACGAAACTCCAAGTTTTCCAAGCTTCGCTAGTAATATGGAGTGATCCACACGGTCAAATGCAGCCTTCAGGTCGGTGTAGATGGTGTCCACTTGCGCTCCCGATTCAATATTGCGTAGACAAAGAGAGATGAAAGGAGCAAGGTTCGTTGAGATCTATCTTTTCGGGTAGAAGCCGTGCTGGTCCGGTGATATGTAGTTTTTGCAGTGACCAAAGAAAGCATCGTAGACGATTATCTCCAGTACTTTGGAGCAAGCACAGAGCGATGTAATCCCTCGGTAATTCTCTGCGTTCTGCTTGTCACCTTTCTTGAAAACTGGAAACATGAAAGAAGATTTCCACCGGTCTGGAAATGTGCGCTGAAGAAAGAACAGATTATACAGTTTTACTAATGGCAAGATGAGCTCAGCAGTGCACTTCTTCAGGATACATGGTGGGATATTATCTGGTCCTCCAACATTAGAATGCTTCAACTTGTTGATAGCCAAATCAACCATCTCTGGAGTAATAGTGAAGACGTTGAACGCGAAGACATTGCTAGGTGTATTGCTGAGTGCCAGATCAACTTGATCAGTAGTGGCGGTGGTGTCGTTGAATACTTGCTTATAGCGGTCTGCCAGCAAGTTACTCTTGCCGAGTGCAGAATGAGCACGTCTCTCGCCCAAGAAAATTTCGGCAGGAAGACCTTCCTCATTTTTCTTGGTTTTCACGAACGACCAGAATGCATTAGGATTGCGATGGAGCCTATACTGCATGCGTCTTGTGTAGCGTTTGTAGAGATAACGATTGTAGCTGCGATAATCATTGCTTGCCAGGGCAAAGGCGCGTTTGGTGAATGCATTCTTATTTACACTATATTTCCAAAGTGCTTTGGACCTTAACCGTTTCAACTTTCGCAAATGTCCATTACCCCATACTGGCTTGGGAGCTGGACGTCTTTGAGGAACATGAGCTGCAATTATCTGACTCATTGTATGAGTAAATTCGTCAACAGCCCCATTAACACAAGAACACGTGTCGAGAAAATTCCAGTCAACTTGCGTGAGTGCTTGCGTTATGGAATCAAAATCCGCTCTGGAGAAGTCCAGAGCCAGCGCATCTTCAATATTTTCGTAGAGAATGGGAACAGAGATATTAATCGCTATTTCTAAAGCGGGATGATCAGCATCAAGATTGACCAAGGGCACCAGCGCTTCGGAAACAGAACAGTCAGAGAGAGCAGCTTCATTCACCAGTAGCAAGTCAAGCATCCGAGAATTGCGATTCAAAACTGTGTTGATCTGGACCAAGCCGTGGAAGTCTAAACCATCCAAAAGGGTGCAAGTTGATACTGGCATACTAGAACGGAGTACGTTGATGCATGGTACTTCGTTTTCCTGCACGATCCACACTAAGCCAGATTGGTTGTAATCGCCACAGAGAAGAGCCAAGTCATTGTTGTCCAGTCTAGACAACACAGCACCAATGGAGTTGATGTGGTTGTCAACGTATACCATGTCAGTTTTACGATCTGGCGGTAAATACAGGACACCAACGCTTACACTTCGACCAGAAAGCTTGATTTTAACCCATAGTTGCTCAACCGAGGCGCTAACAAGAGCTGAGTCAAGGAAACAGCTAAAGCGCTTACGAACCGCAATCAGCACTCCACCGCCTCGTAGTTTATTACTATTTGACGGGTTGCGGCCATTCCGGAATACGGTAAACCGGTTACCAAACAATTGAGCAGAGAAGATCCGGTCGTCTAGCCACGTTTCGGTAAGTACTACCACGTCGTAGTCAGTATCTGCAACAGCTACGAAGAAATCGTCGATATTCGTCCTTAAACCCCGCACATTTTGGTAAAAAACTCGGAGACCAGGTGGCGAGCAGTGCGTAGGAGACGTGTTACTGACAAAAGGAGCTGGTAGGGAAAATTCTCCAGAGGAGTCAGGGCCGAGCGATGATAGCGGTGGAACACAAGCTTCTGCGCTGCGACAGTTGATCGTAGACTCGATGACGTAGGCTTGAGGCTCAGGAATGTGTGTCCCATCAACCCGTTGTGTCGGTTCAACGTTGTCGACCAAGCTCGGTAGTAGTCGGTCGGACGAGATTGCATCGAAACTAGAAAGCGAACTTATTTCAGGCAGGTTTGATGTCCAAAGCAGATCGTACTTGCCTTCAATCGGTGTTTGGAAGACCATTAGAATAACCAGCCACAGAAATCTAAAGTCGCGACTGTTCGTGTGACTAACATCTAGTTTGCCTCGCCCTTACAGCGTCAGTAGCGGTACTATAAGTGTCAAATAAATTTTGTTTACCAAAACGAAAGGTGCTCCACGAGATGGGCACTTAAAAATAATCAATTATTACAACTAAGGTTATTAAAATAATTAAATAGGAAAATTAAGTACAGCGCCATTGGCGTTCTAGTGTATTTCTATTGGAAGACCCCGTCCCGTCATCTACGCCATACACAGGGCCGGAACGACTGTTGAACGCTGGCTGCGACAGCTCGACTGTGATGGGGAGACTAGGGGCTTCCACAATGCTGGTTGAAATCGTGCGTTCCGGTGATGAATGCTGACATCTTTCATTCCCGTTGATGCTGTGACTAGTTGATGATCTGTAGATGGGGGAGGAAACCTCACACAGAGTACGTTCTTTGACAATCGAGTCCACATTATACTTACCTACGCAAGCTTCTTGGAAGACCCCGTCACGTTCCTCAACTGCAGGACCGAGACGATTGCGATGATCGCTGGCAACATTTGGCAGGACTGCGTTGAGGAGATCAGGGGCTTCCAAAAAGCTTTCCACGGTGCGTCTCGGGTGATGCTCATGGTTCCACTGAGCTGTTCTAGAGATGGATACGTACTGGCTACTGTCGTTGAACAAACTGCTCTCTTCGGCTAATGGGCCAGTAATGACTGCGGAAATCAAAGCATTTTCAGGCAGGGTCGAAGTCCACATCAAATCGTACTTGCCATCAATCGGTGTTTGGAAGACCCCATCGTCCTTTCCAAGCACAGGTCCGGAACGACTGTTGAACGCTGGCGGCGAGTGCGCGACCGTGATGGAGGGACTAGGGGCTTCCATAATGCTTTTCGAATTTGTGCGTTCCGGTGGTGAATGATGGTTGCAGGATTCCGAGCGATTACCAACGGAATGTCGGCGTTTAGCTGATGGTCTATAGAGATGTGAGGAAGCATCACACAGAGTACGTTCTCCAACATTCAACTCAACATTAAACTTGCCTATGCAAGCTTTTTGGAAGACCCCGTCACATTCCTCAACTGCAGGATCGAGACGACAGTGATGATCGCTGGCAGCAATAGGCAGGACTGAGTTGAGGAAATCAGGGGCTTCCAAAAAGCTTTCTACGGTGCGTCTCGATTGGTGGTCAGGTCCAAAATCATGATGATTAACAATGCATCGGTCAAACAGTAAATATCGGTGGTGGTTGCTTATTGCATTGGGGTTAAATCGACGATTGGAGAAGGAGTAATCATCGATGGTGTCCCAGTGTCCATTCAAGGTATTTTCGTTGGTCCCCAAAAATCCCGGTCAGTTTGATGGTTCTCAAACTCCCTGAAGAAAATCCCTTTTGGCCAGACTGATGGGTCGAGCGCTTTGTCCTTAAGGCTCTTTTCGACACCCACCTTGAAAGAGATGAAAGCGAACTGCTTCAAATCGGCGTCCTTACCAGTGGTGCGAAGTGTCAGTATCAACCGACATTTAAAGCTGAACTTGAGAATGGTAACCACTCATTTTTCCATTTACTATCGGAATATCAATTGAATAGCCTCTGATCATTCAATTGACATCAGCTCCAGCCTCAATCAAGGCACACATCATTCAATTGAGCCCCAGCTAGGAAGCATAAATGTGTGGTGTTGTAGGTACAAAGCTTTTACCATCGTTGATGACGTCAAACCCGACATCAACCTATCATTCACCTATTTTTATTTTGGCCACCAAACCCAACTTGGACCCAATAGTTGATCGATGTTGGTCCAACAGTGGCCCAACATTCGATAAAAATTGACCCGACTTTGACCCGACATTCGACATTTTTTCCGTCTGGCGGAATTTTGCGGGGTTTTTCGTGTTTCGAGTTCAGCTACTCATTCGAGTGACAATTTATTCAATTGACAAGGATTCGCTTCTCATTTGATAGGTGCTCTGATTGAATGAAATCGTTTTGAACATAACTAGAAGGAAAAATGACTGAACAGATTGGTTGGTTAGTGTTCAAATGAATGAATTGAATTTTTGCAACACTGGTCCTTACGCACAAGCTTCCGCACATCAATAGGCTGCTGGGTTTGAAGGCATTTTTTTACGAGCTCAGACACATCGTCCTCGGTAACATGACGAGCAATCCTTGATAAATACAACCAGAACTTTTCTGGTGGCTTTGCAACAGTCTCCACAGTAAGGTGCCCATTCTCGATTTCTATTGTACCTCCAATCAGCTTAGAGTCGGGTCGTGATTTTGGAGTGCTCTTTTCAGCGATGTCTCGGGATCGTTTAATACTAGCAGTACGTTAGTTTAAGCAGTACAGTAGTTTAAGCAGTACGACCTCGCTCAATGCCAGACGGATCATTGGAAGTTTGTCTTTCAGCCAGAGATTTTGCAAGTTCTTTGGTTTCCTTGACCTCAACCTTCAATTCATCGAAAAGGTGCTTGTTTGGGGCAGTTGCGATGGGGACCGCTACCGGGTGGCTTTGTTCGAAGTAAGAAGTGAAGAATGATGCATGCTTTGGGCAGTTGCAATGGGGATCTCGATCGAGTTGCAATGTACGGCAAAAAAAAACGAAAAGTGACGCTTGTTTGTAGCAGTTGCGATGAAAATCTCGGTCGCGTTGCATTGTTCGAAGGAATAAGTGAGGAGTGACACATGTTTGGGGCAAGTGCACATTTTCCTTCCTCTTGAAGTGATAAAAATGGATGCACACTTGGTAGCAAACAGTATTGCAGCAAATTGAAGGAGTAAAGGAGTGGTTACGGTCATCCGACGACATGGAACTGGGTGAGATCATTCCGAGTTTTTTTTTTTCTTTAGAAACTAGAAGAAGTTGGGGTGATTTCGGCAATGCGTTTTCATGAGGACTCCTGGAGTCTGCGATATCTGCAAATTAATCTTGTAGCTCTGGTGGCCTTAGGCCTGATATTGAAGCGATAAAAATGTTAGAAGAAAGTGATTGCAGTTCACAACAGTCATTGAGCGAATTTAAAATAATTGGCTTAATTACCTCAACGGCTGTCGATCACAGGTAATACCTTGGGTGTACTCTTAGTAAAATACATAATTTGAAAATAGCTTGAAAGTTTATTCTCCGTTTACTCTAAGTTCAATACTGTGGGAAACGCGCGACTATTTCCGTGAGTCGGTCGGTTTTCTCGGTAGGGAGATGGGGACGCGAATATTGAATGGGAATTCAGAAGCGCGCGGTAACTTTCGAGGGAAAGTCGGTTTTCACGGTAGTATAATCAATCCATGCGGTGACGCGTTTAATATAGAACGATCGTTGACGTACGTACACAGCAAAAAAAATCTTGTGATATCACATCATTTTCGCTGCACATCAGTCGCGTCGTAAAAGTGATGTAAACAATTACATCATTTTCATGCAACAAATTAGCCGCCGCAGCTTGAGAGTGGGTCTAGCAATCGCTAGAACCGGATATTTAGATGAATCATATATAAGTAAAATATTGGCTTGGATTCGTACACTGATCCGTTGATTGTGAGCCATATCCCTTACCTCTCAGCTATTTCACCGAGTTAGAAGGTAGGTGATAAATATGATACTGCTTCTAGGTATCTGCTGGAATGGGTTTGTTGATACTTTCCGGTGCCAACCGGGGTGTGCATGGTGAGTGTGATAATTGTTGGAAAACGATGTAACCGAGTAAAATTACGTTCGAAAATGAATACATCACCAGAAATTACGCGCCTGGATATTACAAAATTATTTGCTGTGTATATGCATTACCCTTTCTATCGCGAGCAAATAAATCATAATCGGGATGAAGATCGTGTTGTGTATTTTCATATAACTAGTGGATCATATTATCTACCAAAGGTGGCTCCAAGATCCACACCTAACTCTACCCTACTAACGAATACTCCTTCCCGAGACAACTGTGGGGATGCTGTGGATTCCACGGTTTCTAGTAACAACGGTTGTCGTACTAACATTCCCTCCCCTTTCCCGATGACCGTAAGGACGTGGCCGGTGCCGTTATTGACTTTAAAATATTGAACTCTCGAATTGTGCACATTGAGAGTGTCTAGCTAGTCCCAAGCACCATTCATTGGATCTCTGTGCAACTTCGATTGTTCTGGTCAATCACGGAGTAGCAACTACGATGTGTACGGTTATCTTTGCTTTGCTTTGATATTAGCTTATACACGAGCAAAGTTTCAATTTAATTAAAAACAGGTACACGCGATTCATATTCTATACTGCATTACATGGATGATTAGATTCTATAAGGCAATCTAACGATTATAGCCCAACTGAGGGTGAGGGTTCGATTCCCGCTCCGAGCGATGAGACTTTTCGTGAGAATAGTTTCGTCGCCGTATCCACTGGTGCATGCTCCGTATGTCCCTTGTATTGTGTTTAGTTTCATTCAGTCAGTACAGCCTTTGACTGAAGACTGTGTCCGCGTCTTTTAACTCCTCTCTCCAGCAGCAGCAGAAGCTAGCATTTTTTTGTTTAATATTTTCATACGGAAACGTTTCCGAATGAAAATAAAACAATGCTCCTCGGGGGCCAAAAAGAGAAGGGTGATCAAACGTCAGATAGCTTTATACACTCCCGAGCAAAAGTTTGGGGTTACCCCCTCAAAAACATGTAATTTTTTAGGCCCATATCTCCGCCAATTTGCGTCCGATTTTAAAACCCTAGGCTTCATTCAAATGATAATAAAGTCAAAGAAACATTGAACATGATTTAAAAGAAACTTTTTCAAAAAAAAATTGTATCTAAACTTAACCCAAAGTTATCAAATTTTCTCCAAAACATGAATATAAACTTACAGCAGTGTCGCTGGAAATTGGGTCGACCAAATTTTAAGATGAGAACGGTAATATGGCCCATTTTCTATTAGCTTTCAACTGCTTTTTACAGAACTTAGTTAAAAAATCTAGAAAATAAGTTATTAAGTAAATTAACTCTTCATGTCATCGACCAAAAGTTTGGGGTCACCCTTCAATATGATGTATCAGCCAAAAGTTTGAGGTCACTTTCGTAAAACATGGAAAAGTGATTTCGTGATATCTTCGTCATCTATAGTTCAATTTTAATTCTAAGATAATTAACTAAATTTACGTTTGATGTTTTTAACTTAACGTATTTAACGATTTTGTATATTAAATGTTATGTAAAGTTGACACATTTCACCACACTTCAAAAAATGAGGCAACTTTACGTTAAGTTTTAGTATATAAATTTCAACAAATATGCGTGGTTCAATTTCTATGCAGTAAGTATCATTCATTTTGTTTCAAATAAGCCAAGATGAATTAAAATTGAATGAAAGATGACAAAGATATCAACAAATCACTTTTCCATGTTTTAC